>NC_062553.1:42327924-42657596 GCF_016906955.1 Phacochoerus africanus | reverse complement strand
GTTGTTGTTGTGGTATAGGCCAGCAGTTATGGCTCTGATTCAACCCCTAGCCTGGGAATACCCATATGCTATGGGCATGGCCTTAAAAAAAAATAGTCGATTACTGATATAGCAAACTATGAGGCTTATAAAACTGGAAACCCACTGGTAATGCCTGAATAAAACATGAACTTGGGGAAAATCCTCAGCAAACAGCCCTGGAGCTACACTGCTGAGTCCTGGTGGAGGGGGGTGGGGGAATTGGGAGGTCTAAAGTTTCACGTGGAATGACTCTATTAATGAATTCAAAACATATGAGTGGGAACTAGTACTTAGGAAGTGAGAAGCTAGGGGCCAGTCCATAACCAACATTTAAATGAAGAATGACCTTATAAGGGAATAATGAAATCTAGGCAACATCTGTGAAGATTGTATATCCCAGCCAATGAGGAACCAAGGGAAGGACTTTCATACTACGCAATAAATTGCTTACTGTAAGTGCACCGGGGGGGGGGGGGGGGTGCCTGCCCACCAGACACCCCATCTTGCAAGACCATCATTAAAATCTCACTTCCATTGTCCTTTGTGTCTCTGAGTCCATTCTTTGAATTTGGATAGGTGAGAGCTTCTCACAATGTGCAAGAAATAGATACAAGCAGGCAGGCAAAGAAGGACAGCCCTGAGGATGAGTTGGGCTACATTTTTATAATCCAAGGGAAGCAGGGAGGAGAAAAGACCACCTTCTTCCTTATTCTTTGTGTAGACATCCTTCATATCAGGTAAGAGAGTATTTGACCCTGAGGTCAATAGGACTGTCATGGCATTTATTCAAATCAACAGAAGTGTGGTAACATATGCTAAAATATGTTGAATCATCTCAGATTTCTGTACACTGAGGGTATTGTACTTTGGAATGTCACCTTTTCCTTAAGTTCCTCTCCTTGGGCCTAAGGATCACAATCTTGCTGAACTTGAATGCAGGCCTCATTTTATATTTCACTTAATGACCTGAGGCATATCTTGTGCTTTTACTTATGGTTTTGTAGTTAAGCAAGCATGCTTCCTTCTGATGGCTTTCTTGAACAATTATTAACTTACAGTGGTCTCCCAAAATTACCTAGGTTTCCCTCTCTGTCTCTGGTCCCCTACTGGGACTTCTACAACTACGTGTGTAAATATCCTACTTCATCCCTATCACTTTTTTTTTCTTTGTTTTTTAGGGCCACCCCCATGGCATATGGAGGTTCCAAGGCTAGGGGTTGAATCAGAGCTTTAGCCACTGGCCTACACCACAGCTCACAGCAATGTCAGATCCAAGCTGCATCTGTGATCTACACCACAGCTAACAGCAACACCAGATGCTTAATCCACTGAGAAAGGCCAGGGATAGAACTGTGTCATAGATGCTAGTTGGATTGTTTCCTTTAAGCCACAATGGGAACTCCCATACCTATCATGTCTAAGAGTAAAATTTGCACCTGCTTTTATAGTCTTTACCTCCTTGAACGACTGTTGCTTTCAACAGAAGCAAAATCAGAGTAATTCTCCTTTTATCTGCTCTAGTAGACAGGATTCTTTGTTTTCATCCAGGCTGCCCAAGTTCATTTCCTGAGAAGAAAATTAAGATCTTCCTTCAAGCCATCCTTCATCTCTGTCTGAAATCAGCAGCTTTCTTCAACTTCTCCACACACCTGATGTAAGAACTGAAGATTTGGGAAAACTCAGTTCATGGGTGGATACCATCCCCTAGTTAGTGTCCAGGAGGCCTACTTCAGTCTTTTGTTATGTTAAAATACCTTTTTAAAAGAATGTATATGAAAAGTAAAGCTTTACTATCTCTGTGTACATACAAACTAATACCACTTGCTATTATTATTATTGAAAAATAAAGTGCATTATTGAAAACTAAGAGAAATGCATTCCTTTATTTTGCAAATTCATCTGCCATGGTCCAAGATCTGAAAAACAAATGCACAGGAAGGTGAAGCCAGATTCATTCAGTTCCCACAGCAAATCCACTTAAGCATCCCAATTGGAAGCTTTGCTGTGAAGATTTGTGATCAAAAGGAGAACATCAAAATATTTTTTAGGAGATCTTAATTTGAAAAAGTTGGTAGTCCCACTAGGGTCAAATCAAGCAATTTTTGATCTTCAGTCCAAAGCCCTTTGAACTGAGTTTTTTGAGCTATAGAGAAAATGAGTGACTCACAGATGAGGATACATAGACAATTATTCATTTCCCAACTGAAAATCAGTATATGGCTTCCACTTGCAGGTCCTAGAATCAATGAAGGGGAAATTTCTAAACCCTCCTTCCTCTATATCTCTATATGGACCTATCCATATTGCTACTCCACCCAGGAGGTGTTTAAGATGCCCCAGTAAGGAAGAGATTGCTGTCATCTAAGCAGGTCTTGTCAGGGAGCAGGGTCTTGAGAGATAGAAGTGAGTGATGGCTTGAAGCAAAATCTTAATTCTCTGCTCAGAAATTAAACCTGGGCAGCCTGGATGAAAACCAGGAATCCTAGCTACTACACCAGCTAGAGGGTAAAGTCAGTATTGCCCCGATTCTTGCCCCAGTAGAGCAAGAATGTGTCAAGGAGGCAAAGACTGTAAAAACAGATATAAAGTTTATTGTTAAAAACACAGTACAACATGTGGGAGAGCACAAAGAGAAGTAGTCTATTTATATAAGGCAGAAGCAAAGCAGTAATATACACCCAAAGGAGGAGTGCAGGTGTGCTCATACCACTCAATGAGGAGAATGCCAGAGAGGTGCATTAAAACACTTATATTGGGCAGCTTTTTTGGGTCTTTGTCTTTCTTTGGCCAATTATCTTGTTTTATTTTTCACACCTGACCAGACCCATGGCCCTCCCCTATCTGTGTTGGCATCATTTGGCCAAGCTGGATTCCAAAGAAAAGCATGATGGGAAGGTTATCTAGACTTATTATGGCCTGGCACCTCCTCCCTTTCTGACCCATATGGGTCTTTCTGCACATGTGTAGTATAAACAAGAGGCTAATTGTACCTATCTCCTGCCTCAAGAAGTGTAACTGAGAGGCCAATTGTAAATGTTTATCCTGGAGTGTATCTATCTCCTGCCTCAGTCCTAGGCATATCACACAATGTTGGGTAAAAAGCAAACTTGTAAAAACATTTTTCATACTAATCTAACTGTATATACAAATGAAAAATTTTATTTTGTGATTATGACCCCCAGTTATAAGTTTATCAGTCTAATGAAACCATAAATAATCAATGTCTGCATAAAATGCACATACTGGGACCTAAGCTACCTGAGGCATAGTGGGTCCTGGCTTTCTCTTTTCTGGCATCTCATGTTGGGTGGACCTGCTGTGCAACTTGGTCAGTCTGAATGGAGACCAGATTTTCTGTTGCAACAAAAGAAAACAGATTTTCATTCTGAATTACCACCTATCTCACTCAAAAAAAGGAAAGGTAAGAACATGTATTCCAAAACTTGGAAGGGAAGTGATGGAAAAATTGCCATCAGAAAAATCAAGTCTGTGTTTAGGCATAGTAATTAGTGCCCCTGAAAACAGAGGCTTCACTGGAATATAAACCCACCAGGGGACAGGACAAGATTGTAAACTCACAAGGGGACAATTTTGTCAGTGGAAAAAAAAAAGTTTTCCATCAAATAAATAAATAAATTATGCTGCAACAATCATGCCATCACAGTGCAGCCATCCAGATGGTGAGCCCTGAGGGAACTAAGAATAGAAATAGGATGCTGACTATCAAGCCACCAGCCGAGGCAGCCACCACCCTGATGAGACTCAGAATGAGAAAAAACAGGATGCTGGCCCCAGATAGCTGAGGTGCATATCCAAGTAATGATTTCAGTGAGCCCTGACACTTGCATCTTCCTATACATAGAAAAGTGTCAAATTCCTGGAGTTCACATCATGGCACAGTGGAAATTAATCCGACTAGGAATCATGAGGTTGTGGGTTCGATCCCTGTCCTCACTCAGTGGGTTAAGTGTCTGGCATTGCCTAGAGCTGTGGTGCAGGTTGCAGATGCAGCTCAGATCTGGTGTTGCTGTGGCTGTGGAGTGGGCCAGCAGCTGTAGCTCTGATTAGACCCCATCCTAGGAAGCTCCATATGCTGTGGGTGCAGCCCTAAAAAGCAAAAAAAAAAAAAAAAAGTGTTAAATTTCTTAACTTGAGATGTCTGGTTTTCTTTAATTAACAGCAATCTTTTGATGTTCCAACTACCTGCTCTTTGCTGCAAAAACTTCTAACTATCCTGGCTCCTCCCTTACGTTTTCAGACCAGCCCCTCAGAGCTATCTGAGAGGCTGTCCTGGGCTTAAGTCCTTAGTTTTGTCTGACAAATAAAACATAATTTTCAACTTTTACATTGTGTATTCTTTTTCAATCGACAAGAGGTATGGTCTTTCATGTCCTGACTCTGGGGAAATTTACCTAAGTTCCTTACTGCCACCACATTCTTGGCCTTCATAATGGAATGAGAAATTGACAAAGAAGCTCCCTTGCTCACTTGGGGGAGTGAAGCAGTTTCTTTTATGGGAGTGAGGCTAGGGGTGTTGCAAGAAGGGGAGCCCCTTCAAGGGCCCCAGCATGGACTCTTGTACAACATTCAGAAGTGAATTGTTGGTGGAGACACATGTGCTGATAAAGAAAAAAACTTTATTGGGATGAGGTTCCTGGGCAGAGAGCAGCAGGGTGAGGGAACACAGAACTGTTCTGCCATGTGGCACAAAGTCTCTGATTTTATGGGAATAGTGTTAGTTTCCAGATCGTCTCTGACCAATCATCTTGCTTATATTTTTGCTCAGGTTCCTTCCTGGTAGTGCACCCACTTCTCAGCTAAGGTGGATTCCAGCATTAAGGATTCTAGGAGGTCAGTCTTCGCTTCCCTCCACTTGGCCCCTCCCAAATATCTCCTGGTGAGTCTTCAGGGCAGCACCATGTCCCTTATCAGGACTTCCTATTGTGAGACAACACACTCAAGTGGCTATTATTGTGCCTGTCAAGGCAGGCAGTTACATTCAATGCTGTTGGGCCAGAGTGGTGGCTTAGGTGGTCTGCCCACTCCTTTTGTGGTGGTGCATGCAAGGGGTATGCATAGTACCCTGTTTTGCTCCCTGCTCTTAAGAAGCTGCAGTTGGGTTTTTAGGTTTTTGTGTCTTCTTGCCTATAATTTGCCCCAACTCTGCATGTACACAGTTATTTTTAGTCCCTTATAGTTTCTTTGTATTTTGTTGTTTGAGATGTTTGTCCAGGTGCAAGCATTGCAACTATTGGGGCAAAGGATTCCAGGTCCCAGGTCCCAGCCTGTCTTATTTCCCTGTGAGAGATTTTATGCCCTTATTCTTAAGGAGGAAGGGGCTGAAGGTCTCTTCTGAAACTTCTTGCTGTACAGGATCTCTACACCCTTGGGTACTATGGGTTTAGAAGTCCCTTGGTGACTGTTTCAAGGATCTGTAATCCCGTGGGTCATCCTCTGCTGGAATGGGTTGAATTCCTCAAGCTATCATGCTAGAGTCTAGAGGACATAAACTTAGCCAAAATGCCAAAAAGGAGAACAACAATACTCTTTAAAGGGCTTAGAAAGGGAAGGAATCAGGTTAGCTTTAGGAGGGCTTCCTTAACTGTGGACTAGACAGGGGAGGCAGCATTGCCCCTGCCAAAACTGTGAAGCCAGTCTGCCCAGGCATATATTCCCTTAATATTAACTTCTGCCTGTCCTATCATATTAATCCAGATGCAGCAGGAAATATTAGTTATACAAATTCCACCATATTCTTCCAGAAGGTAACCAAGAGCTAGACAACTGTCACAAACTCCATTAGCCAAAGGAAAAACAGAAGTCTTAAGTTCCCTCAAGGCTTGTCCTATCTGTTCCAACATATAAGCATGCTGTCTGATGAGATTTCCCATTGTTGCTTTATGGTAGGTAAAGCCTACCCATGGTGGTGCCAGCCCTATGGTCAGTCCTACCCCTGCTAGGATCCCTAGTGCTTTCCAGGTTCAGTACTGGGCCTTGAGTGGTTCCATTAGAGATGAAAATCCCTATAATGTACTCCTTATTATCTATGCATTTATGGGCTATAGTTTGGTTAGAAAAGGACAGGTTCTGGCCGTAATTCATTATTCCTTGGGTGTCTGCCAAGGAAAATGAACCCTTAAGGGGTGCATATCTGAATGTTTGTCTCATGGTTGTTTGTCTCATGACTGTTATGTTCTTTAAGTATATAATTGTTAGTACTTTAACAATTAGAGGACAGCAGAACATTATGTTGATAATTGAGCATATGAAGCTCTAGAACATTTCTAAAAAGGTGCTCATGTGTGATCCTGCTGAGTACAAGAGACAGAATGACCAAGAAATTCAACCCACTGCATAATTTTCCTTATCTGTTTATGGGGCCTGTCTTTTGAATAGGTATCTCAGAGCTTCCACTGGCTCACAGGTATACTGTCCTTCAGTTGTGAACTGTGGGGTTTCTGGAGGCAAAAGCTTTAGTCTGGACAAATCTACCCAACTGGCCATTGCTTGCAATTTGACAGCAGTGGTGGTAGGTAAAATTACTTTATAGGGGCCCTTCCCTTTTGGCAATCATTGGTCTTTAGTGGACCCCTTTTTCCAGGTTTTGAGAAGGACTTGACCCCTGGGATTTATTGGTGAAGGAACCTCTTCCTCTCTATTTCCAGTGGGATCTGGCAGTGTCCTGTGTACATAATCCTCTACTGCCTTCTGAATTTTTCCTAGGTTAATAATATATCTCAGGGCCTAGTCCACTTCCTTATCAGTGTAAAGGCTTCCAATAGGTCCTTTCAAAAAGACTAAGCTCAAACCACTCCTGAGGGTTACACATATCCTGAAGAACACAGTAGGAAGCAGGTTGGCCCAAAGTTCATGGGTTTCTTGACAGAGATTTTCTAAGGTTTTCTTTAAAGTGTGGCTCATTCTCAACCTTCGCAGAAGCTGAGGATGCCAAAAAGTATGTAGCTTGTGATCTATCCTGAGGGCTGATGTGAGCCCCTGTGTGGTTATGGCTCTGAAGTAGGGCGTGTTATTGCTCTAGAAGGATTTGGAAGTCCAAAGTGAGTAATTACTTTTTCTACAAGGGACTTGCCGACTTCCATAGTCTTTTCAGAATTGATGAGAAAGGCTTCAACCCATCCCATGGAAGTATCAATAAGCACAAGAAGATCATTTGTATCCTGATCATGGGAGCATTTGGGTGAAATCTAACTGCCAGTCTTCCCCCAGATATGTCATCAGCAATGAACTCTCCTGAGTAGTGAAGGGGGGGTTAGAGGGGCCTGCAAGGTTATTATAGGAATATAAATCACAGGAATGTATTACCCTTTTTAGGGATCTTTTAAGCTGCTGCCCTGAAAAAGGGTTTTGCTTTAAGTCCCATTGTGTTTTCCTCCCACAGTGGGTGCATCACATAAGCTCTTAGTGAGTTTCCATTGTTGGGACTCAGGGATTTGAATCTTACCCTCCTTTTTCTACCAGCCTTTGCTTCCTCTCTCAGACCCCAATTGCTCAGCATTTTCCTGTCCCTGCAGGGGACACTGGGGAAGGCTGAGGGGTTTGGAGGGCCAGTCACTAGGGCCATAACTTGCTCAGGCTCCTGCAATAGAGCAGCCTGTTTTGAAGTTTGATCAGCTTTGCTCCTTCCTTGTCTCACAAAATATCAATCCTTCTGATGGCCCCTACAGTGGATCACTGCTACCTCAATTGGGAGCTGTACTACTTCTAAAAGAGCCAGAATCAAATCTATATGTTTTACAGGAGAATTTCTAGAGGTTAACATTCCTCTTTTTTCAAAATAGCAGCATGAGCATGTAGCACATGGAATCAAGTAAAAACATTTAATTTCTTATCCCACCCTAATTGCAAAGCTCTCATTAATGCAACTAGTTTGGCCTTATGGGATGATGCCTGGGGTGGCAGGGCCTTGGAATACCCCACCTCTCAATTTCCCATTTCTATAAAACTGCCCCCATTAGTAAACCATGCTGCCTCAGGGTTGTCAAGAGGTTCACCTAGAAGATCAGATCTTCTGGAGTAAGTTTGTTCTATGGTCTCCAAAAACTGATGCAATAAGTTTTCACTCTTGACCACTGGAAGCAGAGTTGTTGAGTTCAGGGTGTGGCATACCTTTACAGTAACATTGGGGGTGTCCTTTAAGAGGGCCTGATATCCTGTTAACCTTCCTCCAGTCAGCCAATATTGTCCTTTGACTCCAGCACAGACTGTAACTGATGAAGGGTGAGTGCATCTTAGTGTTGTCCCAGGGTGAGCTTGGAAGCCTCATTTACCAGCAGGGCTATGACTGCTACTGCCCACAGGCAGCTGGGCCATCCCAGGGCCATAGATTCCAGTTGTTTTGAAAAGAAATCCCCTTGTCTCTGATCTAGTCCCAGCCTTTGGGTAAGGGCACCTAGCACCATCCCTGACCTCTTATGAATGTACAGGGTAAAGGGTTTGTCCAAATTTGGAAGCCCCAGGACTGGTTTTCTACTCAACTCAGTCTTTAGAGGCTCAAAATTCCCACTAGTTGTGCATGTTCCATTGAAATTTTTCCCTTTCCTCTCTCTTCAGAGCCTCATATAGATGAGATTGGCTTTAGGCCATAATTTGGAATCCAGGTATGACAAACCCAGCCCTCCCAAGAAAGCCTCAGACTTGCCTCTCTATGGTTGAATATGGTAATATACTAGTGGTTGTTTTTCAATCTATGGTCAGGGCTCATGCCCCTGGGTTCAAAACAAATCCTAAATTTTGAACCCATTGCTGTGAGATCTGGTCCTTGTTTGAGGTGATTTATATCCCATTTTTGTCAGGAAATTTAAGACCTTAAAAATATTTGGATCTGAACCCTGTTTGGTTTCACAACTTAAAAAAATCATCAACATATTGTAGTAGAATTCCCCTCTCAAGGCTCAGTTTTCTCAGCTCCCTTATGAATGCATTTTCAAAAAGATGGGGGCTGTCCTGAAAAGCCTGAAGAAGAACTATCCAGGTATATCAGGTAGACTCCAGGTGTCAGAGTCCCTCCATACAAAGACAAAAATGTATGGAGAATCTGGATGTGAGGGAACACAGAAAAATGCATCATTGAGGTGCAAAAGAAGAGATACACTGAGCACTCCCCAGCACTTGGGTGAGGATATTGTATGGGTTCAGTACCAGTGGATGACTGGGATGATGGCCTCATTCACTGCTCATAAGTCTTGCACAAACCAATACAACCCATTAGGCTTCTGAATGAGGAGGATGGGGGTGTTGCTCAGAGATAGGGAGGGCCCAATTTGTCTGTGTTTTAGGAGTTTGGGGAGCAGTGGATGGATTCTCCTCAGGGCCTCAGTTTTTAAAGGGTATTGCCTCTTCCGTGTGTACTTTTCCCCAGGCCTTAACCTTATTTTTACTGGGGAACATGTTTTGCCCTTCCTGCAACTGAGGTGTTCCAAAACACAGGATCTATTTTCCTCTCATTTCTTGGGGATGTCTTGGGGACAATTTTGATGACCAGCAGATGGGTCCCTGGGGCTACCAATAGATTCATACCCTGCTTGATTTCCCACTTCCTTGGACTTCACCCTGTCCTAAGACTCTGCTAGCTGATTTATATAGAAGCTCTCTTCCAAGTAGTTGGCAGGGCATCCTGGCACATCCACAAAAGAGGGAGTCATGATGATGGACCTGGCTTCTCAGGAGAGGGGAGATGTAATCTCCTTCCCTTTGGCTGTCCATCATGTCCCATCACAGTTCAGTCACAGCTGAAGAGGGGGCAGCTGGCCACTGCAGAACAGAGTAGGTGGCTTCAGGGTCTACAAGAAATTCACTTATCCTACCCACCATATTGAGGGTGACCAGAGACTCCATTGGAGTGTTGAGGATGAATCAAGGGGGATCTGGAGCTGGGCAGGCTCCTGGGCTTATAGTCAGTGTGTGGGACTCTCTCATCCAAAAGACTCATGGAGTTCCCATCATGGCTCAGCAGTTAACGAATCCAACTAAGAACCATGAGGTTGCAGGTTCGATCCCTGGCCTTGCTCAGTGGGTTAAGGATCCAGCATTGCCGTGAGCTGTAGTGTAGTTTGCAGATGCAGCTCAGATCCTGTGTTGCTGTGGCTCTGGCGTAGGCCAGCAGCTACAGCTCCGATTCAACCCCTAGCCTTGGAACCTCCATATGCTGTGGGAGTGGCCCTAGAAATGGCAAAAAGACAAAAAAAAAAAAAAAAACCTCACAAGATACTGGGGCCAAATAAGGTTTCCCCTCAGGTGTCCCACAGGAGGGTGCTGCAGACATTCCCCCTTCCAGTGCCTCTCCTTCACCCAAATTGCACAATGGCCCAGGCCCAGGTGCCTTCCTTGGTGTTGGTCTAGACTCTTGGCCCTCCAGGATCCCCTCAAGGTCATGGGTGAATCAGAGCAGCCAGAAGCTTCATTTTCTTCACTAGCCTCTCCTCTTGTTGTCATTGGTCTCCTCTGTTAAGTCTCGGTTGGTATAAAACTTGAAGGCCTATTTACCAAGGTTGACGATGGGGTTTGTGGCACAGCCTCAAGATTTGGTAATTTTCTCCTGCTATCAGGAGTGGCCTAGCTGATAATATGCATGGCCAAGAGTGTTTTCCTTTCTTTGGACTCAGGGTCTCTATTATTGTCCTTCCTGATGCCTCTGTCACCCAGCTCAGGAAGACAGCTGAGTTTTCATCCTTTTCTTGTGTGACCACTCAGCCCTTATAATACACAGGCTTCAACATTCACCTTTTCATTCCCTCTGATAGACAAATAATATAATGTCTCACCCTAACCTGACTTATGTTATCTTCATAGTCCCAATGTGGTCATGCCCTGGGACAGCATCCCTACACAGAGAAGTAGTTTGTTTAAGACAGAAGCAAATAATAAACATCCAAAAGAGGAGTGTGAGTGTGGGCATCCTCCTGAATGAAGAGCATGCCAGAACCACTTATATGGGGCAGTTCTTTTAGATTTTTGTTTTCCTTTGGCCATTTTTTTTTCTGTTTACAGTCACTCCTGTGGCTTATAGAAGTTCCTGGGCTAGGGGTCAAATCAGAGCTGTAGCTGCAAGCCTATACCACAGCCAAGGCAACACAGGATCTGAACCACATCTGCAACTTATGCCACAGCTTGCAGCAATGCTGGATCATCAACCCACTGAGTTATCAGGATTTATTATGACTTGGCACCCTCTACCTTTTTGACCCCTAGGAGTCTTTATGTACATGTGTAGGGGAGTTCTCCTTGACCCTAGCAGGACTTATTGCTTCAAGCCACCTTATTTTTCTTTGAGACTCAGCCACACATTAGGTAATACAAGAAAAAAAAATCTTGCAAAGCAGGCAAATATAAGAAATATAGCTAATAACAGTAATGGAGATATAAGCAAATATTTAAGCCAACAGCTTCCTGCTCCAAACCACTTTTAGAAGAGGATGTTGTCAAGACTAGGGAGCAGGTCACTTAAAGCAGCATAGGAACTCAAAATTCAGTAGGCTAAGAGCCTTGTTATGGTCATTTAAAGTCTGTTTGAGTGAGTTTCTTTAAGGATTTGATGTGACTGATTATAGGCTCCTATCCCACTGACAGTACAAAAATAGCTGCTAAGTTGTCATTCCAGTAGAATACAGATTTCTTGACCCATTGGTAGATTGGTTGGGGTCATATTTAAATTGTTAAGTATATGACCTTAGGTCCAAGGGAGTCCTGGAGTACACTTTCCTATCCATCCTTGTGGAAGCCAAGGCCATGAATTAGCACTACAAATTCACTGAATTTCATTAGGTGTGACCTAAGGAATCTCCAGTTGTCTGACCCAGCACTTTCCACACCAGCCATTATGTAAGCATTGTTCATCAGGCACCCAGCCTATTTTCCCAATGTTACTTAGGCTGGTCATTCTTGGTATGATTTAATTGTTCTCAACATAGGAGCCTTTAAATTTAAATGGCCATAGCTTTGTGTTAACCACTAAATCCATCTCACAAGTGTGGGAGGTCCCCTTTTAATAAGCAGGAGGTTAGAGTTTTTGACTGAGACTTAGTTCATTGCTCTGGGATTGAGTGAATCTAAAAGAAAATTCATATTTATGTCAGAGAAGGTATGAATTGGCCAGGTGAGAAAATTCCACCCAGGAATAAAATAAATTTCCTAAGGGTTGTTCAGCTCTCTCTTATCTGTCTCAGGTTTCCCAGTGGGATCTAGAACACCATAGGTGCTCAGATAGCTAAATAGCCAGTTCTTATTTGCATCCCAGGTTGAGCAAGAATTAATTAATGAGTGAATTTCCCTACAGGACCACTGCATCATGTGAGGATTCAGCCTCCACCACCCCTGTTAAATTTCTCAGTCACCTGAGAAAACTGTAACCAGTCAGGAGAAGTCTTGTCCTTTTTCAAATCAGCCTCTTACCTAAACACTCAGCCCAGACCCTTCAGACTCTTCCAACTAAGCAAGGTGCAGTAACTTAGTCATTGTTTCATAGCTGTAAGTCAACTAGTTGCCTGAGATCTTTCCCAGGGAACTGCCTAATGGAATTTCAGAGATGTTTCCCATATTGGCTTTGTTTTTCCTTAGCTTGCAAAACTAAGTCCTAGGCTAGAACCTCTGTCAAAATCTTTTCTAGGGTACTGAGGCAGAATAATAATTCAGGTAGTTAGTGTAGGAGAATGGGCTTTGATAGATTCTTTGATATGGTCATTAATTAACATCCATGACTTAAGAGTTCCAGGGAGTAATATCCCCATTGGCCTTGTTTACTACAGAGAGTATATCTGTTTTACAGCTAGATGGATGTTAATCTCTAACCCACTCCTCAACTGATAGAAAATGAATAAGAGGAATGAGGACTCCCAGTCTAGGGAAAAGAAGAACAAAGAAACCATAAAACTTGAGGGGTATATCTACGTCTAAGACCCCATTGGATAAGAACTGATATACGTAAACTGGACAAGGCCAATAGGAAAAAGAACTGATATCTGGGCACATTGGTATTCCTGTCTTTAAGAAATAAAACACCCTTAGAAAATTAGAGGAGGGGGGAACTCTTCTTCCCTGCTCTCAGTGTCTATGCTGAGAGCTGTTTGCCTTTCTACAATAAAGTCTTTTGTTGCTGCCTGTATGAGTGTGTTTGTGAAGTTCATTCTGCTCTGTGGACAAGAACCTGGATTCTGGTAACTGCACCATCAGATGGAATTAATACTCATGCACAAAAATGAGAAAAAAAAAAACTGAAATCGTTACCAGGCAAAAGGAAGCCAAAGATTGCAAGTCCCAAGTTGGCTTCCAAGTTCCACTAAGCCTGGGATCTGAGTCCATGTGGCACCTTTACAAATAGAATTCCCAGTGAAAGCCTGGAATTCCCAAATGGACCAGATCCAAAGGACCTTGAAGTGCATGCAGGAGGACTTACCCAAATGCTGATAGTGGAGTCACTACATCCCAGATGTTACTTTTCTCCTTCCCAAAAATTTCTTGAAGTGAGAAGTTTGGATCAGCAGGAGCAGAGGGAAAGTGAGGCAGAATAATAACTCAGGTAGTTAGAGTAAGAGCATGGGCTTTGATGCATTCTTTGATATGGCCATTGATTACCATTTGTGGCTTAAGGGCTCCAGGGAGTAACATCCCTACAGGTCTTGTTTACTATAGGGAGTGTATCTACACCCAGATGGACATTACTCTCTAACCCCTTCTCAACCGATAGAAAAGGAATGAGAGGAATGGTGACTTGGTCTAAGAGAAGAGCAGGGCAAAGAAACCATAAAAATTATAGGATATTTCCATTCCTAATACTCCTATTGGAAAAGGACTGATACAGGTAACTGGGAAAGGCCAATGGAAGAAAAACCACATCTTTCTGGACCACACATTGGTAACCCCCATCTTAAGAGATAAAAACCCTTATAGCACAATAGATATGGGGGCGCTTCTTTCCCTTCCCAGGCTGTCCTGGGAGCTCTTGATTTCCTGTAATAAAGACTTTGCTTTCTTGCTACCTGTGTGTTCACAAAGTTCATTCTTTAGCTCTGTGAACAAGAACCTGGATTCCAGTAACATCTTTCCAGCATCAAAAGAAAGGAGTTCCCCTAAGGCCAATGGAACCTCAGCAGCTGCTTGGGTGGTCCTTGCCTTCCAACCACTTTCCACACCAGAGTTCCAACTTCCAAGATGGCTAGTTTGGTCTGCTTGAGGCAGGTCCTGCAGTAGGAAATGCTTGGCAATCCGGTCTCCAAAAGTGTCCTCCAACACTCTGCTCACCCAAAGGGAGCCTGACATGGAAAGAAAATTAAGAGCATCCAATAAAGCTGAGAGCCCTACAGGGCTGGCTGCCCAAAGGCAGATCCTGGATGAGCCCCCAAAATTTGTTGTTGAAACTTAGCCTCTGTCCCCAGTTGCCAAATAGAAATATGGAGACAGAGTTTTGAGTGAAGGAGAAAAAGACAGCTTTATTTCTTTGCCAGGCAAAGGGAGCCACAGAAGACTAATGCCTTAAATGTTATAGCCCCCTTGGAAGGTGGTTTTACTGTTTGGGAGTGAAAAATAAGGCCATTGATAAAGATAAGGGCAGATGAGAACTTGTATTTTTTCTCATAGCTGGTGTTTAGTTGGTCTTAGGATTTGGTCTGATGATCCTTCTTTTGGAATGAAGAATTCTCCATCAATATCTTCCATTTGTTGAGGGTTTTGGTTTTGTGGAAAAACTCAAAGATACTGTTACATATATTCCTTGAGGAGGAACCAGGACACCATCCCAAGCCTGCACTTCTGTCTCTGTCTCATGAATGCTCCTCCCTGGTCTCTGCATCCCTTCCATTCCCTGATTTGCAAATGTTTAAACCTGCTTTTTGGAAGTCAGGGAATGTCATGGAAGCTGAAGCCCATTCCCCAAAAACAAGAAATGGGGGACACAGAAAACTTGTGTGACCAGGAACCCCACAGGGCCACCTCAGTTTCAAAATCATGAGTGAGGCACACTGTGCACTGGGAAAACAGGAAGAACAAGTCTTCATATAGTCATTTTTAGGAGAAGATTTTATGTACCCAATTCTTGCATCTCCTCATATCTAGAAAAACACTAAAAATACTTCATGGTGATGTCTGCTTCTTGAGACCAGTAGCAAAGTCTTGTTAAATGTGTACATGGGTGTGTGCACCTCCCACTTCACCTATATATGCTGATATTACTTCCTTCTGTCTCTTTGGTGATGGTATTTTAGAGTTATCTGAAATGCCTCCACCAGGGCTGTAGTTAGGTAGACAAAACAAAAGAAGTCACAGTCATCTATGAATGTAGCCACCTCCAAGCATGAGCTGGTGAGCCCTGAGGGAAGTCAGGAAGGAAACAAAGAATACCTTCCATTTAGCAGCCACTCCTAACAGTGAGCCCTGGGGAAACTCAGGCTGTGAAAATGCAGGATACTAGCCCCAGATAGCTGAGGTTTATAACCAATATTATTATAAACAAAATAATAATAATAATAATAATGCACAACCTGAAAGTTGAGAGTTAAGTTTTATTTGGGGCAGAATTAGGAGTTAAACTTTGGAGACAGCCTCTCAGGTAGCCCTGAGAAACCACTCTGAGGTAGTGAGGGAGGAGCTAGGATATATAGGAGTTTTTGTGAACAAAGGGCAGGTAACAGGAATAAAAGAGGCCTGGGCTCACTGAAATCATTTCTTTGATAAGCACCTCTGCTATCAGGGCCAGTATCCTAAGTTTTCACAGCCTGTAAGACTCACTGGCTATAATCCTTGGAGGTGACTGCATTCACAGATGACTGAGACATTCTTTGTTTTATCCTTAACTACAGCCCAGGTGGGCAGTATTTCAGACAGCTGTGAAATGTCATACCAAAGAGGAAAGGGGGAATATCAGGATGTGATAAATGTGAGGGGGAGGGGCATGCATCCATAAACATATTTTACAAGAGTTTATTGCTAATCTCCCAAAGGTCACAAGGAGCAGACACCATTAAGGATTTTAGTGTTTTCCTAGATATGAGGAGATGCAAGAATTGGGTACATAAAGTATTCTCTTAAAAATATCTGACTATCTGAAGACCTGTTTTTCCAGTTTTCCCAGAGCACAGAGACCCTCACTCCTGATTTTCACCCTGAGCTCTGCTCAGAGGGTGCTGCAGGTCAGCCTCTTCAGTGGCTCATAATTTAGTCCATATAGAGGCTGATGGCAAGTGCCAAACTTCAGTTCACATGTGCCTATCAAAGGAATGATTTCAGTGAGCCCAGACCTTTGCATAGTCCCATAGAATAAAAAACACTAAATTCCTTGAGATATACAGATTTTTGTAACCTTTTGTTCCTATTACCTGCCCTTAGTTGCAAAAACTCCTATGTATCCTGACTCCTCCCTCCCCTCCTTGGAAAGTTGTCCTCAGGGTTACTTGGATGCTGCCTCCTGGGCTTAAGTCCTCATTTTGCGCCAAATAAAACTTAATGCTAAACTTTCAGGTTGTGAGGGTTTTTGTTTGTTTAAGTTGACAGCACAGTGGAACAAAAAGTTTTAAACACCCAGTCAGATAGTGTTTGCTGTGAAACAGTACAGTGAGCCTTCTGCAACTTTCTGTACCCATATTGTATTGTCCCTTATTTTCACACTCAGAAATATGTAGCTTTAGGACAAAATCACTTATTTTTCCTTTTAACAAAATGTACTTTTGAAACTGAACACAGCCCTGTGGGGCTCCTAGGCACAAAAGCCTTTCTGTGTCCCCCATTTCTTGTTCTTAGGAAATGGGCCTCATTCAGCCACCATGACCTTCCCTGAGTTCCTAGGTGAAACTGACAGCACTAATGGCTTGAACCTAGCCAGAACACAGATTGGGACTTGAACCCAGCTTAACCAGACTGGGACTTGAAGCCACATGTCTGAACTCGAACCGAGCCAAAACCCAGATTGGGACTTAAACCCAATGTTTTCTATTAGAATCACTCACCCAGTGTCTGGAGTCACTGAAGTTCAGGTTCTTCATGCCTCTTCACAGAAGGAATTCATTGAGAGACAAAGTGATAGGCAAGAAATAGATTTAAAAGGATGCTTGTGAGAGATGTAAGAGGGCAGGTAAGGAGACTCTTCCTCAAGGATCAGGTGGGCTACAGTTTTATCATCCAAGGGGAATGGTGGTCAGAAAAGACCACCGCTTGCTCATTCTTTGAGTAGTAGTTCCTCCTTGGTATCTGATTATGGTGCTTATTCCAATCAGCAGAAGGGCAGTACTTAAACTCCTTCCCTTGGCCTGAACATGAATGAAGGCCTCATCCCATTCCCCACCTGATAACCCAAGGTATGTCTCACATCTCCACTAGTCAAGCAAGCCTACTTTCTTCTGATGGCCCTCTTGAGCAGTTATTACCTTATGGTGATCTCCCCAAGTCCCCTAGGTTTCCCTCTCTATCTATGGTCCCATATTGGGACTTCTACAACTACCTGTGCCTACTCCATCCCTATCATAGATACAATAAAAGTATTACAATTAATGTTAATGACTCTAAAAGACAAGTGTGTTAACTAGACCCACAAACTTAAGCTAAACTAAATACAAGTTATCAATTCAACACTGAATACTTTCCATATCACAAGAACCTGAAAAGTATTCCGATGAGTTTCTTTTATATTTCTGAGAATGTAAATAAGGGCTCACTTTCCTTTAAGCCAATTAAATACAGCTCATTTACAAGTTAATTTTACTAAAGACTGACAGTACAAGAGATCTCATAGTTTCCTGCTTGAATTTAAAATTCTATCTTGGGAGTTCCTGTTATGAGTCAGTGGTAATAAACCCGACTAATATCCATGAGAACTCGGTTTGATCCCTGACCTCCCTCAGTGGGTTAAGGATCTGGCATTGCTGTTAGCTGTGGTGTAGGTCACAGCTGTGGCTCAGATCCTATGTTGGGGTAGCTGTGGTGTAGGCCAGCAGCTGCAGCTCTGATTAGACCCCTGGCCTGGGAACTTTCATATGCCATGGGTTCAGCCCTAAAAAGACAAAAAATAAAATTAAAAAATTAAAATGTCTCTCTCTCTCAATCTAGGGAACTACATATGGATCAGATAATTTCTGAGAGCCAAGGCAGAATATTTACTTTACAAAGACAGAGTAGGGAAGTGCAAGCACCTCTCCTTTGTGTTTTTTTTTTTTCTTTCTTTTTAAGATCCCACTAAGTAAACTAATTCTGGAGTTTCAGGCACTGTTGGCTGCATTTGCATTTCAAAGTTTAAATGCTCCACCACACTGTCAGACATGCAGGAGTAGTTGTACAGACAAAGCTATATAAAACAAAGATACCAAGGAGAGAAACTTAAAGACACAAACAGGAGGTTTTAAGGATTAAGGGGACAGGAGCATAGGGGTGAGGATAAAGGAAGAGATAAAGAGAAGAGGGACATGAAAATCTGAAAAAGAGAAAAACTGAAAGAGAGAGACTGCCCTTTCAAATTGCTTCCTGCCAGTGTCTATCTAGGCACCAAGTTGTGCACTTCTAGAAAGGGCCAGTGAAAGGGGGAGCACCCTGTGCACTGCTCACTGGGGTGATCTAGCCCAGAAACCAGCCAGCTCCATGTCATCTATGGGTCCCCAAAGCCCACTGGTGGGACTCTCACCCATGCATAGATCAGTCATCATCGGTATATAGAAATCTGCTACTTCAGCCCATTCCCAAGGGGACTTCTCTTGGTGGCAAGAAAATAAAGGTTAGAATAATGAGATCAGACTTCCAGCCACTATGGGGAATGAGGTTTGAACCTCTAGCATTCTCATACATCTCCAGTCAGGGAGAGCCTGCTGTACCTGTCTCTGCATGTTGTGAGGCAAGCCTTTCCCACCTCTGCTTGTCACCATTTAAGATGAGCCATTGCCAGCCAGAGGGAACAGGTCTCACAAACTGAAAGGACTGATGCTGTATCTGCAGGATGGCCACTGTCTTGGAAGAAGAGGGGAGGAAAGGAGAAGAAAGGGGAGGGTAGGGGGAAGGGAGGAAGGAGAAAGTGGGGAAGAGAGAGAGATATCTGGAGAAAGGGACAAAGGGGAAAGGTAAAATGTTGTGGGAAAGTGTGAATTGAAGTTTGGCACTTGCCATAAGCCTCTGCATGGAGTAGAACATGAGCCACTGCAGCTGCCCACCCACAGCACCCTCTAAGTGGAGCTCAGGGTAGAGACCAGGAGTGAGGCACTCTGTGCTCTTGGAAAACTGGAAGAAAGAGCCTTCAGATAGTTAGATATTTTCAGGAGGAGTATATGAGCTGAAATCTTACATCTTCTCATATCTAGAAAAACACTAAAACCCACAATGATGACTAGTGTCTGTGACTAATAGTAGCCTTCACAAGACCGGCAGAAAACTTCTGTATATTGTGTGCATGGCTGCATAAACCTCCCCCTTCACCTTTATGACTTATATCTTGATAGTCCCCCTTTCCTCTTTGAGGCTATCTGAAATACTATCTCCTGGGATGTAGTTAGTGGGCAAAACAAAAGATGTCATGGTCACCTGTGAGAATAGTCACTCCCAAAGTTGGGCTAATGAGCCCTGAGGGAACACGGGAAAGTATATAAAAGGAGTGATTTCAGTAAGCCCAGACATTTATGTCTTCCTATAGAAATGGTTTTCTGTAAATCTAGTTATCTGTAAATCTTTTCTTCCTACTACCTCCTCATTATTGCAAAAACTAATATATACTAGCTTCCTCCCTTGCCTCCATGGAGCAGTTTCTCGGGGCTACCTGAGATGCTGTCTCCTGGGCTTAAGTCCTAATTTCACACCAGATAAAACTCAACTCTCAACTTTCAGGTTGTATTTTTTTAGTCAACAAAGGAGAATAAAAGTTGAGGGGGGGGGGATTGCTTGAATGAAGGTACCTAGGCCCTCAGGGGCCAGGAAGGCAGATTTGCCAAATGTGCTGACACTGAAATGAAAGGTTCAGGTGGCTGCTTGTTACCCATGGGGAAGCTGCATTTTGTGGTCCAGGAGGTGCCCAGATCTTCTCCCAAGAAGGGGACAATGTGATGTCACCACAGAATGTTACTATTGGGGGGAGGGGTTAACCTTCTTAATCAATGGAAATTGATAAGATACCACATGGGAAAATTGAATCAAGACTTAATTTGGGCTCTTGCAGTAGCAAGGGAGAGTGACAACAAAGAGGTTCCCTTGCTTGCTGGCTAGCTAGTATTACTACCAGTCACTGTGCCTGATCCACAGTAAGGCCAAAGAAACTAAAAGTCAGTGTGTTGCTGGAATTTGGCCTCTGTCTGCTGGTGCCAAATTGAAATGCAGAGACAGAGTTTTGGGTAAAGGAGAAAAAAAAATAGTTTTATTGCTTTGCCAGGCAAAGGAGGACCACAGCAGGCTAATGACTTAAAGACTGTGCCCCCTCCCTTAAAAGAATTACAAGGAGTTTTATAGTAAAAAGGAGAAAAACAGGTTTTCAGATAGGAATCAGGATTGGGACAAACATGCATTATTCTTTCTTCAGAGGAATCTTCGTCATCAAAGCTGGAGTCAGGAGATCTCAGCCTGACCATAGTGGTGGTCTTCTGGGGCACTGCCTAGAATAACAGTATTTGTGAAAAGGGAATATTGATCAGAGATTAGAACAAACTAGGAAAGTTCTTGAAAAACATCATGTACTGATAATTTTTAACCCACAGGCAGTTATGCTCAGGGTACCTAATCTTTAGTTTACAGGTAACTGTGCTTAGGGTGTAACTAAGTCCAGGAGAAGGACAAGGAAGGACTCTAAGCTGTTCAATTTTGAAGTATTCATTTCAAAAATAAGGGTAAGGAATATAACTTTTCTCTCAGGGGTATGAAGTGCCTGCATCAAGTGTTTGGAACAGAGGAAGGTTTATTGCAGGCTATACAAGGAGGTGGGTGTCTTGTGCCCCCAAAATATCCTGAGCCAAAATTGCAAAGCATTTTTAAATACAAGGTGAGGGAGGGGTGGGATTGGTTATTGCAAACTTATTGGGGGCAGAAATCCATTTTTCTTGTAGCTGTCCACAAAAGTCAGAACACTAAGTTCCTATAAACCTCCAACCAGAAACAGTTTATTCTTCAGAGAGGAGCTAAAGCAGAGGATATAGGGGAAGGGCCTACCCTGGGAATGTCTCCTAGAGTCCTGTTCCTTACACTGGGGGTGAGGGTAGGGTATGAGTTGGTTCCTTTTATGGAGAGAGGGTAGGGGTGGTTCCAGAGGTTAGAGCAAGGTGTGGCTTATATATACTTGATCATGTCCCTTCCCAGGAACCTACAACTGGAAGCAACTGGTGCAGCACCTCCTGTGGGGGCTAAGTGGGACAAAGTGCTTCTTGCATGGTCTACGGTTGGTGGGGACAAACCACCACAGGTATCTGACTCCAGAGGTGGGTGTGGCCTACCACTACTAGGGGTCCATGAACAGGCACCACCTGTGGCCTCAATCACTTCAAGTGTACCACAGAGGAGGGCATTGTGACCAAACACTGACTGTTGTTGCTCTTGTACTCCTGGGAGCACACCAGCCCTGTTGCTGCCACTGGCAAATGCTCCAGGCAGTGCCCAAATGCTTGATCACTGTCATTTCCCAGGATCCTAAAACTAGGAGCAGCCTGTGCAACACCTCCCATGTGGGCTAAGTGAGATGGGGTGCTTCTTGCATGCTCTACAGGTGGTAGGGGAAAGCCATCACAGTAATCACTGACTCCAGAGGTGGATGTGGTCCATGACCACTAGGGGATCCATGAACAGGAACAACTCGCAGCTCCAATCACCTCAGAGGATGGCATTGCAATCAAACACTACCTGTTCTTGCTCTCATTCCCCTGGGAACTCACACACCCTGCAGCTGACACTGCTGAATGCTCTAGGATCATTATCATTTCCAAGGGCCCTGAAACTAGGAGTAGCTTGTGCCATCTTCCTGCAGGTCCTTGATGCTGTTAAGAGCCCAGCAACCAGACACTGACTGCTAGCCCTACCCATTGCCTCCTTCTCCCTGGAAACATACTCAGCAACCTGGGGATAACAGCCTGCTCACACCAAAGAAAGAGAGAGCAAATATTCAAATTCCCATGCCGAAAACAAATAGCAACCCCCCCCCCAAAATACAAATGGGCACTCTTGCATAGAAGTAGCCCTCCAAGAATAGACTAGAGTTTGGCCTCCCTAAACTCACAGAAAAAAAAAAAAAAACCATAAGCAAGGTTAAGAAATTCAGGAACCATACCCAGTTAAAAGAACAGGAGAATTCACCTGAAGCAGCAAACAATAAAAGAGACCTATGGGGTCTGACAGACGTTGAGTTCAAAAGGGAGGTAGTGAAAATAGTGAAGGAATTAACTGGGAATAACTAATGCTGAATAACAGGGAAATAGAGTGGATATAAACAGTAATTCAGATTCCTTTAGAAAGGAACTAGAAAATATAAGGAGGAACATAGAAAAAATTAGAAAACTCACTTGCAGAGATGCAAACTGAGATAAGGCACTAAACAGCAGAATTTATACTGCAGAGGAATGAATTAGTGACTTGGAAGATAGAATAATGGAAATCACCCAATCAGGACAGCAGACAGAAAACCAAATGAAAAAAAAAAAACCATGAAAGCAATATGAGTTCTATGGGATAATATAAAGTGGACCAATCTATGCATAAGAGGAATTCCAGAAGAAGAAGAAAAAGAAAAGGGAATTGAAAATATATTTGAAGAAATTCTGGGTGAAAACTTTCCAAATCTAAAGGAAACTGATATCAAGATCCAGGAAGCACAGAGGGCCCCAAACAAGTGGAACACAAATAGCACCACACCAAGACATATTGTAATAAAAATGCCAAAAGTTAAAGAGAGGATTCAAAGGCAGCAAGAGAAAAGAAAAATGTTAATTATAAGGGAACTCCCATAAGGCTATAAGCTGATTTCTCTTCAGAAACACTACAGGCCAGAAAGGAGTGGCGAGATATATTTAAAGTTCTGAAAGTAAAAAATCTGCAACCTAGAATACTCTATCCAGCAAGAATATAATTTAAAATAGAATGGGAAATAAAGAATTTCTCCAACAAACAAAACCAGAAAGAGTACAGCAGTACTAAACCCATTCTAAAAGAAATACTGAAAGGGCCTCTCTAAAAAAAGAAGTAAGGAGAAATAGTATAGAAGAAACTACAATTGGAAAGCAATCACTTAAATAAGCCAGAAAAAATATTTTAAAATGGGGGAAAAAAAAAACCTACTGTAATAGTGATGATAAAAACAAGGAACAACAAAAAGACAAAAAGGAAGATGTTAAAAAAAAAAAAAAAAAACACTTCAGGAGTTCCCATCGTGGCGCAGTGGTTAACGAATCTGACTAGGAACCATGAGGTTGCGGGTTCTTGTCCCTGCCCTTGCTCAGTGGGTTAACGATCCGGCGTTGCCATGAGCTGTGGTGTAGGTTGCAGATGCAGCTCGGATCCCGCGTTGCTGTGGCTCTGGTGTAGGCCAGTGGCTACAGCTCTGATTAGACCCCTAGCCTGGGAACCTACATATGCCACGGGAGTGGCCCAAAGAAATAGCAAAGAGACAAAAAAAGAAAAAACTTCAAAATCATAGAATGTGGGGAAGGAAAGTAAGAAAATATAGATTCTTTTGATTTATTTTAATATTGTGTTTAAGCCTATATGACTATCATGCTAAAGCAAGCAGATTCAGAAGGGGGTTAACATACTTAAAAATCAGGGCAATCACAAATCAAAACCAAACATTACATTCACAAAAACCAAAAAGAAAAGAAAGCAAGCATAAAATAAATAGAAATCATCCAACCAAAAAAAGAGAGGAACAAAGCAGAAACAGAATCAACTGGAAAACAAAGTTTAAAATGGCAATACATATATTTCTATCAATAATTACCTTAAATGTCAATGGACTGAATGCTCCAATCAAAAGACAGAGTGACAGATTGGATAAAAAAGCAAAAATCTTCAATCTGCTGTCTACGAGAGACTCACCTTACTGATGACATATTTCAGAGAACTACAACAAACAATCCAAAAATTTGTATGGAACCATAAAAGACCCATAATTGCCAAAGCAATCCTGAGGAACAAAAACCAAGCAGGATGGAGTTCCTGTCGTGGTGCAGTGGTTCACAAATCTGACTAGGAACCATGAAGTTGTGGGTTCGATCCCTGGACTTGCTCAGTGGGTTAACAATCCGGCGTTGCTGTGAGCTGTGGTGTAGGTCGCAGACATGGCTCAGATCCTGCGTTGCTGTGGCTCTGGCATAGGCTGGCAGCTACAGCTCTGACTGGACCCTAGCCTGGGAACCTCCATATGCCGCGGGAGCGGCCTAAGAAATGGCAGAAAGACAAAAAACAAAAAAACAAAAACAAAAAACGAGCAGGAGGCATAACTCTCCTAGACTTCAGGCAATGTTACAAAGCCACAGTCATCAAGACAGTGTGGTACTGGTACCAAAACTGACAGACAGACCAATGAAACAGAATAGAGACCCCAGAAATAAACCCAGACACCTATGGTCCATTAATCTTTGACAAATGAGGCAAGAACATAAAATGGGGAAAAAATAGAGTCTTTTCAGCAAGTGGTGCTGAGAAAACTGAACAGCCACCTGTAAATCAAAGAAACCGGAACATACCCAACACCATGCAGAAAAATAAACTGAAAATGGCTTAAAGACTTAAACATAAGACAAGACACTATCAAACTAGAGGAGAACATAGGCAAAACATTCTCTGACATTAATGTTACAAAATGTTTTCTCAGCTAGGTCTCCCAAAGCAACAGAAATAAAAGCATAATAAACCAATAGGACCTAATAAAACTGACAAGCTTTTGCTCAGCAAAGGAAACCTAAAAAAAAAAAAAAAAAACACCTTACAGAATGGGAGAAAATAGTTTCTAATGATGCAAGTGACAGGGCTTAATATCCAAAATATAGAACTTAAACACCTCAACAGCAAAAAAAGCAAACAACCTGATTGAAAAATGGGCAAAGGACCTGAGGAGACATTTCTCCAAAGAAGATATACATATGTCCAACATGCACATGAAAAAATGCTCAACATCATTGATTATTAGAGAAATGCAAATCAAAACTACTATGAGGTACCACTCACACCTTTCAGAATGGGTATCACTAATAAGTTCAGAAATAACAAATGCTCGAGAGGGTGTGGAGAAAAGGGAACCCTCCTTCACTTTTTGTGGGAATGTAAGCTGGCACAACCATTATGGAAAACAGTATGGAGAGACCTTAGAAAATTATATATAGAAGTACCATATGACCCAGCAATATCACTCTTGGGCATACATCCAGACAAAACTTCCTTAAAAAAGATACACACACCCACATGTTCATTGCTGCACTATTCACAATAGCCAAGACATGGAAACAACCCAAATGTCCATTGACAGATGATTGGATTAGGAAGAAGTGGTATATATACACAATGGAATACTACTCGGCCATAAAAAAGAACAACATAATGTCATTTCCAGCAACAGGGATGAAACTAGAGACTCTCATACTAGTGAAGTAAGTCAGAAAGAGAAAGACAAATACCATATGAGATCACCTATATCTGGAATCCAATATATGGCACAAATGAACCTTTCCAGAGAAAAGAAAATCATGGACATGGAGAATAGACTTGTGGTTGCCAAGGGGGAGGGGGAGAGACTGGGATGAATTGGGAATTTGGGGTTAATAGAAGCAAACTATTGCCTTTGGAATGGATAAGCAATGAGATCCTGCTGTATAGCACTGGGAACTATATCTAGTCACTTATAATGGAGCATGATAATGTAAGAAAAAAGAATGTATACATGTATGTGTAACTGGGTCACCTTGCTGTACAGTAGAAAATTGACAGAACACTGTAAACCATCTATAATGAAAAAAATAAAACCATTATAAAAATAAAACTTATTATAGTTATTATAGTATATATTATATATATGTACTTTTTCTCATATTATCTTCTATCATGTTCTATCACAAGTAATGGAATATAGTTCCCTGTGCCATATAGCCAGACCTCATTGAGGATTAAATTTCTTTTAAATTAAAAGTAGTAGAGAAGTTCCCGCTGTGGTGCAGTGGGATAAGAATCTGACTGCAGCCACTCTGGTAGCTTCAGAGGTGCAGGTTCAATTCCCACCCAGCAGCTGCAACATAGGTCACAGCTGTGGCTTGGATTCAATCCCTGGTCCAGGAACTTTCATGGGCCACTGATGTGAGAAAGAAAGAAAGAGGGAGGGAAGGCGGGATGGAGGAAGGGAGGGAGGGACGAAAGAAGGAAGGAAGGAAGGAAAGATTTGTTATCTTAAAGTCTTTTAAGAGATGTTTTTTGTTGATTAAACATTACCTATGCTAATTAAATGGTATTTGGTTACTTTATCAGCATAAAGTCCTCTGTCCATTTGGTTATTTTGTTGAATGGTTTGATCTTGGCCAGATTAACCACTGATTATACATACAAAGGGGGAATTTCGTATTAAAGAAACACTCGGAATGAGATTTCAGCTGTATCGACCAGAGACGACTTCTGTCCATGTCCTTTATGGCTGAGCTGCATAAACAGCATATCTAACATTGACGCTCTTCCAAGTATCCCACCCGCATGATTTCACTCAATGCGGCAACGCATTAAGGCGGCTATTGCTATTATATCCTTTTTTTTTTTTTTTTAACAGGAGTGGAAACTGGGATATACGAACGTTAACTTGCACTGTCACAAGGTAGAGGGAGAAGAGCCAGGATTCAAACGCGCAGTTTTACTCCTGAGCCTGCAAACTTCACTCTTGTGCTCTTCAGTCCCATCTGTTAGTGCACTGTCAGTACACTACTCCGATTCACAAAACTTCATGTACTAACTGTGGCTCAACAATGAATGTGCTTTGGTTCAAACAGCAGGTGCGGATGAAGACCCACGCACAGCCGCTAGGAGCCAGTTCCCTGCTCAAGAGAGGGAGCTAGATGGGTCCTGTCTCCTAGGCAACGACTAATGCAAAGGCTGCCAACAAAGCACACCACTCCCCAGGTCTGATGTCATTTCCTTCGTCTGGGCGGTTGCCTGAGTGACGCGTCTGCCTGCAGGGCGGTGCTGGGTACCCAAGAGACCTGGCGGTTGAGTATCACTTCCTCCAGGAGACGCTGGTTCCTAGCAACCGCCTCCCGCCTCCGTCTTAGCCCCGCCTCCTAGCTCCTTGTGGAACCTGGATCTCCGAGAGCAGGCAGGCGCAGGCGCAGGGCTGGGACTCCTGCCAGAAGCCACCCTGCTGGGTCCTCTGGAACGCGGGGGTGAATAACGAACAAGGCACTAGAGGGTCTCGGGGAATCGGGACCCGGGCTGTGCAGCAGCCTGACCGGTGCCGCAGGCTCGCCCGGCTGCGCGGGGCTGAGCGGCTGGAGACTGGGTGCCACCTGGTCTGGCCGGAGAGGTCCCTGAGGGCGCTGCGGAGAGCAGCTGGGCTGCCGAGCTCGGGCCTGCGCCTCGCAACCCTAGAAACATTCACGGGACCATTTGCACGCCGATCTTAATGCAGTCCATTGCGGAAGTTTCATTTTGTTTTATCTAGTACCGTTAATACTTTTGTGAGAGGGAAGAGTGGCTGGGAAAATACCACTATTTATGATCTTTTTCTTTCCCAGTGCTGTGTAAGCATTTTGTTTGTTTTAGTGGTAATATTTTTAGTTATATTCTTTAAGCTGACAGCAGCCCTCTTGGTAGCCTTTTAAATAAGTATGACTGTTCGTAGACAATATTATGCTTTTGGGATGGAAAAGAGGTGAAAAAAGTTTGTTTTAATTGGCAGCAACCTATTGCAGTCATTTATTTGTTCATCCTTAAAATAATTGTTAAAATATTTTAGGAAAACTTCAATTTGAATTTTTTATAAAACAAGTTAGTAGAATTTGCTGTTTCTTTACAAGAGTTCTGGTTGCATTTTTAAGTGAAAATGTAGCTCAGTGTTCATGTGATGCTTTTTTTGTTGGCTTTTTTTTTTTTGAGGCTTAGGGGAAGGAGCACTAAGAGTAGTAATAGACATTCTGGATGTTGCAAAAATCTGATTTGTTTTTTATATGTTCCAGCCACCACCAGAGTGTGAATTATTCTTAGCATTTGTTAGCCATTTTATAAAGGTAGGGAATTAACAAACACTATGTCTGATGAAGTTTTTAGCACAACTTTGGCATATACAAAGAGTCCAAAAGTCACCAAAAGAACTACTTTTCAGGTAAAGTATTTTTATTTTGAATGATTTTACAAAGTAAACACTGTATTATGAATATTGGACTTGAAAGTGATTCTAGAACAGTCCTATATAAAGCTGGAGTAAATCTTAACTTTCTTCTGAGATTCTGGAAATGATTTTACGTAGGCTCCATTATTACCAACTCTTCTGTGGGGCTTTAAGACTTCCGAATTAGGAGTTCCCATCGTGGCACAGTGAAAATGAATCCGACTAGGAACCATGAGGTTGTGGGTTCAATCCCTGGCCTCCCTCAGTGGGTTAAGGATCCATTGTTGCTGTGACCTATGGTGTAGGCCACAGATGAGGCTCGGATCTGGAGTTGCTGTGGCTGTGGTGAAGGCCAGCGGCTGTAGCTCTGATTAGACCCCTAGCCTGAGAACCTCCATATGCTGCTGGTGCGGCCCTAAAAAGACAAAAAGACCAAAAAAAAAAAAAAAAAAGACTTAAAAGACTTCCGAATTAGACTCAATACTAGGTTCTTACTAAGTTAAAAGTTAAATGAGCTTTTAAAGGTCAATTAGCAGCTTGAAATTGCTGTTTTCATATAAAAATTTTTATTTTTTTTTTCTGGTGTAACATAATATTATTTTAGCTTTCTCTATCCAGTCACTACACTTTTGAACTCATCCTCTAAATCTGCAGTATTGATTACATCAGTTAACAGCAATATGCTGAAATAAAAGAATCAAAAAGATTTCCGTTTCTTCCAGAATGCCAGTTTGTAATGAACCCTGTCTAAATTGAGTCCCTCGATTAGTTTAGTTGATATCGTGTGTCTTCTTTAATTTAACTGTAAGCTCCATGAGCTGAGGGATAATGTCTGTGGATGTTCTGCATTGAGTCTGAGGGGTGGGGTGCATGGTATAATGCAGGCTTTCAGTGAATAGTTGTTAGATGAATGAAACCTAGGTTTTAAAGCAGCTATTAATCAAGCATTATTTGTTTAAAGAATTCTCAATATGAGTCCTCCACATTTGGATAGAAATTGATTCTGATTTTCTCATTTCAGGATGAGCTAATAAAAGCAATTACAGCTCGCTCTGCAAGACAGAGGAGTTACGAATATTCAGATGACTTTGACAGTGATGAGATTGGTATGTGAGAACATGAGAAAGTAACCCGCTTTTCTTTTTGCTTCCTTAGTTACATTTAGTCCAGACCTCCAAACAACAACAAAAAATAATACCTATGAATTCACTGGTTTTAGATCTTCAACATTTTAATGAGTAAAAAGACACTTCTTTTTTTTCGGCTACACTCTCAGCACATGGAAATTCCTGGGCCAATGATTGAACCCAAGCCACAGCAGCACTTTTAGCTGCTGCAGTTACAATGCCATGTCCTTAACCTGCTGTGCCAGAAGAAAATTCCAAGACACTCTTAATTTTCAAGAAGTTGTATGATTGTCCTTGGTTTTTTCTGAATGTGTATATAAAAATAAAAATTAACTGACAGCAGATTTGCTTGTCTGTTGTAAACCTCATTGGAGATGACAAGTTCATCTTTAAGGTCAACCCTGTGAGACCCTACCAGTAAGTTAATTACTAGGGACCATAGTACTGAATTTGGTGTTCATCAGAAGCACTTTTATAATGCTTTTTATAAATCAGATTTTTTTGGCTGTGACAAGGGGATCAGTTTTAAAAACCCAGTATATCTGTACTGTACGATTAATTTGGTTTCCTTTGATTATGTAAAAGCATTAATGTTTTAGCATTAGCAGTTCCTGTTGTGGCTCAGTGGTAAATGAACCCAACTAGTATCCATGAGGACATGGGTTCAATACCTGGCCTTGCTCAGTGGATTAAGTATCAGCATTGCTGTGAGCTCTGGTATAGGTCACAGACACAGTTTAGATCCTACATTGCTTTGGCTGTGGTATAGGCCAGCAGCTATAGCTCTGATTCTACCCCTAGCCTGGGAACTTCCATATGCAGTGAGTACGGCCTTTAAAAAAGACAAAAGACAAAAAAAAACAATTTTATATTTTGGGATAAACATACAAAATTCTAAACTTGAAATTCAATGTTTTATGCTTTAATATTCAGTGACTAACTTTCAATGTTCTCTGTAAAAATGATCAGAACAACAGTTAAATCATTGTTGTATGTTAGGTTAATATTCTTTATTATTCTTACAGTAAAATCTAATACCATGGTGTGGAGGGAATTTTAATTCCAGAATTTTTGTGGAAAAACATAATTAGCAAGTCCTTCCATTTACACACATTCTTAATTTTATATGATGAAGTTTTTGCAAATAAAAGGTTTAGAGTCCAAATCTAATTTAAATATCTATGGCTGATTGTTATTTTGAAGAACCTTTGGATGACTTTTCTCAGAGCAAGCGCAGTGCTTGTCATGACACACTGTTTGCACTCCCTAAATATGTTTTGAATAAATTAATGAATTTTTTATTTCATAAATGCCAATAAAAACTGCCTAAGTTAGTTGCTTTTTACAGCTGCAAATCTCTTCACAGTTGTAAATTCATTTCTAGTCTTTAAGGTAATCTTTTTTATAAATTTAACCTTCAAAACTTTAAAACATACAATTAAAAACATTATTTTCTGTTATATCATTCAATTTCCTTAGGTGATTTTTCTGACACCTCAGTAGATGAATATTCAGTTAAGAAAAAAATAAATGATTTTCATATACCAGATGATGAAGAAAAGAATTCTCCAAAACTGTCATTTTTGAAAACCAAGAAATCAAACAATGATGTGAGGAAAGTTGAGCCAAGAGTCTCCATTAAAAACGATAAGGACATGGAACCAAGTGGTGATGGAGAAATGAATGTAAAACTCCTATCTGAATCTCAAAATAAACAACAGGAAATTGAAAATGAGAAAATTAAAATGGAAAGTAAACCCAGAATTCGCCCAATCAAAGACACATCTTCAGGTAATTTGTTACTGTCATTGTGTTTCTTGAAAATTTAAGATAATCACAAATACTTTTGTATAGTGGCTAGTAAATAGAAAAAAAATCAGACTTGGAGTTCCCATTGTGGCTCAGCAGGTTAAGAACCTGACTAGTATCCATGAGGATGTGGGTCCAATCCCTGGCTGCTATCAGTGGGTTAAAGATCTGGCTTTGCCATGAGCTGTGGTGTAGGTTACAGATGAGGCTTGGATGTGGCATTGCTGTGGCTGTGGTGTAGGCTGGCAGCTGCAGTTCCAATTTGACCCCTAGCCTGAGAACTTCCATATGCCGCAGGAGCAGCCCCCCAAAAAAAAGTCAGACTTAACTTTTCAGTTTTACAGATTTAAATCAAAATAATGGAACCATAGAGAAAAGTCATAATTCTGATGTCTAGCTGTACATTCAGTCTTGTGTCTCTGCTGTTGCGTGATAGGAGCCCAGAGTTCTTTTCTCCATCCACAGCCACAGCTCCAAAACTCAGGCCTGTGAACTTCAGTTTTTGAAATCCCCTTTTTTTTTGGCCTTGACATGCAGAAGTTCCCAGGCCAGGGATGGAACCTGTGCCACAGTAGTGACAACACCAGGTCACTAAGGAACTTCCCAGTGGAATCCTTTCTAATCCATATCACACTCCATACATTAGGGTTGTAACAGCATTGGGGGTAGTCTTTTAAACAGTCATTTCCATATAACCATTCACCAGAATATTTGACATTTGTGTATTTGAAGAAAGGGCATTGGTCTTGCTGTCATTGTTTAAGCCTCTAGACTTTCCTTAAGAGAAGAGAATCTTCATTTGGCTTCTCCGTTCCCCAGGAAAATCCATCAAAACTTAGTATTTTGAGGGGACATTCCTAGTGTGACATTACAGTAGTTTCTCCACAATTCTGAGCTCTGGACGCAGCAGAACAGAGATAGAGTGAAGCAGGCACCAGCTGCCGTGACATCCCTTGGGCCATCCTATAGACACAAAGGCATGGAAGGGTAAAGGGTTTGGGGTTTTCCAGTCTTTTGCTGTTTTATAGAAAAAAAAAATAGTAGTTTTTGCTAACTTTCACAAATATCTCTTTCCTTTATATCATTGTTAAATACACTACTAGTATTTCATACTTTATGTATTAGGTAGCACTGATATCCTCAGGCAAAACTTTATTTCACATATATATTTGGGACCCACTCCTTTTTCCACTCCCACGATCTCAATCCCATCCACTTTCAAATGGGGAGGAAGTGTGGGCAGGCAGAGATACTAGGGGAAAAGCCTAGTACTTAAGTTACTTAAGTGCGAGAAGGGAGGGTGAGGCTTACTCTCCTCATGAAGGGGAGGAAACCTGCCTTTCCCCCCTACAGAGTTGTTTCAAGACTCTACTAAAGTAGGTCTCAAACTATAAAATTCTACAGCAGTATGAGCACAAGGCCTAATGATGCAGAATTAACTTGCTTAAATGCACCTCCCCAGTATACTGAAGAGAATCAAAAATGTCAACAAGGGAAATGTCATCAAATGGTAAGTAATCCAATATGTTAGCATTCCCCAAAGTACACTCCATAGATTGTTCATTGGTGTTAAGGAGTTATAGAAATTTTCAACCAGTTTCTTTATGAGAGAAAATTTTGGAGTCATTAGTGAAGAAATATGCACAGTGAGTCTTCAAGAAGGACAGAATAGTCCTAGTGGTGTTTAGAAACCCATTTTCATGGGTTATGTTTTTCCTATTTGTCCTGATTCTGAAAAGCTTTTCATTAGGTTAATTAAAAATGTGAGCATATTATGGAAGCTAAAAATTAGTCTGATGTAGATAGCAGTATGTAATTAGAACTTTATGGTAGATAGTAATCTACCTGCTTAATACCTTTTTAAAAAAAAAATCTGTGACAAATTAAAATGAATATAGAAATGCTGTATTTTGACCACAAGATGGCACCAGGATTCCAAATGTGCAATACTATATACATATTATATTTGTTATTTTATATACTCTCTTTCTATATATATGTATTATTTTTACAGTGATTTCTCTCTCTCTCTCTCTCTTTTTTTTTTTTTTTTTTTTTTTGCCACACCTATGGCATGTGGAAGTTCCCTGGCCAGGAGTAGAACCTGTGCCACAATGATTCAGGTCACTGCTGTGACAATGCCAGATCCTTAACCTGCTTTGCCACAGGAAAGCTCCTGCAATACTAAAATATTTAAAAACTTGTTAACCATTTGTAATTCAGTATATGTAATATAAAAATAATTACCAAAATAGTTAATTATTTACATTTGATTATAAAACAAAGCATTTTGATAATATAGAATGTTTTTTTTTTCTTTCTGAAAACTTGATAATGTTTCTCGTTTTTTGTTTTTTGTTTTTTTTTTTTTTTAGGGCCACACTCATTGCACATAGAAGTTCTCAGACTAGGGGTCGAATTGGAGCTGCAGCTCCCAGCCTATGCCACAGCCATGGCAACACTGGATCTGAGCCACATCTGCAACCTACACCACAGCTCAGGGCAACGCTGGATCCTTAACCCACTGGGAAAGGCCAGGGATCAAACCCGTGTCCTCATGGATCCTAGTCAGGTTTGTTACCACTGCACCATGACAGGAACTCCTGATAATGCTTCTGGAAGTGGACTTGTAGTATAAAATATATCAGAATCATTATCTCAAGTTTATTCAGGTTGAAGCAAAAAGTTGATATTAGTGCCTGGCATGTAGAATTCATTAAGCATTTGAATGTGTATATGAATGAATGAATGATAGAATCATGAAAGAAGGGATGTGGTTCATGAGCTTAGCTTTATCCTTCTCTAAATTTTTACTTTGTTTTTCTTAAAGAGTTTAGAACTTAGTATTTTTAATGTGGTGAGATATTGCTCATGTGGACTTAAAGAAAAGGCACAACCTAGGAAGTTCCCTTTGTGACCCAGCTGTAAGGAGCCCAACTAGTATTCATGAGGATGTAGGGTCAATCCCTAGCCTTGCTTAGTGGATTAAGGATCCGGGTGCCATGAGCTCTGCTCAGGGGTTATTGCAGGTCAGCAGCTGCAGAGGCTCATGATTTAATCCATGTAGAAGCTGATGGCAAGTGACAAACTGCAGTTCACACTGAATATCATTTAATACTTTATAAAAATATTAGAATCTGAAAGTTACCTTTGTTCTTGCTTATCTTCTGTGAAAAGTACAATAACCAAACTCTCACTTTATCAAGTAATGATCACATTGGTAGTGATTGTAGGAAGTAATTTTTATAGGCTATGTTGTTTTATTTTAACATTAAAATGACTAAAGTCATGAGTTTTGGAATCAGTGTGCTCCTGCTTTAATCTCACAAACCAGGGTTTCTGACCATGGGCAGATGACTTATTTGTTCATTTTATTTATCTGTAAAGTGGGGACACTCGGGGTTTGAGGTAATTTAAATGAGGTCATGTATTTGAAGTGCTTAGAGCAATCTTGGCATAAATTAAGCACATTATAAATGCTTTTACTATTCATTTTATTATTCAGCATTTGTTCTTAAGCAGATAATTTTGTTTATCTACACATCTTTATTGTGGGTACAATATATATCACTATTTCAAGTGCCGTAATGGAAACTGTGACCTAGCATCAATTCTCCAATACTGTTTTAGTCTGTTTGGGCTGACAAACTGGGTGTTTATTTTATTTTATTTTGATTTGAATGTGTGTTTTTTTATTTAAAAAATTTTTGTTATAGTTGATTTACAATTTTGTCAATTTCTGCCATATAGCGAAGTGACCCATTATACATATATGTACAGTCTACATTCTTTCTCATATTACCTTCTATCATGTCCTGTCACAAGTGATTGGATATAGTTCCCTGTGCTATACAGCAGGACCTCATTACCTATCCATCCTAAATGTAATAGTTCACATCTACCAATACCAAACTTCCAGTACATCCCACACTCTCCCCCTCCCTCGTAGCAACCACAAGTCCATTCTCCATGTCCATGGGTTTGTTTCTGTTTCACAGATAGGTTCATTTGTGCCATATTTTAGATTCCACATATAAGTGATATCATGTGTTACTTGTCTCTCTTTCTGACTTCACTTAGTTTGAGAATCTGTTTGCATGCATGCTGCTGCAAATGGCATTATTTTGTTCTTTTTTATGATAGAATAGTATTCCATTGTGTGTGTATACCACATCTTTTTAATCCATTCATCTGTCATTAGGTTTTAGGTCATTTCTATATCTTGGCTATTGTGAATAGTGCTGCATTGAGCATAGGGGTGCATGTATCTTTTTCAGTGAAAGTTTTATCTGGATATATGCCTAGGAGTGGGAGTGCTGAATCATATGGTATTTCTATATTTAGTTTTCTGGGGAACCTCCATACTGTTTTCCACAGTGGTTGTACCAGTTTACCTTCCCACAGTGTAGGAGGGTTCACTTTTCTCCATATCCTCTGCAGCATTTGTTATTATAGACTTATAACCATTCTGGCTGGTTTGAGATGTTAACCTCATTGTAGTTTTGTTTTTCATTTCTCTACTAATTAGGGAGATTGAGCATTGTTTCATGTGCCTGTTGGCCATCCATATGTATTCTTTGGAGACATGTCTATGTTTTCTGCCCATTTTGCAATTGTGTTGTTTGGTTTTTTGCTGTTGAGTTGTATAAATTATTTACGTATTTTGGAGATTAAGCCCTTATCAGTTGCATCACTCGAAACTATTTTCTCCCATTCCATAGGTTGTCTTTTTTTTTTTTATGGTTTCCTTTGCTGTGCAAAAGCTTTTACTTTTTATTATCTCCTATGTGTTTATTTTTGTTTTTATTTCTGTTGCCTTCGGAGACTGACCTAAGGAAACATTGAATGTTTTGCTGTGTCCTCTTCTAGGAGTTTGATCATGTCTTGTTTTATGTTTAAATATTTAAGCCATTTTGAGTTTATTTTTGTACATAGCGTGAGGGTATGTTCCAATTTCATTCATTTACATGCAGCTGTCCAATTTTCCCAGCAACACTTGCTGAAAAGACTGCCTTTTACCCATTTTATATTCTTGCCTCTTTTGTTGAAGATTAATTGACCATAGGTATCTAGGTTTATTTCTGGGTTCTCTGTTCTGTTCCATTGGTCTGTATGACTGTTTTGGTACTAGTATCACACTGTCTTGATTACTATAGTTTTGTTACATATCAAATTTCATTTCTGGTGATTGGTCTATTCTTCTTGATTTACTGTTAGTGGGTTGTAAATGTATCTAGAAAGGTGTCCATTTCACTAGGTTGTCAGATTTGTTGGCATATAGTTTTTTATAGTGTTCTCTTTTTTTGTGTGTGTGTTTATGCAGTATCCCTTGAGGTTTCTCCTTTTTCACTTCTTATTTTATTTGGGTTGTCTCTCTCTCTTCTTGGTGAGTCTGGCCAGAGGTTTGTCAGTTTTATTTACCCTTTCAAAGAACCATTCTTGGTTTTATTGATTTTTTGCTGTTGTTTTTTGCATCTCTGTTTTATTGATAGCCTCTCTGATCTTTATGATTACCTTCCTTTTGCTGACTTTAGGTTTTGTTTGTTCTTTTTCTAATTCTTTTAGGTGGTGGGTTAAGTTGTCAAATTGAGATTTTTCTTCTTTTTTGAGGAAGGCCTGTATCACTATGAATTTCCCTCTAAGCACTGCTTTTGCAGCATCCCATAGATTTTGAGTGGTTGTGTTTTTATAATCATTTGTCTCAAGTTTGTTTGTTTGTTTGTTTTGGCTTTTTATGGCCTCACCCATGGCATTTAGAGGTTCCCAGACTAGGAGTCAAATCAGAGCTGTAGTTTCTGGCCTATACCACATCCACAGCAATGCTGGATCCTTAACCCACGAGTAAGGCCAGGGATCAAACTTGTGTCCTCATAGACACTAGTCAGATTTGTTTCTGCTGAGCCCCAACAGGAACTCCTGTCTCAAGGTATTTTTTAATTTTCCTTTTGATTTCCTATTGACCCATTGGTTTTTTTTGTTTGTTTTGTTTTGTTTTTTGTCCTTTTTGTCTTTTAGGGCCACAGCTGTGACATATGGAGGGTCCCAGGCTAGGGGTCCAATCGGAACTGTAAACACCTGCCTATGCCAGAACCACAGCAGTGCTGGTTCCAAGCTTTGTCTGCGATCTACACCAAGCTCACAGCAATGCTGAATCCTTAACCCACTGAGTGAGGCCAGCGATCATCATTGACGATAGTCAGATTCACTAACAACTGGGCTAAGACAGGAACTCCTGTTTCGTTTTTTAATAGCATCTTCTTTAGTCTCCATATAGTCAGTTTTTTTCTCATTTCTTTTCCTATGGTGGGTTTCTTGTTTCATACCATTCTGGTCAAAGAAGATGCTTGAAATAATTTCTATACTCTTAAATTTGTTGAGGTTAGTTTTTTGCCTCAGTATGTGGTCAGTCCTTGAGAGTGTTCCATGTGTACTTGAAAAAAAATGAATATTCTGATTTTTTTGGATGTAATGTCCTGAAAATATAAATTAAGTCTAACTTTTCTCTTGTATCATTTAGGATCTCTGTTGCCTTATTGATTTTCTCTCTAGAGGTTCTGGCACTGATGTGAGAGGGGTGTTAAAGATCTCCTACTATTACTGTATTCCCATCAATTTCTCCTTTTATGTCTGTTAGTATTTGTTGTATATATTTGGGTGTTCCTATATTTAGGGTATGTATATTAACAAGTTCATTATTATCTTCTTGAATGCACGCTTTCATCATTAATTAGTGTCCTTCTTTGTCCTTTTTTTAAATTACTCAATGAATTTATTACACTTATAGTTGTACAATGATCATCACAATCCAATTCTATAGCATTTCCATCCCACAACCCTCACACATCAACCCAGCCCCCGAACTGTCTCCTTAGGAAGCCATTAGATTTTCAAAGTCTGTAAGTCAGTATCTGTTCTACAAAGAAGTTCATTGTGTCCTTTTTTCAGATTCCACATGTCAGTGAAGGCATTTGATGTTGGTGTCTCATTGCCTGACTGACTTTACTTAGCATGATAATTTCTAGGTCCATTCATGTTGCTAAAAATGCTGGTATTTTGTTCCTTTGAATGGCTGAGTAATATTCCATTGTGTATATGTACCACATCTTCTTAATCCACTCCTCTGTCAATGGACATTTAGGTTGTTTCCATGTCTTGGCTATTGTAAATAGTGCTGCAGTGAACACTGGAGTATGTGTGTCTTTTTGAGTCATGGTTTTCTCTGGATGGATTCCCAGGAGTAGGATTGCTATATCAAATCGTCATTCTAATTTGATCTCCATCTGCAGCATCTCCATCCTGTTTTCCACAGTAGTTGCGCCAATTTACAACCCCACCAAAAGTGTGCTAGGGTTCCTTTTTCTCCACACCCTCTCCAGCACTTATTGTTTGTAGACTTTGGGATGATGGCCATTCTGGCTGGTGTAAGCTGGTACCTCATCATGGTTTTGATTTGCATTTCTCTAATAATGAGTGATGTTGAACATGTTTTCATGTGTTTTTTGGCCATCCATAGGTCTTCTTTGGAGAATTGTCTGTTTAGATCTTCTGCACATTTTCTGATGGGGTTGTTCCTTTTTTTTGGTATTGAGCAGTAGGAGGTGTTCATGAATTTTAGAGATTAATCCAATGTCAGTCAATTCATTTGAGAAGATTTTCTCCCATCCTGTGGGTTGTCTTTTTGTGTTGTTTAGGGTTTCCTTTGCTGTGCAGAAACTTTGAAGTGTGATTAGGTCCCATTTGTTTATTTTTGTTTTTGTTGTCAATACTCTGAGAGGTGGATCTGAGAAGACATTGCTGTCATTTATGTCGGAGAGTGTTTGGACTATGTTTTCCTCTAGGAGTTTTATAGTGTCTGGTCTTATATCTATGTCTTTAATCCCTTTTGAATTTATTTTTGTGTATGGTGTTAGGGAGTGTTCTAATTTCATTCTTTTCCATGTGGCTGTCCAGTTTTCCCAGCACCACTTATTGAGCAGGCTGTCTTTTTTCTCCATTGTATATTCTTGCCTCCTTTGTCATAGATTAGTTAACTGTAGGTGTGTGGGTTGAATTCTGGGCTTTCTCTCCTGTTCCACTGATCTATATTTCTGTCTTTGTGCCAGTACCATAGGGTTTTGATGACTATAGCTATGTAGGATAGTCTGAAGTCCAGGAGCCTGATTCCTCCAGCTCCATTTTTCTTTTTCAGGATATCCTTGGCTGTTCTGGGTCTTTTGTGCTTCCAAACAAACTTTAAAATATTTTGTTAGGGTTGTATGAAAAATGTCCTTAGTATTTGATAGGGATTGCATTGAATCTGTATATTGCCTTAGGTCATATAGTCATTTTGATGATATTGACTCTTCCAGCCCAAGTGCGTGATATGTCTTTCCATCTATTTGTGTCATCTTTGATTTCTTTCATCAGTGTTTTATAGTTTTCAGAGTACAGGTCTTTGGTCTCTTTAGGTAGGTTTACTCCTAGTTATTTTATTCTTTTGGTTTCAATGGTAAACAGAACTGCTTCCCTGATTTCTCTTTCTGATCTTTCATTGTTAGTATATAGAAATGCCATTGATTTCTGTGTATTAATTTTGTATCCTGTGACTTTGCCAAATTCATGAATGAGCACTAATGGTTTTCTGGTAGCTTCTTTAGGATTCTGTAGGTATAGTATCATGTCATCTGCAAATAGTGATAGTTTTACTTCTTCCTTTCCAATTTGGATTTTGTTTCTTTCTTTTTCCTCTCTGATTGCTGTGGCTAGGATTTCCAAAACTATGTTGAAAAGTAGTGGCAAGAATGACATCCTTGTCTTGTTTCTCATCTCAGCGGGAATTCTTTCAGGTTTTCACCATTGAAAATGGTGTTTGCTGTGGGTTTGTCATATATGGTCTTTATTATCTTGAAGTAGGTTCCCTCTGTGCCCAATTTCTGAAGATTTTTATCAGAAATGGGTGTTGGATTTTGTCAAAGGTTTTTTCTGCATCTATTGAGAGGATCATATGATCATACAGTTTTTATTCTTCAGTTTGTTAATGTGGTATATCACACTGATGGATTTTCAGATGTTGAAGAACCCTTGCATCCCTGGGATAAATCACACTTGATGATGATGTACAATCTTTGTAATGTATTGTTGGATGTGGTTCCCTGGTATTTTGTTGAGGATTTTTGCATTGATGTTCATCAGTGAAATTGGCCTGTATTTTTCTTTTTTTGTGGTATCTTTGTCAGGTTTTGGTATCAGGGTGATGGTGGCCTCATAGAATGAGTTTGGGAGTATCCCTTCCTCTGCAATTTTTTGAAATAGTTTCATAAGGAGAGATGTTAACTCTTCTCTAAATGCTTGATAGAATGTACCTGTGAAGCCATCTGGTCCTGGACTTTTATTTGTTGGAAGTTTTTAAATCACAGTTTCAATCTCAGTATTTGTGATTGGTTCATTCATCTTTTCTATTTCATCTTGGTTTTGTCTTGGAAAATTGTACCTTTCTAAGAATTTGTCCATTTTTTCTGGGTTTTCCATTTTATTGGCATATAGTTGCATATAGTAGTCTCTTATGATCCTTTGTATTTCTGTGATGTCTGTTGTTACTTCTCCTTTTTCATTTCTAATATTATTGATTTCAATCCTCTCTCCTTTTTTCTTGATAAGTCTGGCTAGGGGTTTATCAATTTTGTAGATCTTTTCAAAGAACAAGCTTTTTGTTTCATTGATCATTTCTATGGTTTTCTTCATTTCTATTTCATTGATTTCTGCTCTGATCTTTATGATTTCTTTCCTTCTACTACCTTTAGGTCTTGTCTGTTCTTCTCTCTTGAGCTGCTTTAGATGTAACGTTAGGTTGTTTATTTGAGCTTGTTCTTATTTCCTGAGGTGGGCTTGATTGCTATAAACTTTCCTCTTAGAACGGCTTTTGCTGCATCCCATAAGCTTTGGAGTGTCGTATCTTTGTTGTCATTTGCTTCTAGGTATTTTTTAATTTCCTCTTTGATTTCTTCAGTGATCCATTGGTTGTTTAGTAGCATGTGGTTGAGTCTCCATGTGTTTGTGTTTTTTTGCAGTTTTTTTCCTTGTTGATTTCCAGTCATTTAGCATTGTGGTCAGAAAAGATGCTTGATATGATTTCAGTTTTCTTAAGGTTACCGAGGTTGGATTTGTAGCCCAGGATGTGATCAATCTTAGAGAATGTTCCATGTGCACTTGAGAAGAATGTGTATTCTGTTGCTTTTGGATGAAATGTCCTATAAATATCTATTAAGTCAGTGTGGTCTAATGCTTCATTCAGGGCCTGTGTTTTCTTGTTGATCTTCTGTCTGGATGATCTGTCCATTGCTGTAGGTGGGGTGTTCAAGTCCCCCACTATGATTGTGTTATTGTCGATTTGTCCTTTTAAAGTTGTTAGCAGTTCCCTTATATATTGTGGTGAATCTATGTTGGGTGCGTAGATATTTGAAATTGTTATATCTTCTTCTTGGTTTGGTCCTTTGATCATTAGGTAGTGACCTTCCTTGTCCATTAAGACATTCTTCATTTTAAAGTCTATTTTGTCTGAATGAGTATTTCAACTCCAGCTTTCTTTTGAGTCTCGTTTGCATAAAATATTTTCTTCCATCCTCTCACTTTCAATTTGTATGTGTCCCTAGAAGTGATGTAGGTCTTGTTTTTGTATCCATTCAGCCAGTCTATGTCTTTTGGTTGGGGCATATAGTCCATTGACATTGAAGGTAATTATCGATATGTATGTTCTTACTGCCATTTTATTCATTGTTTTGGATTTGTTTTCATTGCTCTTTTTTCTTACCTTCTTCTCTTGTTCTCTCCTCTTGTGGTTTGATGACTATCTTTAGTGTTGTATTTGAGTTGATTTTTCTTATTTGTGTGTGTATCAAGTGTAGATTTTTGGTTTGCAGTTATTCTGAAGTTTTGATATGAGTCTATATGTATATGAGATTGTTCTAAGTTGTTGGTCTCTTAATTGCAAGTTCATCTCCAGTGTCCTGCATTTGTACCCACCTCTTCTCATGAGTTCTGATTTTGGTGGCATAATTGTGCATGGATGATTTCGTATCCTACTGTATATATATATATATATATATACCTTTAGTGGTGAGCCTTGTTATTTGTTGTATTTTGTTTCCTGTTGCAGCCTTTTCTTTTCTGTCTAGAGAAGTTCCTTTAGTATTTGTTGTAAAGCTAGTTTAGTGTTGCTGAATTCTCTTGGTTTTTGCTTATTTGTGAAGCTTTTGATTTCTCCTTCAAATGTGAATGAGAGCCTTGCTGGGTAAAGTAATCTTGGTTGGAGGTTTTTTGCTTTCATCACATTAAGTATATCATGCCACTTCCTTCTGGCCTGCAGAGTTTCTGCTGAAAAATCTGATAACCTTATCGGGGTTCCCTTGTATGTTATTTGTTTCTTTTCCCTAGCTGCTTTCAAGATTTTCTCTTTTAATTTTGGTCAGTTTGATTAATATATGTCTCGGTGTATTCCTCCTTGGGTTTTTGTTGTATGGTACTCCTGGATTGTGCTTCCTGGATTTGAGTAAGTGGTTCCTTTCCGATGTTAGGGAAGTTTTCAGCTGTTATTTCTTGGAATATTTTTTCTGTCCCCTTCTCTCTCTCTTCTCCTTCTGGCACCCCTATAATATGGATGTTGGTGCATTTAATGTTGTCCCAGAGTTCTCTGAGACTCTCTTAATTTCTTTTCAATCTTTTTTCTCTTTTCTGTTCCGCATCCGTAATTTCTACTTATCTGTCCTCCACCTCACTTGTTCATTCTTCTGCCTCCTATACTCTTCTGTTGGCTGTTTCTAATGAGTTTTTTATTTCAGTTATTTTATTTTGCATCTCTTCTTGTTTAAGTTTTTTATCTTGTCCCTCTTTGCTCAGTGTTTCCTGTAAGTTATCCGTCTTTGCCTCCAGTTTAGCATCAACAGTCTGAAGTCTGAAGTCTTTTTCCTGGAGGCTGAGAATCTCCTGATCACTTAGCTGTTTTTCTGGGATTTTTCTTTCTCCCTCATCTGAGTTCTAGTTCTCTGTCTTTTCATCTTGATAGGTTTTTGGTGTGGTGGCTTTTTACAGATAATAGAGTTGTAATCTCTCTTAATTCTGGTGTCTGCCCCCCTTGTGGCTGAATTTGGTACAGGGGCTTGCTGTAGGCTTCCTGATGTGAGGGGCTGATGCCTGCCCACTGGTAGGTGGCCTGGTTCCTATCCCTCTGGACGGTGGGGCTTTGTCTCTGAGTGAGATTAGAGGCAGCTGTGTGCCTGGGGGATCTATAGGCCACCTATTTACTGATGGGTGGGGATGTAATCCCACCTGGATTGCTCTTTGGCCTGAGGCTTCTCAGTGCTGATGGGTGGGACCAGATTTTCCCAATATGGCCACCTCCAGAGAAAGGAATGCTGCTGAATATTCCCAAGAGCTTTGCTTTCAATGCCCTTCCCCTACCATAAGATGCATTCACCCTTGTTTTCCCAGGAGGTCCTCCAAGAACTGCAGTCAGGTTTGACCCAGATTCCCATGAAGACTTTGCTTTGCCCTGGATCCCAGTACATGTGAACGTCTGTGTGTACCTTTTAAGAATAGGGTCTCAGTTTCCCCCAGTCCAGTGGAGCTTCTGCTCACAAGCCTCACTGGCCTTCAATGCCAGATGCTCCAGGGGCTCTTTCTCCCAGTGCCAGATCTCCAGACATGGGAGTTTGATGTGGGGCTCAGAACTCTCACTCCTATAGGTGAGTCTCTGTGAACCAGTTAGTTTCATTTGTGGGGCTTCCCACCCGGGAGGTATGAGGTTGTTTATATCACGTAATCGCCCCTCCTACCTCTTGATGTGGTCTCCTCTTTGTCTTCTGGAGTTGGATATCTTTTAATTTTTTTTTTGTCTTTTTGCCATTTCTTAGGCCGCTCCTGCAGCATTTGGAGATTCCCAGGCTGGAGTAGGATATCTTTTTGAAAGTTTCTGGTTGATTTTGTTGAAGATTGCTCAGACTTTAGTTGTGAATTTTGTTGTTTTTAGAGAGAAGTTGAGCTCCAGTCCTTCTATTCCCGCCATCCTGATCCTATCTCTCCTCCTTTGTCTTTCTTTATGACTTTTTTTTTGTCTTTATGTGTTTTCAGGGCCACACCCTTGGCATATGGGGTCAAATCGGAGCTGTAGCTACCAGCCTATGCCACTGCCACAGCAACGTTGGATCTGAGCTGCACCTGCGACCTGCACCACAGCTCACAGCACCAGATCCTTAACCTACTGAGCAAGGCCAGGGATCAAACCCACAACCTCATGGTTTATAGTTGGGTTCATTAACCACTGAGACATGGTGGGAACTCCTAAAGTCTATTTTGTCTGATATGAGTATTACAATACCTGCTTTCTTGTCTTTTCCATTTGCATGAAATATTTTTTTCCATCCTCTCACTTTCAGTTTATGTGTCCTTTCCCCTAAGGTGAGTGAGTTTCTGGTAGGCAGCATATTTCAGGCTCTTTTTTTTTTTTTTTATCCAATTTGCCACTCTGTGTCTTTTTATTGGAGCATTCAGTTCATTGACGTTTAAAGTAATTATTAGTAAATATGTATTTATTGCCATTTTAAACCTTGTTTTCCAGTTGATTTTATGTTTCTCCTTTGTCCTTTCTTTTTTTTTTGTTTGGATTATTTACTTTTATTTTATTCTTGTGTCCTCTTTTTTTTAGTTTTTGTGAATGTATTATTTGGTTTTGATTTGTGGTTGTTCTGGTCTTCAAATATGTTAACCCCTTCCAATATCTGCATGCTTTAGCCTGATAGTCATAGGCTCAATCACATTCTTAAAAAAAAAAAAAAAAAAAAACAAGATTTTCTTACTTTCTCCACATTTTATGATTTTGATGTCCTTTTTCCATCTTCATATTCATCCTTTTGCTGCTCCTTGTGTTTATCATCACATTTATATTTTTTTTCCTTTCAATCTTTATACCTGCTTATTTAAGTGATTACTTTCCAATTGTGATTTCCTCTTTTCTATTTCTTCTTACTTCTTTCCAATTTTGAAGAGATCTTTCAGTATTTCTTTTAGGATGGGTTTAGTATTTATGTATTCTTTTAGTTTTTCTTTGTTGGAGAAATTCCTTATTTCTCCACCTATTTTAAATGATATTCTTGCTGGATAGAGTATTCTAGGCTACAGATTTTTCCCTTTTAGAACTTTGAGTACGTTTTGCCACTCTCTTCTGGCCTGTAGTGTTTCAGTAGAGAAATCAGCTGATAGCCTTTGGGGTTTCCTTGTAATTAACTCTTTGTTTTTCTCTTGTTGCCTGTAGAATCATTTCCTTATCTTACTTTTGCCATTTTTATTATGGTGTGTCTTTAATTGCCCCTGTTTGGGTTCAACTTGTTTGGAGCCCCTGTTTTTCCTGTATCTTGCTATCTGTTTCCTTAAGATTTGGATGGTTTTCAGCTGTAATTTCTTCAAATATGTTTTCAATCCCCTTTTCTTTTTTTTTCTTCTTTTGGAATCCCTGTTATGCATAGTTTGTCCCACTCTATATTATCTAATAGAACTCTTATATTTCTTTCTTTCTTTTTTTTTTTTAACTTGGTTTTCTGTCTGTGTTCCTGCCTGGGTGATTTCCATTATTCTATCTTCCAAGTCACTGATTTCATTCCTCTGCATTATTCATTCTGCTCTTCAATGCCTTTAACTCAAGTTGCATCTCTGCAAATGAGTTTTCTAATTTTTCTTGGCTCCTCATATTTTTAGTTCCTTTCTAAAGTAATCTCTGTTACTGTTTATATCTACTCTTAATTCCTTCACATTCACCTTTAATTCCTTGAGTATTTTCACTATTTCCTTTTTGAACTTGGTGTCTGTTAGACTGTAGAGGTCTATTTTATTGTTTGCTCCTTCAGGGGAATTCTCCTGTTCTTTTAACTGGGAATGTTTCCTGAGCTTCTTCATTTTCCTTATATTTTTCTTATTTTGTGAGTTTAAGGAAAATAACTAATGTAATTTTGGAGGGCTATTTATATGTGAGAGCACCTCTGGGTAGTTTGTGAGGGCTTACTAATTTTTTTTTTCCCTAGCATGAGGGCTGCTTTTGGTTTGGATGCTTACTGTCTCTTTCTTCAGTGTGTGCAGGGTGTTTTCCCCTTGATAGGGGGTATGCAGATGTGTGGCCTGCATGCTTCCAGGGAGATTGAGGCAGTGAGAAGAGCCTGTAGCCAGTGCCTGGTTTCTGGGCCTTTGACAGTGGCAAGGACCTGTGAGGAAGCAGCACAGTTTACTCCTGGTTGCAGGGCCCTGGGATGTGGCAGTGGCCCTTAGGCAGGTGTAGGTAGTGCCCAAAGCCTTTGACTTGGCAACAGCAGGGTGTGTGCATTCCTAGGGGAGTGTGAGAAACAGCGGGTGGTGCTTGGTTCTAGTCTCCTCCTCTGCCACTCCCCAGATACCCCTGAGGTGATTGGGGCCTCAGATCATTCCTATTCACAGACCCCTAATGGTGGTGGGCCATGCCCATCTCTGGAATTTGAAATGGCTGTGGCAGTTTGCTCCCATCACCTGTAGCCCATGGAAGAAGCTCTCCACCACCCATAACCCATGCAAGAGGCCCTCTGCCACCCCAGAGCCCACTTGTGCACAGAGAAAAATATTCCAGTGGTGGTCTTGCCCCTCCTCCTCTCACTGTCCCCAGCAATGGTGCCTTGCTTCTCCCGAGGGCCCAGGCTTCCTCCCACACTCTTCTGTGGCACTCTGTGCCCTGCCTATAGCATACTGCTCCCCAGTTCCTCAGGCTGTCTCCATATAGCCAACCCTAGTCCTCTGTCTGGAACCAACTTCCAAAGTCTGAGTCTCAGAGCCCAGCCCCCTCTGGAATGTCAGCCTGTGGTGTCCAGGGGAGGTGGTACCAATGGTCTGTGTAGCTCTTTCTCTACTTTGCCTTCCTCAGTCTGGCTACTGCACTTTTTTCTGAGGCTTGAGGTTTCCTCTTCATCTCAGCTGACCTCCCCATCAGTTAGGTGGCCTCCCAGAGTGTGGAATCCTTTCCTCTTTCACAGCTCCCTCTCAGGAGTGCAAGTCCCATCCTGATTCCTTTTATTTCCTCATCTCTTTCTCTCTCTCTCTCTCTCTTTTTTTTTTCCCCCTTTTGTTCTACCCGGTTATGTGGAGGGTTTCTTGCCCCTTCTGGAAAGTTAAGGTCTTCTGCCAGTGCTCAGTAGATGTTCTGTGTGAATCATTCTACATGTATATGTTGGTGGTGGTGGTTTTTCTTTTCTTTTCTTTTTTTTCTTTTTTTAATGTGTTTGTGGGAGAAGGTGAGTGCCATGTCTTACTCCTCTGGCCTCTTGATCCCTTCTCCCAAACTGGGTGTGTATGACCAACAGAAACCTGTTTCTCCTGGTTCTGGTGGCTGAAAGTCTGAGATTATAGTGCTCACGTGGTCAAGTAGGGCTGTATCCTGGCAGATTTCTCATTGTATCTTTCTTGGTGGAAGGGGCAAGAGAGCTCTATAAAACATCTTTTTTAGGGCACTAATACCGTTCATGAAGCTTTTACCCTCATGACCTAATTCTCTCCCAAAGGCCCCACTTCCTAACACTGTCAGCTTTGGGATTAAGATTTCAGCATAAGTGTTGGAAGGGGGTGGAAACACAAACCTTCAGACCATAACAAAGACTTTATAGTTTAGTCAGGAAGTGTATAAAAGGAACAGTAAGAACACAGGACAATGGGCACCTAAATTGACCTGAGGGCGTCAGGGAAGTCTTTCTGGAGGAGAAAGTGTTCATAGGAATAACTGACAGATAATAGCGCCCATAATGAGGACTCTCAGTTACCAGTGATCCAGTTCAGATGTCAGTGGAAAGAGGAATTTATCACCATACAGATGATGTTACGTGGATGTCAGGAGGCCTTGCTTTAGATGTAAGTGTAGAGAATCAGTACAGGATTATGTTATCAGGATTCTTGCTCTTTACTGTGCTCTCCCTAACCCTCATCATCTCTTCCACTACTGTCCCTGCCCCTGTTACTCCAGCCCTTGGTCCTCATTTGGTCTCTCTGTCTCAGCCAACTCTTCACTCAGCAGTGGGTGAAGCCACTAGCAGTCTCCAAATCTCATCCTTGTGGCTCCGTGGCCTAAAGGCATAGAGCTGGCATATCCACCAGCTCTTACGTAGAAAAATGACTTCCTGATTACTTGCCATGGGCATGTGGAAAGGAAGTTTCTGTGATACGCTGAGCAGGAAGGAGGAGTTGCATCATTGGCCCATCTTTCTCACTGAGATATGGAGATATTGTTTAATCTACCAAAATCACACAGAGATAGAGGGGGAGAGGCCACCTAAAAAGAAAATGGGAGTGATGGACAAACCAAAACAGGACATGTCTATGCAGTTGTTAATAGTAGCTGGGCACTTTCCATGTGTCAGGCTCTGTGTGGTATACTTTGTGCATATTATCTCACTCAAGCCTCTATTAGCACCTTTGCATTTCTCAACTGATTCTTTCAGTGGGAAAAGAGGTGTGTGTGGCAGTGATCCAATTTGTCTAAGTTTACAATGCTAATAAGTGTTAGAACAAGATTCACATATGAAATATCTGAAATAAGACAAACCCACACTGAGAGTGAGTAGAATGCTAGTTGTGAAGGGCTATCTGTGGGCAGGGGAAAATGGGAGCTGCTGTTCAGCAGGCACAAAGTTTCATTTCTATAAGATGTATAAGTTCTAGAGATCCTCTGTAGGCCTTGTGTGTTTAGTCCACAACATCTACTCTGAACTTAAAAATTTGTTAAGAGATAGATTGGTTAAGCGTCCTTACTGCAATAAAACAAAAATAACTCAATGCTTCTTTTCAGGCATTTACAATATTCTTAAACCTAGGCTCCAAAGATAGGTAAGCATTGGTCAGAGGAAGCAAGATGTAGACATCTTAAGCAGAGATATTGTTTGGGTAAAGGCCCGGTGGCAGGAGGGATCTGGCACAGCTCAGAAGAACAGTCAGCCCAGCATTTCAGGACAGCCTACTAAGTGTGGGTGCCAGTGACAAGGCAGCATGGATAGCAAGGGACAAGACTGTGAAACCTGTTATATTGTTCAGAGGCAATGAAGTTTTTATTCTGAAGATCTGGATACATGGGAAAGTGTTGAAGAACTTTGTGGAGAGGGGTGACATGACCTGTTGTGTGTCTTCTAAACATCATAAAGGCAATCATGAGTGGATGAGGAGCTGATGGAGGGCCTGTAGAAAGCGGGATACATGAGAAAAGTATATCATGTAGATTCAGTAGTGTGATTCTTTGGCTGTAGAGGGAGGCATCTAGGATGACTCTTGCATTTGGGATTCAATGTTTGACTAGTTTAGGACATAGCTAAAAGTGGCAATGACACATTTATAGTGGTTCCAGTTAAGTAGGATATAGAATTTCCTAGCAGGATTTATGAGCCCACTTATAGATAAAAAGGAGAAAAAATTTTAAAAAAAGGAGAAAGGTGTTAATTAGCTCAATTTTGAAGTTTTGTCACAAGAATACGTTGGTAGATCAATGGAGAAATGGATCCGTATAACAAGTAAAAATTAAGGAAAAGTTCATGTAAAAAATTTTCTTATGTTTCGGAGGCTGGAAGTAGACCAGCATTAAACTGTTGTTTGAAACTTGGAAGTAATGGAAATAGTAACTGGGGAATTGTAATAGCAGGTGAAGTGCTAGGAACCTGTCTAGTTTTCCACCTACCTTCCAAGGACATTTGGCTCTTCTACTCCCTGTCCCAACATCATCTTCATACTTGTGATAGCACTTAGCTTGGCCTTATAATTCTGTCTGTTTAGAATCATTTCCCTTCCCAAGCTCTCAAGCCCTTGGACAGGGCCATTCCCAGTAATTTGGATTCTGAGGTCCAGTAATGTGAGGGCCTGGTGGCAGATACTCAATAAATGTTTAATGGATGAATTGCTTTATTTTATGCTGAAACTGAGGCATAGTTTTGTTTGTTTAAGAGAATTTTTAGGAGTTCCTGTTGTGGCACAGTGGTAATGAACCTGACTAGTAACCATAAAGATGCAGGTTCGGTCCCTGGCCTCGATCATTGGGTTAAGGATCTGACGTGGCCACGAGCAGATCACAGGCACGGCTCAGATCTCATGTGGCTGTGGCGTAGGCCGGCAGCTGCAGCTTGGATTTGACCACTAGCCTGGAAACTTCATGTGCTGCAGATATGGCCCTAAAAAGCAAAAAAAAATTAATACTGTGTGAGTTGATAAAGTGAGGCATTAACTACTCACAAAACTGAAGTATACTAGTTCCAGATATGTATATTTTTTAATATTGCTTATGAACTATCATGTATTTGTACTTTCTAGAGCTTTGTGTAGGGAAGGGTCTGGACTTCTTCTGGACTCTCTGGGACTGCAAACCATGGTGCGTGGGCACAGGTATGAAGAGTGGTGGCACTTGGGTTTTAGGAGAAGCCATGATAATTTTTTTATACACTCACCTTTAAACATTGTATTTTTCTGCAGGAAATAACAACAGCCTTGAAGCAGACAACCACTTTGAGCCTTCGCCTCGGCCACGGAGCATGCTGAAAAAGCATAACCACAGGGAGGGGAAAGATGAGCAAGGAGAAGATAAGGAAACTGCCCTCCATGAAGAATTAGAGGTGCTTTCTGCACCTCCATACCTCTCAAGGCCAAATGGTAGACAATCAGAAGCTGAGAACAATGCAGTCTCTGAAAACGTTGATACTGAGGTTAGCGCTACCGCAGAATTGTGTTTCGTTTTCTTCTTCTTTTTTTTTTTTTTTCAGGGCCACACCCACGGCATATGGAGGTTCCCAGGCTAGGGGTCGAATCAGAGCTGCAGCTGCTGGTCTACACCACAGCCACAGCAACTTGGGATCTGAGCCACGTCTGCACCCTACACCACAGCTCATGGCAACGCTGGATCCTTAACCTGCTGAGTGAGGCCAGGGATCAAACCCATATCCTCATAGATATTAGGTTAATTACTGCTGAGCCATGACAGGAACTCCTGAATTGTATTTTGAATCCAGGTTTTTGCATCTGATTATGAGAAAGAATATTTGCCTTCTTGCATGTGTGTGTATGTTTTACATGTTTTCTTCATCACTCGATAGGGAAATAATTTTAAGTTTTTAAATAAATTCTGTTGGGTCTGAAACTCAATTGTACGACAACAAAGGCATAGCATTACTTTACGTACTTCTAAGAAAGAAGAAAACTCCTGATTAAGCTCTAATACACTGGTTGTTATAAGATGCATCGAATTTTAGAGAAAGTAAAATGTAGGGAAAAAATGTTGCCCATTTGAATCTATGCAGCGCTTGAATTGCAAGAATTTTTATTTACATATCTTTGAATTGTAGAATGTATGGCTAAAGATAATATGGACAGTGTCATTTTATTCATTTGATTTTATCCACTCAGCAAATGTGTATTGAATGTTCATGGCACTATCCTTTATTTTGGGAGATAGGCCAGAGTGGCAGTAGATGCGATCCTTCAGGATTTCATCAGGAAATTGACTGTGTATTATTGTTGGGGAAGAGCACTCCGCCCCCTGTATTTCCATCTCACTATGATTAGAGAACTTCCACCTCACACTTCAGAAGTACTAAGTATGGGAAGAACATCCTCCTCCATAATCTCCTTGAGCAGATCAGAGACAAGGAGCTAGGCTTCTTTCTTCTCCTGACTCCTCTGTGGTTCTGATCCAAGGATCTGCTCCCCGAGAGGTGGTGCCACAGAGGCCAGAGGAACCCCTTTGTGTCACGATTAAATAAATGGATGAACTTCTTAATTCAGACCAGAATCGTGAGCACTGTTGCTGATTCCAGTCCTGTCCTGTGGGTCAGCATTTATCGGTAAAGCTGGCTATTTGCTATAAATCTCTGTGACTGCAATGTGCTATGTCCTAGTTCATTCTGAAAATCGGGAGAAGAAACAAGGATGTTAGTAAAAACAAGTAATTATTTTATATTTAATAAAATTATCTGGCCAAGTAGATACTATGTTAGTTCATTGTAACTGCCGTAACAAATTGCCACAAACTACCTGTATTAGAACAACAGAAGTGTATTCTCTCAGTTCTCTGGGTCAGATGTCCAAAACCCGGTGTAGACAGGTCCACATTTCCTCTGAAGTCTCCAGGGAAAAACCCTTCCTTGCAGCTATGTCACTCCAATCCCTGCATCTGTTATGACATTGCCTCCTTCCCTGGGTCCCTGTGTCTCGCCTCACTTTTCTCTAAAAAAGACACCATTCATTTGATTTAGGGTCTACTCTAATCTAGCATGTTCTCATTTTAACTAAGTCCATCTGCAAACACTTTATTTTCAAATAAGATCACATTCTGAGATTCTGGACAGACATGGATTTTGAAGGAACACTCTTTGTACTGGTTGTGATAACTCACTAACTGCTCTTGGCGATGCTTTTCCATGTCCCTTAATTAAATAAAAAAGTATTCCTAAAGTTTTTAAAGTAACATCATGTTATGACAAAATTTAATTGAAAAATATCTGCCTGTAATCCCACCATCTGATAACAACTATGTCCATTATTCTTATTTCCTTTTGGGCTGTTTTCCTGAGCTTTTTCATCATATTTGTCATCTTAACATTTATCATGTTGTGTATCATGCTCTTTTTTAAGAAAAAAAAAAAATCTCTTAACATTAGGTCATGAATTGTTTCCATGTTGCTGGGTGATCTTGAGACTTGTTCACCTTAATGATTATAATACAGCCGATAATGTAGAGCTGTTAAGCCACGTTGGGTATATTAGATACTTATGTTTTTAATAATATAAATTTTCCATATTCCTCATTATAAAAATTTTCCTGATTATGCTATGTATCTTCTTTAAGCCTGCCTTCACTGGGACTTCCCATTTATGTTTTGTCCAACTCTTCTCTCTTCTAAATCTATAACCTTTGGCCCTAGATGGGTCTATTTTCATCTCCATTCAACTATGCTCAAGCCTCTTTAGTTTTGTATAAACTCTCATTTGATATTGTACCTCTCTCTCTACTGCCTTACCTTCCTGCAGATGTCACAGCTAGATATTGTAAGAGTGACATTTTTTTCTTTCTTGCTATATGTTCACTCTCCAATTTTCCTGTGTGTGTGTAAGATGATACACACATGTTTATATTTTAATTAACATATAATTATACATTAAATTAACTCTGCATTCCTGACATAAAATCTAGTTGATTGCATATTTTAGTGTGGGATTTGATTTCTTTTACTTTTCTTTTTTTTTTTTGTCTTTTTAGGGCTGCACCTGCGGCACATGGAGGTTCCCATGCTAGGGGTCTAATCGGAGCTATGGCTGCCAGCCTACGCCAGAGCCACAGCAATGTCAGATCCAAGCCACGTCTGCAACCTACACCACAGTTCATGGCAACACCGGATCCTTAACCCACTGAGTGAGGCCAGGGATCTAACCCGCAACCTCATGGTTCCTAGTCAGATTCACTTCCTCTGCGCCACCACAGGAATTCTGGATTTGATTTCTTAATATTTTCTTAAGACTTGTACATGTATATTTATGGAGGCTATTTGTCTATAATTTTTTTACTTACAATGAAATATACGAAGATATGAGTGTTATCAGGCATGAGTATCATATGTATGGGGGGATGCCTCTTCCACCTTTCTTTTCATTTTTGGGGGGGAGGGGGGTGCTACACCTGTGGCATATGGAGGTTCCTAGGTCACAGCAGTAACCTGAGGCACAGCAGTGACTATACTATATCCTTAGCCCACCGAGCCATTAGGGAACTCCCCCTATTTTACTTTCTAAAAGTTTGTTTAGTATGAAACCAGTATCATTTTGAAATTAATTGAGAAAATTCACCAGTGAAATTATCTGGGCCTGGAGTTTTCTCTGTGGGAAGGTCCTGGTACTAAATTTTTTTTTTCAATAGGTATTTTGGTATATAGATTTTCTGCTTCATCAGTTTGGTAATTTATTTCTGTTTAGAAATTTGTCCTCTTTATCTGAGATAATGAATTTATAAGCAAAGTTGTTTGTGATATTCCCTTATCCTTTTGATAACTATACAGTTATCATGATAGTCCATCTTTTATTTCCAATATATAGTTTGTGTTTTCTGTCTTTCTTATTCAGTTTTGATGGGCATTGTTCCTTTTGTTTCATTTTGTAAAAACCTTTTTTCTAACAACTAACATTGGCTTTGTTTTCTCTATTGTTTATTTATGGCTTCATTGATTTTCACTATTATTTCTCTCTTTTATTTTCTTTTGGTTCAATTTGCTTACCTTTTAGTTGGAAAACATGTCCATTCTAGGCTGTTCATTAAAACCATTGAAAGTTATAAATTTTCCTCTATGCACTGACTAGAAGCACCCAATTTTTTTTATGCCACTGTTGTCATTACCATTTCTTTACATATACGTTCTAATTTTCCTTGTGATCTCTTTTCTGACCAGTTATTTTATGGTGAATGATTTTATATTCAAATTTTTGGATTTTCTTTAGATACACTTCTGCATTGGTTTAATTATTAATATCAGGTTAATATTTCCTTTTTAAAATTTCTGTTGGAGCATCAGTAGAATAATGTAACAGAGTTTTAGAAGAGCTAGATGGTATAACCTTCATCAGTATGTTCAGGGCCATAAACAGGTTTTTATGTCATTGAGAGGTAGGTGATTTACAATTTTATTTTATAAATTTTATTATAGTTGGCTTCCAATGTTGTGCTAGTTTCAGGTGTACTGCAGAGTAAATCAGTTATACATATATCCATTCTTTTTTTCCATGTGGGTTATTACAAACTATTGAGTAGATTTTCCTGTGCTATACAGTAGGTTCTTGTTAATTATCTATTTTATGCAACAGTGTGTATGTGTTATTTCCATCCTCTTAATTCCTCCCTTCCTCCTTTGGTTTCATCCATGGTGACCATAAGATTGGTTTTGAAATCTGTGAGTTTGTTTCTCTTTTATACATAAGTTCTTTTATATCATTTTTATTAGATTCCATGCATAAGTGATATCTTATGATATTTGTCTTTCACTGTCTGACTAACCTCACTCAGTATGATAATCTCTAGGTCCATCCATTTTGCTGCAAGTGGCATTATTTCATTGTTTTTTTCTTTTTAGGGCCGCATTTGCGACATATGTAAGTTCCCAGGCTAGCAATCCATCTAATCTAATTTGTGATCAGAGAATATGTCTTATACAAATTCACATTTTTAAAAATTGAGTTTCTTTTCTTTCTTTTTTTTGATGGCCCAGCCTAAGTGTGTCTTGTAAAAGTTCTATGTGCATTTACAAAGAATGTGTGTTCTGCAGGTGTTGGATATAAAGGTTCTGTAATTTCATTTTGATCAAGATGGTTAGTAGTGTTATTCAGATCTTCTCTATTCTTACTGAGTTTTTGTCTAATTAATTAATTGTTTAAAATTTTCTAATGGTCCAACCTAGAGTGTGTTAAAATCTCTAGTTATATTTGTGAACTTTGCTATATGTCCTTTCAGTCCTGTCAGCATTCTGTGCCTCTGTTATTAGATACATACACTTTTATTATTATGTCTTGACCCTGTTTAGCATTATGAAATATTTCTATCTATGGTAATGCTCTATATCTTGCAATTTCTTTTATCTAACTTTTCAGTGTTTTGGTATTTGCATGGTATAACTTTTCTGTAATTTTCCTTTCAAACTATTTGTGTCTTTTTCTTTAAATACCTCATATAATAGCAGTTTAGTATTACTTTTTTTGTTTTGTTTTGCTTTTCAGAGCTGTGCCCGTGGTATATGGAGGTTCCCAGGCTAGGGATCTAATCAGAGCTGTAGCCGCCGGCCTACACCACAGCCACACGGGATCCAAGCCTTGTCTGCAACCTACACCATAGCTCACGGCATCGCCAGATCCTTAACCCACTGAGCAAGGCAACAGATGGAAGCCACAATCTCATGGTTCCTAGTCAGATTCGTTTCCACTGTACCACAATGGGAACTCCCTAGTATTACTTTTTAAAAATCATATCTGACAGTCTTTTTAATTGTCCATTGATAAATCCATTATTCCATTTGTGAGTGTTTCATCCATATGCTTTTAATGTAAGTACACTTTGGTCGAATTTGTTATGTTTTCTGTTTATTTCATCCATTTTAAAAATTGATGTTGTTCCTCTATAACTCATTTCCTGCCTTTTTTTTTTTCTTCAGAGTTAACACATAAGTTTTAGTTTTCCATTGGATTTCTCTAATGCCTTTTTAGCTGTACCTACTTGCATTACATTTTTAGTAGCTGTTGTGTGGATTAAGAGATGTGTCTATAGGTGATCCCAATACAGTTGACACTGTATTTTTTCACATTTAAAGTAGAACTCTTGTCAGCGTAGTTCTGTACACTCCCTCTTCCATCATGCTGGTATTGTCACATATGTTACACCTGCATATGATAGAATTCCCACAATACAGTGTTATAACTTTCTTTAAAAGGCCTTTTAAACTTTTTGTCTTAGACTTTTTAAAGAACTGAAAGAAGAAAATGACAAATATCTATAGTTTTCTTAAATATATACACCATTCTGGGGAATCTTCATTTCTTCCTATAGATCCAGGTTACTTTCCAGTTTATATAACTTCAATCTTAAGAACTTATTTTTGCATTTCTTGTGATGTGTATTTGCCAGTAATGGATTCTCTCTGTGTGTTACTTATCTAAGAAATATTTACTTTATCTTCATTTTCAAAAGATGGCTTAGCTGAATATATACTTTTCGGCTGACAGTTCCCTTTTCCTTTCCCCAGCTCTTTATAGGTTTCCATTGTTCCTGGCCCCTATTATTTCTTTGGGGAAATCAGCAAAAATTTATTTTGCTGTCCTCAGTATATAATGTTTTGGGGCTTTCTGGCTGCCTTCAGAATTTTTTAAAATCTTAAAAGATCTTAAACATTTTGTCTTCTTTCTTTGAATTAGAACAGTTTGATTACAAGGTACCTAGGTGTGGTTTTCCTTGTATTTATCCTGCTTGGGTTTTGTTGAGTTTTTAGGATCTGTAAACTAATACTCTCCGTGAAAATGGTAAATTTTTTTTAAAAAAAATTCTATTTTATTTTTCTTTCCTCTTATTTGTACATGTGCATTGAAATTTTTGCTATCTCACTGATTTCTAAAGTTCTTTCATGTTTCTTCAATTTTTTTCCCTTTATTTTCTTAGACTGAATAATTTGTATTTGCTGTGTTTCAAGTTCATTGCCCTTTTCTGCCATCCCTGATCTGTTAAGTCTCTCCAGTGACTTTTTTTTTTTCAGTAGTGTTCAACTCTAGAATTTACATTGGTATTTTTTTTTAAATCTCTCATAATGAGATACTACATCTCTTTAGCCACTATGTACACATTTCTCATTAAGTGCTTGAACATATTTATAATACTTTAAAGTTATTGTTTGCTGATTGCAATGTTTGGGTCATCTCTGGATTGGTTACTGTGGATTTTTTTTTTTTTCATGAGTATGCATCAGCCATTTTCTGTTACTTTACTTGTTTATTATCTTGATTGAATACTTGGCATTATGAATGATATGGTGTAAAGATTCTGGATTCTGTTATGTTCCTCTGAACATGTGTTCTAGCACATAGATATTATGGCTAGACTCAAATTCCAGCTCTCCCTTGCCAAGGACAATGACTGAAGTATATCTCTGCTTATTTTTTTACTTTCTAGCTACTGTGATTTTATAGGTCCCTCTGAGGCCTTTCCCATGCCATGGATAGATAAGCCAGGGGTTTGAGGAAGATATTATATGTAGATTTCAGAGTTCATGCCATGTGCAGCTCTTCTCCAAATTTAACAACTGATCTTCTAGTCCTAAACTCTACCCTCTGACCCCTTATTCAGTCCAGGAAGGCAATAGCCTTCTACTACTTGGCGAAGTTTCCTCAGAAAAAAAGCTACTGAATGTATCAGCCTTTCTGCCATCTTCTCAGATGGTTTTTCTCTGTTACTTTTCACATAGAATTTTCTTTGTAGACTTTTAGAGTAAGACTTATAAAATATTGTGGGAAAGAAAATTAAAATTTATTTTTCATGCAACAAAATCAAACTTCTCACATCATATCATCACCTACAGACTAGACTGTTATTCTATAAAATAGAGATGTTTAAACATACAAATATAATTATTTCAGATACAGTAATAACTTTATTTCAAATGTAATTTTGAAGAAAACTAAAGTGCATGAAATCTATGTACTTTTTAATCTAAAATGTTTGAAAGTAGCTGTCTACTTGGTTTTATAAATTGCTTTAGTTTGTACAACTAATATTTGTTTGAAACTAAGGATTTTTACCTATTATATCTAAACTTTCTTAGAAAGTATATACTTAGATAAAGAGATATCAAATATTTGTCTTAAATATATATGAGGTTAGATTTTAGAGCGGCAAGAGTTTTCAAAATTGCTAAAAAAACAAATATAAAGGTTTCAGTTAAAGAACTAGAGTAGCTCTCTGTGACCCTTTTTAATGATCAAGACCTCAAGGCTTAGAGTTCCTGTCATGGTATAGTGGGTTAAGAATCTGACTGCAGTGGCTCGGATTGCTGCAGAGGTGTGGGTTCCACCCTTGGCCCTGGCCTGCCGTACCGGGTTAAAGGATCTGGCACTGCTGAAATGCAGGGTTAGTCATAGCTGTGGCTGGGATTCAGTCCTTAGCCCAGGAACTTCCAATATTCTGTGGGTGTGGCCATTAAAAAAAAAAAAAAAAGACATCAAGGCTTGAAAGTAAAGCCTATTATAACCTCCATGACTTAACACTTTTGGTGTTTCAGCGGGAAACTCATAATAATGCAGATTTCAGAACTATGAAGTAGTAATAATAATGTTATTGCTCCCCACAACTCTTGAGAACTAAACTTACATAGTAAATGCATTTTCTTTAAATAGGATCCATGTTTACCAAGTCTATCATCATCATCCCTTAAAGAAAGTCTTGGAGATTCCTTTTCACCAGGATCTGGGGAAAAAGCATTCACCACAGGTGGGCATATCAAATTATTCTATCTTATTTGTGAACTCTGTATTGCTTAGAATGCTATTTGTTAAAGAAACAATAATTTACATACTTATGGGGACAATATATGTTTGTATTTGCCTAAACTTTAATTCTATGTGATTTAATAACCATGTGATTTTAGATGCAGAACTTAATCTCTCAGTGCCTCAATGTCCCCATGTTGTAATAAGCTTCATAATCTCATAAAGCTGTGGTGAAAAATAAGTGATGCTATGCATTTTAGCCACTAATCTAATTCCTGGCACAAGCAGAGCTTTTGCTATATGTGAGCTATTATTATGTATGTGTTGCTGCAATAAACCACATGATAGGTAGGTGGACTTTTAGAGTGAGACTAAGCTGGATTTCAATCCAGGCACAACTACGTGAGCAAAGTAGCTCATCTTTCTGACCTGAGTATATTGAGCTTTAAAATGGGTATAAGAGTAAGGTGGTTGTGAGAATCAAATTAGTTCATACATGTAAAGCACTTAGAACAGGATTGGTTATTATGTAGTAAGTGTGAGGTGTAAGTAGTACCATTATTTCTTTCCTTAATCCTATGATTACAGCTTAATGAGAGCTAAAGGCATAGCTATTTCTAAGACTGGGATGTGTAACTAACATTTATTAACTGCTTACTGTGTAGTATAACTTTTATCATTTTACAGATGAGAGAAACTAAAGTACAAAGATATTGGGAAACATACCCAAGGTCAGTGATGGAGCTGTAATTTGAATCTTTGGCTCCAGAGTTCTTGTTCTTTTCACTGAAGACATTGATTAGCAGCTTGAAAGACTCCATTAATGATACTTCGAGTCATGAGTACTCTCCAAATATGAATGTATACTTGGGATTATAAAGTGATATTAAATCCAGCTCACCTAAAAACGCATTCCTTAAAAGTGGCTGTAATGAAAGCCACAGAATTAAGACTTGGACAGTAAGAATACAGGTTTGGCCAGCAGATGGATCCTAGTACAACTGAAAGTTGGTCATCAGCAGAGAAAGCACTGATTTTCTGTTGTGCATGTTGAAGTGTGGTAAACTCAGAATAATAGGAGTAATTCTATAAAAGCAAAACTAGGTCCTCCATGCCCTAGCTTGAGCCTGTCCCTTGAGCACTGAGAGGATAAGTGCTAGGCCTTCCTTTGCTGCCTCTTTGGTATCAGAGGCAACACTGCATCTTAGTGGGAATGAAATTCTAGAGGGTTGCTTTATTCTCTGTGTGGTGGACCCTTCTAAAATTGAATGCATTTGTGGTTGTCTTTGCATCTATACAATTTCACAGTTGCATTGCTAGTAACTATAGTAGCTTTAGAGATCTTGTGCCTCTTGTTCTAGCTGAGAAACACAGGCTTTTGAATAGAATAGATACTGCCATCTCACATCAACAAGTGCTTGTGTGTTTATGGGTTAGGGTAGTTATCCCATCCTATTTACTTAATGTGATATTTTTTATAAGTATTAGCTGTGTCAAATGCTTTAATAGATTTAGTAGCCATTTTTCTTTTTTGTAGTTCACTTGGGAAAAAATTCTATTCAACTTGAATAGGATAATTTTCTCCATATTTTATTTTACAAGAAAAAGGGTTTATAGATAGTTTTCATTTAGGGGAAAGTAAATGAATCTTTAATAAACCTTATTAATTCAGAATAGAGATTTAATTCTATTACTCTGTCACGAAATAGAGCAGAAGGAGGAATGCGCTGAAAACCATAATCCGTTGAAATCAAATGAAAATGAAGAGAACTCATTTTTGATAGACGTTGTTACTATTGCACTTGAGAAACCAAAGGAAACTCAAGTGAGTACTGATGACCTTGAAGAAGAAAAGCAGAAAGCTGAACTGATTATGAATGATGACTTAACAGTTGATGACCCACCACTGTTGCAACCGCGGAGTATCTTATGCACTGAGTCTGCTAAGGTATTTATATAAAATTCTACCTTCTATACTGCAGCTTAAGACTCAAAACAGAACTATGAAATATTTTATCTTCCATGTTAGTCACTTCTGAATTATCTCTGGAAAACTCATCTTTTGATAGTGGTATTATACTTTCAAGTGATTCTTATTCAACAGTATGTTTCATTAAAAATTATCAGAGGTAGGAGTTCCCATTGTGGCTCAGCTATAACAAGCCCAACTAGTATGCACGAGGACGTAGGTTTGATCCCTGGCATCACTCAGTGGGTTAAGGATATGGGATTGCCATGAGCTGTGGTGTAGGTCACAGACGTGGCTTGGATCTGGCATTGCTATGGCTGTGGTGTAGGCTGGCAACTGTAGCTCCGATTAGACCCCTAGCCTGGGCACTTCCATGTGCTGTGGTGCAGCCCTAAAAAGACAAAAAAAAAAATTATCAGGGGTATATGATATGATCATAATTCACTTTTAAATGTTTCAGAAATACATACCCAGAAGAGGGTAGGTTTCTAAATGCAGCTGTCTGGAACTATTTCTGGAGGTTTGAATTAGTGAATGGTATTCCTTTGGACATCATTTTTAAATATTTTACAAATTTTAATAAAAATCTTTAAGAAATATTTGTCAACATCCATGCCTATTTAAATGGATGGTCAGGGTCATTATCAGGAATGTTATTATTACCTTGAGAACCAGATTTGTGGTATGTAGGATTATTTGTCCTTCCACTATATGAACCAGAGTACTATATTGTTAAAATGTATGGTCTAGCATTTTTAGTCTTTATTTGTCCTGAATTTTCTTTATCTCTTATAGCCACCTTAGCTGGTGGCTATGTGTATTTATTATTGGGGAAGATAAGAGTGTTAGCTGAAAGGTTGCAGTAAAATAGAACTTTTATAATACAGAGTATTAGGTTTCTATTAAATTGTATGGAAAAGGTTCATTAAGCCATGTTGCAGGTATATTGTCCTTAACCACTTTTCCTTAAGAAAAAAACACTAATGCCAAGTCAGGGAGGTGTTTTCATCTGTGCTCTCACTTTAGTGCTAGCACCCATCTGCCTGTGTAAAGTAGAAAAGTTATTCCTTAAAAGGAAGAAGGGTATCCTGGACTTTGTAGACAGTCTTAGAAGTGTTAAACAGAGGTCATTCTAAATTAGAATAGGTGATTTACATAGAACAAGATTATAACATTTATTTTGACTGAATCCTTGGCTTTAATTTTACTCTACTTAGTGATATTCAGTCTGAATCGAATCGTTCCCCTCTAAGGTGTCTTTGTGGGATTCTCATCTTGCAATAAAGTCAGACTCCTCAGTACTCCCTAGAGATCCACACGGTTCTTCCTGGACTTTTTACACCTCAGTTCTCCCTGCCATTCACCGTGCCCCAACATCTTTCACCTTTTCCTCTTTCTCAGAATTATCAAGCTCTTTCCATAGAATATCCTGTGACCCTTTTCTATTCATCATTTGTCTTAGTGCTGATGTTAAGCCCCAGGGAGGCCATCCCTGTTCACCTCTGTTAAAGTAGCTCCTCCATCTCCTCTGTCAGTGTCACTGGACCCTGGTTTATCTCCTTCATGAGTCACATTTGTTTATTCGTTTATGTGTTTACTGTCAGTCAGCCCTCCCTAAAATGTAGTATCCTTATTTGTTCAAAGTGTCACTGTGATAAAGACAGTAAGGAATCCATCTATGCATTTTTCTATTTCACAGAAAATAATTCAAGATAGAAATATGAAGAATAAAAAGTCAACAAATAATAGAGTGTCCAGTGCATCTGGCAGGTAATATCATTTTCCCTCAGTTAAGGGTTTACATTCCAACAAAGCTAGTTTTAGTTTAATTTCTATAAAGTAAATTTCATTTGGTGTTACTAATTTTCTCTTTATTTTCATCTCATGAGAAAAATGAAGTAGTTACTTTATGATAAATCCCCTAGTTGATTATATTCTTTTATAGAGAGGAATTGATTAAGGACCCTCCATCCTTTACCTTGCTCCTGGGATAGAGTTTCATTCTCCTGTTTTTCCTGAGACAATAGATATAAAGTGGTAATAGAACTGAAGTCCAGCTTTCTTCTGCATGAAACATTATACTTTAAAGGTTTTTGAGGTTCCGTGGACTAAGTTGGTTTATTGAAATGATAAGAACTGACATAACTTCATTCACACTGATGATAATGGATGCCTAATTCATAAATGCTAATCAGAACCTTCTGAATCTTTTGAATTTTCATTAGTCAAATAGAACAAGGATCAGCAAACTTTTCTGTAAATTGTTGGCTGTGTGATCTCTGTTGTAATCACTCAGCTATACTATGTAGCAGAGAAGCCACCATTGGCAATATGTAAATATATGAAATAGTTGTGGTGCAATAAACTTTACATACCAGAATAGATGGTGGGCCAGATTGTCACACCAGCCCCTGAAATAGAGGATATTTGTATAACTTTATATTTACATTTAAGATGGTTTATGTAACAAAATAATAAAAGAAATTATTAAAGCTACGTATTAATACTGTTTTTTTCCATGTAACTTGAGCTTCAGTCCATGTTTGTTAAAAATATCCTAATTACAGGGAGTTCCCGTTATGGCTCAGTGGTTAATGAATCCAACTAGGAACCATGAGGTTGCGGGTTCGATCCCTGGCCTTGCTCAGTGGGTTAAGGATCCGGCATTGCCGTGAGCCATGGTATAGGTCACAGATGTGGCTCGGATCCCGCATTGCTGTGGCTCTGGTGTAGGCCGGCGGCTACAGCTCCGATTAGACCCCTAGCCTGGGAACCTCCACATGCCACAGGAGCAGCCCAAGAAATGGCAAAAAGACAAAAAAAAAAAAAAAAACCCTCCTAATTACAGATACCTAAAAAAGAAAACTACTTTGAAGCTATGTAACTTAAAGTAAGGAAACTTAAATTATGTTGAATGGGAGGTGGGTCTTTGTATGCTAAGACTACATTTTCAAAATAATTATAGTTTATGAAATTATAATGTAATTTTCAAATTTAGTAGTTGAAAATTCTAATGAATATTTCTTCCATCAAGTGCAGTTGTTAATAGTTTGTCTTGATTCATTTGAATCTTTTCAGATTAATGACCTCTGAGTTCTTAAAGAAATCTAGTTCTCTAAGGAAAACTCCATCAACAGCCCCTACTTCTCACTATTTAGGGACTTTGAGAGTCTTGGACCAAAAGCCTTCACAGAAACAGAACACAGAACCTGGCAGAGCAGATAACATAAGGGCAGCTGTTTATCAGGTAAAAAGAAAAATAAATTAATGAGAAGAATTAATCATTTATGGTTCATTTATCAGGTAATAAAAATGACTCTGTCAGAAATGAAAATTTAATAATTTATTTCCTTTATAATACCTGAGCCATCTAAAGCTTTTTCTTTTACTAAATTATTTACTTCCAAGGAATTCCTGTTGTGGCACAGTGGAAACAAATCTGACTAGTATCCATGAAGATTCGGGTTTGATCCCTGGCCTCACTCAGTGGGTGGGGGGATCCATTGTTGCTGCGAGGTGTGGTGTAGTTTGCAGGCATGGCTCGGATCCCATGTGGCTGTGGCTGTGGTGTAGGCTGTGAGCTGTAGCTCCAATTAGACCCCTAGCCTGGGAACTTCAATATGCTATGAGTGTGACACTAGAAAGCAAAAAAAAAAAAAAAAAACTTCCTTCCAAGCTTTCATTAACTGATTATAGTTTTTAAAGAAAGAGAATATGCCATAGCTATTGATAAAAAATAAAGCAGAACCAAAATACATTTAAGGTATACCTATGTTTTTATACTTTTTTTCCTTAAAGTTTATATTGTTAAGAACAAAAAGGGTTTTAATTTTTTTCCCTTCCTTTCCTGAGACTTTCTGTACTTGAGTTAAACTTAGAAAAAAGCCTTCCTGATTTTTTTGTTTGAAAAAATGGGTTTTTTTTTGTCTTGTTTTATAAAATATAGCTCATTCTAGAAAACTGCCCATGTGAATTTCAGAGAAAAATGTTTCTATGTGCATTATATTCAATCTTTGAAACCTGTTCTTTTTTTTTTTTTTAAGCTTTTAAAAGGACCATGCCTGTGGCATATGGAAGTTTCCAGGCTAAGGGTCAAATCAGAGCTGCAACTGCCAGTCTACACCACAGCCACAGCAATGCAGGATCCGAGCTGTATCTTCAACCTACATCGAAGCTCCTGCCTGGCAAGGTCCTTAACCCACTGAGCAAGGCCAGTGATCAAACCTACATCCTCATAGATTCTGTTCGGGTTCATTACCGCTGAATCACAATGGGAACTCCTGAAATCTGTTCTTAATATTTAATATGTAAGATAATATACATATGATCTTCTTAATTCATGTTCATCTTTTTTTATTGGAATATTACCAGAAAAAGAAAAATTTATAAGTGCTGCGTTTTGATTTTGTAAAGTTTTGATCAGAAACATTTCAGAAATGAATAGAATTCTAATTCATTTGTAAAACTTTGAATATCATATAGCTTTTTCTTGTTCCCACAGGAGTGGTTAGAAAAGAAAAATGTATATTTACATGAAATGAACAGAATTAAAAGAATTGAGAGCGAAAACTTAAGGATTCAAAATGAACAGGTATTTCAAAATAATAGAAGTAAAAAATATTCTGCATTTTTAAGTCAATAAAATAGTCACAAATGTTTAATATTTCCAAATCAACTTTTTTAAATGATGAAATAACTTGTATATAAAAGAACTGATTTTCAATTTTATTTCTCTGGTACTTTATACATTTTTAGTTTGGTACATATTATAACTGTTTTACATGAAAATACAGATTCACCGAGACATTTATTTTTTATTTTTTTATTTTTTTGTCTTTTCTAGGGCCACGCCTGCAGCATATGGAGGTTCCCAGGCTAGGGGTCGAATCAGAGCTGTAGCCGCTGGCCTACACCAGAGCCACAGCAACACAAGATCTGAGCTGTGTCTGTGACCTACACCACAGCTCATGGCAATGCCAGATCCTTAACCCACTGAGCAAGACCAGGGATTGAACCTACAACCTCATGGTTCCTATTCAGATTTGTTAACCACTGAGCCACAATGGGAACTCCAGAGACATTTATTTTTTATATGTGTGGAATAGATTTGGCACTACTGATTACGAATTTTATTTTTTCTTGGGACCACCTACCTACTGTATTCTTTAAAAACTGGCTTCAATATTACAACTTAGCCAAGACAATAAAGGGCCATCAGACAATAACCTTCATTTTTCCTCTTTTCTATCTTGAGTTTTGTATGTATCTTTAAGACTAGCCCCCTACCTGAGCTTTAGCTGGTATCCTTAGCCCTATCTAGAGCTGAGCTCTCATTTCAGTCCCTCCTGTACTTCACTCTCTGCCTCTTTCTCCTGCCTTGGAGCCTGCAATATGCTCACTTCTTTCCTATCTTCTAAAGTAAATCCCTGGAAGAATAACAACAACAACCCTTCATTGTCCTTTTTTATGCTGCCAAGAAGAGAAACATACTTACCCTTGCATAGCACTGTGTGGGCCTGCCTGCAGGGGCCGTGCCTGGACACTGGCACCACACTTGCCGTAGTACCTGCCACTAGGTGCCAGACCCCTTCTCTTCTGGTCGTCACAGTTCAGTGTGGTAGGTCATGCTTTTACCTCTAAATTATGTTGTCTCCATCATCAGGCTTTATGTTATTTGGTGCTGAGCAGTATTAGAAGGCAAACATAGAATACTGTGGGATTAGACTGAAGTTAAATTATAGCTCACTTGCTCTTACTACATATTCACCTACATATTTCCAATCTGGCATGTTTTCAATATTTTGGTTATGTTTATGCCGTAAGAATTTTATGCTCTGAAGGTAGTCAAAACGCTGGTTCAAAGCAAAGATTTCTGGTTTACTATGTGACTTGACCAGTTTACCTTATTCTGCTGACTTCTAAACTTATAACTTTCCTGATATTTTTCTTTTAATGTAATATTTTACTGTGGGCACTTTTCAGTATAACATAGGCTATTACGGTTTATTTTGATAACACTTGTTCATTAAACTTCCAAAGAAAGTTTCTTTTGATGAACAGTAGTAGATCTATATCTAAGAAACACTTACAAAAGACTTTTTTTTTTTGCTTTTTAGGGCGGTACCTTCAGAATATGGAAGTTCCCAGGCTAAGGGTCAAATTAGAGCCACAGCTACCAGTCTGTGCCACAGCCACAGCACATGAGACCCAAGCTGCACCTGTGACATAAGCCACAGCCATGGCAATGCCAGAACCATAACCCACTGAGTGGGGCCAGGGATCAAACTGGAATCCTCATGGATATTAGTAGGGTTTGTAACCCACTGAGCCACAATGGGAACTCCCAACAAAGGACATTTTAAATGCAGTGAATTAATTCAGTAACTTTTTTTTACAAATCAACTTTTCTGAATCATTTTAAATAAATTACTTTGAAACCTAATTTGATGAATAAATATGAAGGGAATTAAAGATAAATGCATATGTGTATGTATTTGTCTATTTGTACCTACACATAAACTATTATCTTTCCATGATAGAAAAGAGCTACTAAGAGAGAAGAAGCCTTAGCATCATTTGAGGCCTGGAAAGCCATGAAAGAAAAGGAAGCAAAGAAGGTAGCTGCCAAAAAAAGGCTTGAGGAAAAAAACAAGAAGAAAACTGAAGAAGAAAATGCTGTGAGAAAAGGAGAAGCACTGCAAGTATGCAATGGCTTTTTCAAATAGCTTTCTTTTTATTTTTTTTTCTTTTTTCTTTTTAGGGCTGCACCTGTGGCATATGGAAGTTTCCAGGCCAAGGGTTGAATCAGCTGCAAATGAGGCCTACACCACAGCCATGGCAACATTGGATCCAAGTCGCATCTGTGACCTTGTGGCAATGCTGGATCCTTAACCCACTGAGCAAGGCCAGTAATCAAACCCGCAGCCTCAGGGACCCCGTGTCAGGTTCTTAACCCACTGAGCCACAACAGCAACTCCTGAATATACTTCTTAATTCCTTTTAAGTATTTGAAAATTAGTGATAAACTATGTTTTTACTTATTTTATTATATTTATATTAAATAAGAAAATAATTCTGAATTTTTTCAGGCTTTTGAAAAATGGAAAGAGAAAAAGATGGAGTATCTTAAAGAGAAAAATAAAAAAGAGAAAGAATATGAAAGAGCAAAGAAACAGAAAGAGGAGGAAACTGTTGCTGAGAAAAGGAAAGATAACTTAAATGCTCTTGAAAAATGGTAATCCAAAATAATAAACGTTTTCATAGATTTTAAATTAGTTAACACTAAATTTAGGCTTTTCTAAAATTTATTTACTTAAATGTTATTAATGCATTGTTTCATTATTGCAAAGATACATTAGGAAGTCTATCATATATTCTCATTTAATTGTCCAGTGTTTTGTACTATCCTAATAGGAATGAAAAAAAAGAAGCTTTTTTCAAAGAAAAGGAAAAAGAGAAAAGAAATGAGAAAAGAAAAGAAGAACTGAAAGAAGCTGAGAAAAAAGATAAAGATAAACAAGCTCTTGATGAATATGAAAAATGGCTGGTAGGTGTTATTGATGTACTTGTGTCTTTTTTTTGTCTTTTGTTTTTGTTTTGGCGGCCACATGCAGGACATATGGAAGTTCCCAGGCTAGGGGTCAAATTGGAGCTGCAGCCACTGGCCTACACCGCAGCCACAGCAACGTCACCTACAATGTAGCGTGCAGCAACACCAGATCTTTAACCCACTGAGCAAGGCCAGGGATCAAGCCCACATCCTTATGGATACTAGTTGGATTCTTAGCCTACTGAACCACAATGGGAACTCTCACTTGTGTCTTTTTTTTTTTAGGGCCACAGGTGTGGTGTATGGAAGGTCCCAGGCTAGGGGTCAAATCAGAGGTACAGCTGCCAGCCTAGGCCACACCCAAAGCAATACCGGATCCAAGCTGCATCTGCAGTCTACCCCACAGCTCGTGGCAACACTAGACCCTTAACCCACTGAGCAGGGCCAAAGATTGAACCCACATCCTCATGGATACTAGTCACATTCGTTTCTGCTGAGCCACAATGGGTACTCCCACTTGCGTCTTTTAAATGAACATGTTTGTGACTTTTCTGTCCCTAACTCCATTTCTGTTTGTCCCATGCTTACTGACAGTTTCTACCTGGAATATGCTTTGTTGAATTAATTCCCTCCTACATATGTAATAATTTCTTTGATTTACTCATTTCTATTAATGATTTAGCTGTTCTGTAAAGCACTCAGGCTTGGGAGTTCCCATTGTGGTGCATTGGAAATGAATCAGACTAGTATCCGTGAAGATGTGGGTTCTATCCCTGGCCTTGCTCAGTGGATTGGGGAATCTGTTATTGCTGTGAGCTGTGGGGAAGGTCACAGATGCAGCTCTGATCTGGCATTGCTGTGGCTATGGTATAGGCTGGCAGCTACAGCTCTGATTTGACCCCTAGCCTAGGAACTTCCATATGCCACGAGTATGGCTCTAAAAAGCAAAAAAAAAAAAGCACTCAGTCTTAAAATTTCAGTCATAATTTTCTTTCTTACCTGTCCCCCCCACCACATTTAGCCACTTACCAGGCATGTCCATTCATCCTTTGCCATACTTCTTATATCTAAAATCATAAAAAGCTGACAAATGTTCTACCAAAGGTATACCAGGTTAGTTTAGGGGGAACTTAGTCATGACAAATTGTGTTTAATAAGAAAGTGATTTCATTTTTACTTTCTTTTGAGTTTTGTGATGACCTCAAGAAGAAGGTCTTCTTTAAGTGATTTTTTTCTTTTTTCTTTTTAGGGCTGCATTCATGGCATATGGAAGTTCCCAAGCTAGGGGCCGAATCAGAGCTGCAGCTGTAGGTCTACACCACAGCCACAGCAACATGGAATCTGAGTAGTGTCTCTGACCTACACCACAGCTCATACCAACACTCTATCCTTAACCCTAGCATCCTCATGGATACTAGTCAGGTTTATTACTGCTGAGCCACGACAGGAACTCCTAAGTAAGTTCTTAATGAAAGAAAGCAGGTTTGAAATTTGGGAGAAACAGTATCTAGCACAAGTTTATATTTTTTGTTTGCTTCAGTGTACTAATAGTTACTTTTCATTCCTGTCAAGCAAAATACTATTTTATAGTTTAAAATATCAATGTAAGTATGTATTTTATTAGTTGATTTTTGTGGGGGTTTTTTTGTTTTTTGTTTTTTGTTTTGTCTTTTTGCTTTTTTCTAGGGCTGCTTCTCACGGCATATGGAGGTTCCCAGGCTAGGGGTCTAATCGGAGCTGTAGCCACTGGCCTACACTAGAGCCACAGCAACTCGGGATCTGAGCCATGTCTGCAACCTACACCACAGCTCACAGCAACGCCGGATCCTTAACCCACTGAGCAAGGTCAGGGATCGAAGCCACAACCTCATGGTTCCTAGTCAGGTTCGTTAACCACTGCGCCATGACAGGAACTCCTGATTTTTGAATAAGTACTTTATATAAATAGTTAACATATTTATATGAATAGTTAACACATTCACATGGTTCAGCAAAATTTCTCCACAGGGTTTAGGATGTAATAGGTTTTCTTATCAAACTTTTTTTGAATTCATGTCTATAGAAATTTAAGAAAATGTCAACCAGGGTATTTTTTATTTGCATTTCTCTAGTTAGGATTGAGCTTGAGCATCTTTTCATTTGTATAAGGATTATTTGTATTTTTTTCCTGTGAAGTGTCAATCAAAAGCTGATTGTTCATTTTTCCATTGTTCATTTTCTTACTGATTTCTAGAAGCTTTTTTATATACCAGGGAAATTAGCCTATCATTTCTAATATGAGTTATAATTTTTTCCCATTTTGTTGTTGGTCTCTCAACTTTGCTTCCATAAGAATTTTATTTTCAGGTATCAAATCTGTCAAAATTTTTTTATGGCTTCTGATTTTCAGGCATAGTTTAAAGGACCCCCTTCATAATTTGAGATCAAAGCTCTCATTTTTCCTTCTAATAACCTTATGATTTTAGTATCTTAATATTTTAACATTTGCCTTACTTAGAATTTATCCTGATGTATGAGTGGAAATACTCAATTTTAATTTTTTCCAAATTCATCTTTCATGAGACAGTCCATCTTTAACTCACTGTTTAGAGGTAATGGCTTTGTTATATGATACATGAGATACAGTCCCATATTGGGACTCTAGGGTCTCTTTGTTTCTTGATTTTCTGTTTCATTGGTCAGTCTCATTGTACATATATCAGTACCACAGTGTTTCATTATTGGGACTCTGTATATTTTCATGTCTATGAATCTCCTTTCATAGCTCTTTCTTTCAAAGTATTTCTGAATATTCTTTTTTTCCCCACATAAACTATAATCAGTAGTAGCTAGAGAGGTAGACAGGACCCAGTGCAGGCTATTTAAAGATAGGATAGGATTGTGGCTCAATGGGTTGAAGATGCGACATTGCCACAAGCTGCAGCATAGATCCCGTGTTGCCATGGCTGTGGCAAAGACTGGCAGCTGCAGCTCTGATTTGACTCCTAGCCCAGAACTTCCATGTGACATGGGTGTGACCATAAAAAGAAAAAAAAAATAAAAACAGGATAAAAAGATGAAACATCTAGGAATACACTTAGGAAATGTGCAAGACCAATATGAAGAAAACTTTAGAACACTCCTGAAGGACATAAATGTAGACTTGAGAGAATGGAACAAAACTGCCCTTGGATAGAAAAGCTCAATCTTATAATAATGTTATAAAGATGTCAGTTTTCCCTGAAGTAATTACAAATGTAATGTAAACCTCATAAAAATGGCAACAGAATTTATTGTTGTTTATGTGTTGACATTAGCACTGCTGTTAAATCCACACACACAGTGGTAAAATGAGGTGATCAAAATTGATTCAGTGGTTTGAATGAGGAAGGGTAGTGTTCTACGATGATTTCCTTAGCTTAAACTCTTAAATAATGCTTTGTTCTAAGAAAAATTTAAAATCTTCTTATATTTAAAATCTTCTTATTTGTATGCTGATTCTGCTGGTATCACCTAGAATAGTTATAGAATATAAATGTTTGTTTTATTTTTACATTGACTTGAAAATGAGATAGAATTTTCTTAATGACTAAGTCATAGTTAGGTATATTATGTTTTGTTGTAGTATCTAGTGGCTTTCTCATTCTAATGAGCCCTGGAGAATAAAAACTCATCAAAGACCTAAGACATCATAACTCATTTTGGGTTTTTTTTTGGCTGAGCATGTGGCATGTAGAAGTTCCTGGGCCAGGGATCAAACCTGCGCCACAACAGTAGAATGACAATGCTGGATCCTTAGCCCTCTGTGCCACAAGGGAACTCCACCATGACTTGTTTTGATATATAGTATACCCCTACAAATATAGTGCTATCCATAAAAACATCTGTATACAATATGTTATAGACCTATTACCAATTTCTTATTGAAATTACCAATTTCTTATTGAAACTTGTTTGCAAAAAAATAATGTGGAGTTCCTCTCATGGCGCAGTGGAAATGAATCCGACTGGGAACCATGAGGTTGCTGGTTCAATCCCTGGCCTCACTCAGTGGGTTAAGGATCCAGTGTTGCCGTGAGTTGTGGTGTAGGTTACAGACACGGCTTGGATCTGGCATTGCTGTGGCTCTGGCATAGGCCGGCAGCTGCAGCTCCAATTTGACCCCTAGCCTGGGAACCTCCATGTGGCCCTAAACAGACAAGAGAAAAAAAAAAAAGTAAAAATACCCCTATACAGAAGAGCTGATTACTTCAGTGTTCATGTAAAAGAACATCTCAAAATTTTGATGTACAAAACCGAGCATAGAGAGTGAATGATTGATGGGTAAATGCTTTAATGGAAAATTGTAGCCAAAGATCAGGTGAGGTTTTTTTTTTGTCTTTTTGCCTTTTCTAGGGCCACTTCTGTGGCATAGGGAGATTCCCAGGCTAGGGGTCTAATTGGAGCCATAGGCACCGGCCTACGCCAGAACCACAGCAACATGGGATTTGAGCAGAGTCTGCAACCCACACCACAGCTCACGGCAACGCCAGATCCTTAACCCACTGAGCAAGAAGACCAGGGATGGAACCTGCAACCTCATGGTTTCTAGTCAGATTCGTTAACCACTGCACCACGACGGGAACTCCCAGATGAGATATTTCTTCACGCTGGTTTCCAGATAAATTTGTAGTTAACCTGTAATAAAAAAAAATGAGCAAAAAGTTCAGATTCCAACAGACAACAGTCAGAAGGACTTTTTAACAAGACCCCTTTAATTATTACTCAAGATAATATTGATTCATTTTTATTGATATTAGTTGATAATTAAATTCCTCTTTCCTGCCCTGACTTTATAGCACCTGCTGGTAAGCTCAAACTTGCTTTAGGATCTTCTCTCTCCATGTTAAATAAATGGACAGAGAGGTTTGTTCAGTCAGTTTCTGTGGACACAGCTTGGTCACTGCTTTTCCATCACCTGGCTAGAGGTGAGAGGCCTCTCTAAAAGTTCTAGGATGACTGACAGTGGTCCAATTACAGCTTTTATTTTCTCATTTAGGATTCTGAAAGGAGCTTCTTTCTTTGCTATGTCAGGAGAAGCAAGGATACAAATATTCTCATGATGAAGAGCAAAATGTTAAGGCAAAAAAAAAAAAAAAAAAAACCTCGCTTTCACTCCCTTTATTGTATGTGAATAATTCCATGTTAATGGAAATCATATGTTATCCTCTTCTCCTTATGACATTATCAATCCAAGGTATGTACTGATGAAAGAAGCATAGACACCTAGTAATTACCAAAACACCACTCCTCCCAGTCCATCAAGCCTGCAGAGGCGGGGGTACAGTGACACCACTGCTCTTTTGGAATATGAGGAAACCCATAAACTTCATAGTTTTAGCACAGACTCAAAGAGACAGAGACAATTCAAACTGCAGGATGGAAAGGCGAGACAAATGGTGTTAACATCTCAAGTATTCCTAGGTCATTGTTTAGATGTAATATTCTCATATTCAGCCATTTCTTAGAAGAGGATACGTGTAGGGAAGCCAAATGATTCTAAAATTTACCCAGTATAATAAAAATGTAAGACTATGGAAGATAATATTTTCAGAATAATATGAAACAGGACTGTACTGATCACGTAATGAAACACGCACTTACCATTCCACTCTCCTGTGAATCAGCATTCTTCTACCTCTTAGATTATTCTCATCAAGCTCAGGATATGGAACTTAAAGAAAAATAAAATTAAACTCTCTTAATTCTTCATTTCCTTCCCACCATGGTCCCACATTTTGCTATTCTTTGTTTTTTTTTGTTTGTTTGTTTGTTTTTTTACAGCCACATGTGCAGCATGAAGTTCTCAGGCTAGGGGTCGAATTGGAACTGTAGCTGCTGGCCTACACCACAGCCACAGCAATGCCAGATCCAAGCTGCTTCTTCAACCTAGAGCACAGATTGCCACGGTGCCACATCTTTATCCCACTGAGCAAAGCCAGGGATTGAACCTACATCTTCATCCATACTAGTTGGGTTCTTAACCCACTGAGCCACAATGGGAACTCTTGCTATTCTTTTTTTTTTTTTTTCTGATCCTTCATATTTTATTTTTACCTTTTTATGTTTTTTATTTTTTATTTTATTTTCTTTTTACTCAAATGAATTTATCACATCTGTGGTTGTATAATGATCATAACAATCTGATTTCACAGGATCTCCATCCCACAGCCCAGGCACATCCCCCCACCCTCCAAACTGTCTCCTCCAGAGACCATAAGTTTTTCAATGTCTGTGAGTCAGCATCTGTTCTGCAAAGAAGTTCAGTCTGTCCTTTTTTCAGATTCCACATGTCAGCGAAAGCATTGGATATTGGTGTCTCATTGTATGGCTGACTTCACGTAGCATGATAGTTTCTAGGTCCACCCATGTTGCTAAAAATGCTGGTGTTTAGTTCATTTTAATAGCTGCCTAATATTCCATTGTGTATATGTACCACATCTTCTTGATCCACTCCTCTGTCGATGGACATTGAGGTTGTTTCCATGTCTTGGCTATTGCGAAGAGTGCTGCAATGAACACCGGAGTACATGTGTCTTTGCGAGTCATGGTTTTCTCTGGATAGATGCCCAGGAGTGAGATTGCTGGATCCAATGGTAGTTCTATGTTTAGTTTTCTGAGGCATCTCCATACTGCTTTCCACAGTGGTTGCACCAATTTACGATCCCACCAAAAGTGTGCTAGGGTTCCTTTTTCTCCACACCCTCTCCAGCACTTATTGTTTGTAGACTTTGGGATGATGGCCATTCTGGCTGGTGTAAGGTGGTACCTCATCATGGTTTTGATTTGCATTTCTCTAATAATGAGTGACGCTGAACATCTTTGCATGTGTTTTGTTGGCATCTGTATGTCTTCTTTGGAGAACTGTCTGTTTAGATCTTCTGCCCATTTTTGGATGGGGTTGTTTGTTTTTTTGGTATGGAGCTGCAGAAGTTGTTTGTAAATTTTGGAGATTAATCCCTTGTCAGTCGATTCACTTGCAAAGATTTTCTCCCATTCTGTGGGTTGTCTTTTTGTGTTGTTTAGGGTTTCCTTTGCTGTGCAGAAACTTTGAAGTGTGATTAGGTCCCATTTGTTTATTTTTGTTTTTGTTGTCAATACTCTGAGAGGTGGATCTGAGAAGATGTTGCTGTCATTTATGTCAGAGAGTGTTTGGCCTATGTTTTCCTCTAAGATTTTTATAGTGTCTGGTCTTATGTCTAGGTCTTTAATCCATTTGGAGCTATTCTTTTTTATCGTTAAACTTCTGTCTAATTTGTTTACACTTCTTTAGTTCTCCATATCCTTTCATCCCAACAGACTCTGGTCTTGTCCCTTTCCTGGAACTGCACTTTGAGAGTCATGATTTTAGGCAGTATTTAGTGCTGTTTCCTAGCCCCGGGCACTCTGTACAGTTTCCCCTCCTGCTTGTGAGTGTCTCCTCCTCTGCTTACCTCCCATCACTATCTTCCTTCTCCAAGGCATCTGTTAACAGCTCTTTTTCTACCTGTGTTGGAAATGCTACTGTGGCCTGCTAGGCCCCATCTGATCTCACTCATCTGCCATGTTGTTTTCATATGGGACACTCCCCCTCCTCCCCTCCTCCCATCCCACTGGGCTGTACTCACACTGGCTCTCTTGTTTCCTCTCCCACCTCAAGTTTTCCCCACTTTTCAGAACCTCACACTCCCCTTTGTCTCTGCATGGGGTGTCCTCCCCGCAGTGCACACCACTGGTGACTCCATTATCCATCATGCCTTGCTTCAAGTGACTTTCCCCAAATCCACTTTTTTTGAAAGTAAGTACTTTTATTTTTCACCATCACAACAACTCGTTTATATGTTTCATAGAAACACACAATTTGGAATTACCTGTCATTTATGTACTTGTTCATTAATAGCCTGTTTTGAAAGTTCCCTAAGGGATTGGAAGAGTGTATGTGTATTGGCATTTTGTAATCACTGCATGCATGGCTCCCAGTACACTGCTTGACCCAGAGTTAGAGCTCAGTGCCTAACGCTGAATGAATAAGCACAGATTACAGTATAGTGCAAGCAGAATAATAGACCTGTGGACCCCTAGAACCTGTGACCTGAAAGGATGTCCTATATGATAAAGTAACAAATTAATGGGTATGAGGCAACAACAATTGGGATTATTTGTGACATTTGCACATAAAATCACTTCCAACAATTACTGTACAGCAATAGAAACTTCAAAAGAATTAAGGCGTTAAATATAACGTGCCAAACAATGGAAGAGTCAAAAGAAAATAAAACCTATTTTATTTATCTGATCTTATGGTGATGATTTGGATGGCTTTCTAAACCTAGAAGTGCTGTAAGAAATAACAAAGGAAAAGATGAACAGATATTAAATTTAAAATCATTAGTACATCAAAATAAAAAGTCAGCATAGGTGCTCATTGGTGGGTAATTTCCTACAACTTTGGAGAATAAATCATCATTGTCCAGCAAAGTTGAACATATTCATACCCTACAAACCACAGTTTCACTCCTAGGTATAGACATGGAGAGAAACACCTTGGCTTATAAGCACAAGGAGTCAAACAGGAATATTTATAGCAACATTGTCTTTGCATGAAAAAAAAATTAGAATATGTCTTCAACACAAAAATAGATGAATAAATTGTGATGTGTTGATATACTGGAATTCTGTGCATCAATGAACTAGAGCCACAGCTGCATATAGATGAATCTTAGAAATGATAAATAGGAGTTCCTATTGAAGCTCTGTAGGTTAGGGACCTGATGTTGTCTCTGTGAGGATGCATGTTCAATCCCTGGCCTGGCTCAATGGGTTAGGGATCCCATGTTGCCGTGGCTGTGGCATGGCCTTGGCTACAGCTCTGATTGAACCCCTGGCCTGGGAACTTTCATGGTTGTTGAAGATGCAACCATGAAAAGAAAATATGACAAGTAAAGTTTCAGAAAGAATATAATAGCATGATACCTTTTAACATAAATTCAAAAAAATCATGCAGAACAAAATTATTTGTGATTTGGGGTTGAATGCATGTATGATAAAAGTATTGAGAGATGCACTGTAGTACTCAGCACTATACCAGAGTAATGGTTATCTCTGAGGGTGCAGAGGAAGCAGGTGCAGTGAGGGAGTGGGTACAAGGGCCGCACAATAACTGGTCGTATTTTAGTTCAAAAGGCCGGTAGTGGGTGCCCAGGTTTTGGTTATATGACTCTTTAAAGAGTTTAGTTGTCTATGGTTGAAATATTTCTTAATTTTTTGATAAAAAATTAAGGACTAAAAATAATGTAGATACAACCACATTTATTATATGAAAATATGCAAATTACTAAAAATTACAAGCACTGGTATCCATAAGTTAGAAGAACCAAATAATTGACCAAAAATGCACAAAAAGGCTAAAGAAATGAAAATGTGTTCTAGCTCAATAAAAAGCAAAGAAATAACAAGCCTCAATATTTACCTATATGTAAAAACCGTGACATATTTGCTGCCATCACATATTTAAACTTTGCATCCAGTAAATGTACTTCCGAGATGCTGTTCTCAAAAAGTCTCTACATGGAATTCCCGTCATGGCTCATCAGTTAACAAACCCAACTAGCATCCATGAGTACGCAGGTTTGATCCCTGACCTCACTCAGTGGGTTAAGGATCCGGCATTGCCGTGAGCTGTGGTATAGGTTGCAGATGGGGCTCGGATCCCATGTTGCTGTGGCTGTGGTGTAGGCCGGCAGCTGCAACTCTGATTGGACCCCTAGCCTGGGAATCTCCATATGCCATGGGTGTAGCCCTAAAAAGACAAAAAAAAAAGTCACTACTACCTTCTAATAATTATTCTTTTTATATTATGGCATTATCTTTTCCTATTTAATCATAATTATTTTAAAATATTATCACTTAATATTTTTAAAAATTAAGTAATGCATTAATGCTTATTGATTATAAGTATACTTATAAATTTGCAATGTTCTCTAGCTTTTCCTAGCTGCTATTGCTTTATAACCAATTAAGCTAGCAAATGACATTTAAATATCTTGTAATGATTATTTTGTTTTCATCGAACAACTTGATTTGAAAATAATAGTCATAGATATACATACAAATATATAGTTTTTATTTTCTCTTTAGGAAAAGAAAGAAAGGCAGGAAAGAATTGAACGAAAGCAAAAGAAACAGCATTCCTTTCTTGAAAATGAGGTACTTCCTCCATGGAGCCCTCCAAGCAAAACTGTATTCTCAAAAGTGTTTTGATAATTCTTATTCTTGCATTATTTTGTTCTTTATCAGTTCATCAATTTTAGCCAAACTAAATTTAAAACTATTAATTCAATTATTTATAGTTAGAAGAATCTGTTTTAATTAAATGCCAATCACATCTGCTGACAGTGAAAACGGTGCTTTGGCATTTAATCAGTGAAAGCACTGAAAGCATTTTTTGCACTGTAGATAAACTGCCTCAAATGAAGTGTTAATAATCAGATTGAAATACATAGTCCTTTATCATGTGCTGATAATTCTTGTAGTCTGATGATCCATCATCACTTTCATTAACCTGTGCATGTTATTTAAATATGTTTATTCCCCAATATGAAAAAGAAACCATGTAAGTACTGATAAAAATGATTGAATTTGTGACTGATTATGCATCTAGATTCAGGTTTTTAAATGAATGCTCACTGGGGAGTACGCATATGTCATTTCTTCTAAAACTAATTTTTAGTTCAAAGCAGTTGCATTAGCTCTGTGCAGGTTAAGAATTTTGGTTAGTTGAGGCAGCATTCAGTAGAACTCCAATTGTCAAGGCTTTTTTTTTTTTTTTTTTTTTAAGAATGTTGCCTTATTGTAGTGTAGTCCAGCAGCTACAGCTCCAATTCAGCCCCTAGCCTGGGAACTTCCATATGCTTTAGGTGCAGCCCTAAAAAAGACCAAAAAAAAAAAAAGAATGTTGCCTTATGAGTATACTTTCTCTGTCCTGCTTAAGTGACAGTCATAGGCACTTTATAATGAGCAGACCTCTGAAATGTGTCTTCCTGAATTCTATCTCACTTTAGTATTTCTTTCTTTCTTTTCTTTCTTTCTTTTTTTTTTTTAAATCTTTTTGTCTTTTTGTCTTTTTAGGGCTGCAACTGCAGCATATGGAAGTTCCCAGGCTAGGGGTCAAATCAGAGCTGTAGCTGCCAGCCTACACCACAGCCACAGCAATGCCACATCTGAGCTGTGTCTGCAACCTAAACCACAGCTCACGGCAGCACCAGATTGTTAACCCACGAGCAAGGCCAGGGATCGAACCCAAGTCCTCATGGATACTAGTTGGATTTGTTACCACTGAGCCACGATGGGAACTCCTCACTTTTGTATTTCATTGCTATTAGAAGAGATCTGTTTTGTGGTAGTGATATACAGTTATGGAAATTCCACAAGGACCTAAGGTTGTTATCACTGTTATTTTCCAGACTAAAGCCATAAAGATGATAAGGGTAATTTTTGTCCTCTTAAATCCAGTGTCTTCTAGCTTACATTTGAAGATAGCTATATGGGAGATAATTTATAGACTATGTCCAAATAATTTATTTTTTTTTTGAGCTGTGTATATCTTCATTAACTGGACTCATACTTGACCTGGTCAGCTGGTTTATCATAGACCAAATGTATGCTCTCAGAGTTGAAATACTGCTTAAACCAGTAATGCAGTGCAATGATGGATGAGAATAAACCGTTACTGTTTATTAAGCACCTGCTATATCTCTCTGCTGAATCTTTACAATTTTTTTTAATCTTTACAACTACTACGCAGAGTAAGTGTTATTAGGCTATTTAGCAGATAAAAATACTCAGAATACTAGAAATACTTAGAAAGATTAAAGAACTTGCCATACACATAGCATGTGACTGAGCTGGGATTAGAGCTGATGAAGCCCCTCTACCTCTAGAATCCAGTTGCTCATGTTCCTGCTCTCATGTGGCCTCAGAGAATTGTGTTCTGTCAAGACTTGTTACTTGATTAACCTTATACATTTACCTTTCAGATCCTAAAATCATGTATTGTTATCCAGAGATTATCTTTCCTTTAAGAAATAGCTGTCTGTCATTAGAAGACAGTGAACCTTACTAGATCTTCAAAGTGAAAAAAAAAAAATCAAAATATGTAAGGAGTTAGTTAAATGCCTGTATCTAGTATTAGAAGATCAGAATGCTCAACAGTTGTGGAACTTGGGCTTTAAGACAGTCAGTCAGGAGGTTTCACACTCAGGACTAGCCTTCTTGTTGCAGTGATAAGAAAGATATGGGAGTTCTCTTGTGCAGTGGGTTAAGAATCTGGCATTATCAGTGCCACATTGGGTTGCTGCTGTGGCATGGTTTGATCCCTGACCCAGGAACTTCCACATGCTGTGGGTGGGGCCAAATAAAAAATGGAAAAAAGAAACAAAAAATCGCCAGAAAGATGTTATGGCTCATTTTTTAAGATCACATCAGTGCTACAGCTAAGTTTTTTTTTTTTTTCATAAATAAAACTAGAAGTCTTTTTATGCTGTTTGAACTAGAGAATCCATCATGAAACTGAAATGATTACCAGCAGTATGTGTTATCAGCTTGGGATTGGGGCATCTCATTCATCCTTGTGTCCCTCCATGGTATCAAACATGAGGCCTGGAAGGAAAGATTGTTGAGTATTTATTGTATCAGATTAGCTATTTAGAGCTTAAAAGATCTTTGGAAATTCCAGGGAAGTAAAAGAAAAAACAGAAGAAAGTACAGCTACTTTTATAGTCATGAGATTTTAAGTGTGTATGTCACAGAGTTCACATTAAATATTTATGTAAACATCCTGATCATTTTCTTCTAATTTATCATGTTCAGTGGCTTAACTATTATCACATTTTAGTTGTGAGAATTGAATGACATTAGTTAATTAATGTGTGGCACATAATAAAGGGCTTAATAAAATGTTCATTATTTGAATTTCTTTCCTATCTTGAGCCCTATATTTTCCCACCTCATATTTGTGAGATTAGCATGGACTAGGCTGATAATGGTAATTTGACATTGCATGTATCTGGCATACAAGAAGAAATCTCTGCTCTCCTAGCCAATCTAGGCTGAAGCACTCAATAGAGAGGTGACCTATACTTGAGACCTTCTGAAAAGAAATCTAAATACTAATCCCTTACTGTTGCTTGTGAGGTAGATGAAAAGGGAAATTGAGGTGTTTGCAAAGGCCTTACAGGGCATTTCCTGCAAATAGGGATTTTTGCCTTACTATGATAAATAATATATTGTTTCCTGTTTACAGCAAGCTGTGCTGATTCACTTGTCTAGTTGAATGAAATCACCTTATCTTCTGTGGCAGAAATAAAGCTGAGTTCTGGTTGCTGTGTGAAAATACAGTGCTTTTACTTTCTGACACCTACAAGGTCTGCTAATGTTTTCCCAAATATATTTATCATAAGGAGTGTGATTTCCCTGTATTTCCATAGAAATTATCAAATATCAATGTCATTAACTTTAAGTTCTCATTGTAATATTCTCATTATAATATAAGGGAATGTTAATTCAAATTAAAGACATAATTTAAAGACTTTCATATTAAACTTGTTTTTTAAACTATATTGATCGCTTGAAGAAAGCTGATATATCAGAGAAAATAGGAATTTAATGAATATTTTTAAACATTACTGAAAACAATTTCCCTAGAAATTTAACTAGTAATACTACAAAATAAAATTTTATTGAGAACCGAAGTTCATAGTAACCAAGAAAATAGTAGTATTACATAAATAAAAAGAAACAATATGGCATGTTAGATGAGCAGGAGGGTAAATTTTTCTTAATGTAGGAACACAACAGCTGTTCAGAGATAACAGTATTTCAGTGGTTTGTACTGCACCACATTTGGGAAATGTTAGTACATTTGTTTTAAATAGTATTGGAACTGATGTTCTTCACTTTGCCAAAGCAGTACCTGATAGTAGCTGGTACTAGTCCACAGCTGTATGTACCTTAGAGTGAGGTAACTATGCATTTTAATGAGATTTAAATAATAAACTTGGCCCATACTCTTATTTCTAAGCTGAAGAAACTGATTTCCAAAGCCTCTGACTTGCCTAGACTCACACAAATGACCATAAAAAATCTTGAGCCCCAACTCAGGTTTCTTGTTTCCCAGCCGTAGGCTATCTACCATTCCACAATTGATAATCTGATAGAAGTTTCACACCACCTCTTTCCTGTAATGTGGTCGTTAGTATTGTTATTGATTTTTATCCTCTCAAATGTGCCCTTGATCTTCCACAGCCTTCTCCATGACCATCCATCAGATCAGAGCTGTTTGCACACTTAGACTGTCACTGAAAATGTGGGGAAGTACTCACGTTTCTTAAATCCTGAGTCACTGACTAAGAGTAGAGAAAAGGAATTTTACAAAATAGGAGAATTTGCTTGTCAGAATAGTTTCCAAGAATAAACTAATACAGAAAACACATTTTCCTGATTTAATTTTGGCTCTGTTTTCAATAGTCCTGTATTAAAAAATATTTAAATCCATATATCTCCATTTTGCACAAAGCAAAGATATTATCAGTTATTCTGATTCCTGGGTACATTGGCTGACAATAATAAAGGTTAGGTAACATTTAACTGGTGACTTCTCTGAATTCTTTTTACCTTAAAATTTCATGGAGTTCCTGTCATGGCACAGCAGAAATGAATCCGACTAGGAACCATGAGGTTGCTGGTTCGATCCCTGGCTTCAGTAGGTTAAGGATCTGGCGTTGCCATGAGCTGTGGTGTAGGTCACAGAGGCAGCTCGGATCTGGCATTGCTGTGGCTCTGGCGTAGGCCGGCAGCAACAGCTCCGATTAGACCCCTTCCTGGGAACCTCCATATGCCGTGGGTGCAGACCTAAAAAGACGAAAAACATTCATGTGATTTTGAAATATATATGTTATATATAGTTGTATAATGGTAACTTGAGTACACTAAATTCTGCATTCTGAATTTAGGATGTTTTATAATTATTAGAATTATTTAAGAGGATGTATTTAACATCTGCTTTTTAGTAGCATATTTTCATGTAAAGTTTAATTAAAGTGAACCATTCAAGATTTATTATATTGGGTGATACTATTTATTGACTGTGCCCGAATTTCTTTTCACAATTAAATAGGAATTGAGTTTTATTTGTGGGCTAATAATGAAATAATCACATTTTGTCGATATACCCTTTATTAGAAATGACTAAAAATGTGGATATAAAAGTTTTCTTTACTTGAAACCCTACACAAATTACAAAGGTAGTATAAGTATATAGTTATTAAATAACTAGAAAATGCAAATAGAAAGAATTATGTTCCTGTCTACTCCAATCATGGTAAACGTACTGCATACTCTTACAGTTTTTATCTTCTAGTGCATTTTCCCCTGGACATAAAATTAAGCTGAGAGTGGCTAAGGTAGAGGTATAATTCTCTCTCTCTCTGTTTTTATCTCTCTATCCATCTCTTTCTCTACCATGCTACTTGTATATCTGTAAACATATATGTGTATATCTATGTATGCATATTATATAAAATACAGCAGATGCACATACACACATATATTCAAACATTTTTATTCTTTAAATATGAAATCAAAGAGTTCCTACTATGGCACAGTGGGTTAAGAATCATCCTGCAGCACTCAGGTCACTGCAGAGACATGGGTTCAGTCCCAGCCTGGCACAGTGGGTTAAAGGATAGGCATTACTGTAGTTGTGGCCTAGGTTGCAGCTGCAGGTGGGATTCAGTCCCTGGCCCAGATACTTCCTTTTGCCATGGATGTGGCCATTTAGAAAAAAATAAAAGAGAGATTAAACCACATATTTGATACCACATTTTTCCACTCAACAGCATATAATAAACATACTTTCATGTTTCAAATAATCTTTGATGCTGCGACTATAAATTATTTAATCTTTTCTTTTGATGGCCTCACCTGTGGCATATGGAAGTTCCTGGGTGAAATTGTAGCTGTAGCTGAGGTCTACACCACAGCCATGGCAACACTGTATCTGAGCTGCAACAAACCCACTCAGCTGCCAGAGATCAAACCTGCATCCTCACAGAGACTATGTTGCAACCTTAACCTGCTGAGCCACAACAGAAACTCCTATTTAATCTATTTTTGAGCAATTTGTTTTCTTAAGAATGTTTACTATAAAAGTAACAATACAGTCAACATTCTTGAAGCCAATATCCTTGTTATTAGAGATGGTAGACCTCATTAAATCTATGAAATGAAAAACAGAATTCAGAATATTTAGGGAGTTGATCAAATGCCTGTATCTGTGTTAACATGCCAGAAGACCCAGTGGTTATGAACTTAGGCTTTGAGGTAGTCACTCCGATTTCATACTCAGGATTAGCCTTTTTGCTGCAGTGTGGGTCCAAGATGAGAAAGGTCTTGGATCACTTTTAAGATCACATCAGTGCTACAGATAAGAGAAATTTCATAAGTAAAGCTAGGAATCTTTCATGCTGCTGGAACTGCAAGACATGGAAGAGGGGTTGTTTAATGGGTATAGAATTTCAGTTTTTCAAGATAAAAAAGTTCTGGAGATCATTTGCACAACAATGTGAATGTACTTAAAACTACAACTGTACACTTCAAGTGTGATTGCACTATGTTGGAAAAGATCACATATATTCTAATATTTACAATTAAATAGATTGAACCCTGTCAAGAAAACTGTTCTTATTTTTCTTGGTGTCCTTCTTCTTTTGGTAATATTAAGCAACAGCAATGAAAAAGAAGAGGGAAGGGAGGGAGGAAAGAAAGAGAAAGAAAAAGGAAAAAAGGACAAAGGCTTTGAGGAAGTAAAGGGCCAGCATTGCTTGGCAATGAACAAGGAGCAGAGAGGGAGGAGATGAGGCCAGGGATGTAGATAGGTTTAGTGTATGCAGAGAGAAACAGTTTTAAGGAGACTGAATGTAATTCCAAGGGCAACGGGAGGGTTTTAGTTTGGGACTGAGGTGACATATACTTTAAAAAGCTCCTTCAGGCTCCTGTATTGGGGATAGCTTGTTGGAAGTCTTTACTAGTCCAGATAGGGACTGATGGAGACTTGGTTGGGGTTGTAGCAGTGGAGATAATGAGAAGGGGTTGAATTTTTGATACTTTGGGGAGTTAGAAAAATGTACTTTTCTAATAGACTGAATATGAGATATAAAGAAAAGAAAAATCAACAATGCCTTTGGGTTTTCATCCTACCCTGAGCCCTTTGGATGGTGATGTCCTTTATTCAGCTAGGCATGATGGAGAAAAATTTGGGGATGTGCAGGATGATAAATGATAGACTTGTGAAGTTTGGTCCTAGAAGTCTCAGAGCCTAGCACAGAGATTGGGGAAAGAAGATGCTGATTGACTTGAGCCAATATGTTTGACTAAAATACATTTGAATCTGCTTGCTCCTTAATTAACACGTTCCATACAAAATCCCATAACACAATTTCATTCAAGGGACACTTCAAGCCTGGGCCGTGATCTGTAGCAGGAAGCAATCATGACCCATGACAGTCTATGCTTGGGGTAAAGCCCAATCACAAGTCCAGTCAGCACTTCCCTTTTAAGCTGTTTCTGCCTTCTCCCACCATATTTAGTAGGGGCCACTTCAGTATATCATGACCAGGGGTGATGGTAACAAAGAAGTTTCTCTGTGTGTTTACTTCCAGGAAGTCACTTGGCCCACCTGACATTTTTTTCACCCTTTTTCCAGCAACTTTCCAATTTTGCATATCAGTAAATACATAGGGATATCAATTTTTTGTTTTTTGTTTTTTTGGTGTTTTTTTTTTTTTTGCCTTTTCTAGGGCTGCTCCCACAGCATATGGATGTTCCCAGGCTAGGGGTCTAATTGGAGCTACAGCTGCCGGCCTACACCAGAGCCACAGCAACATGGGATCCAAGCCGCATCTGTGACCTACACCATAGCTCACGGCAATGCCGGATCCTTAACCCACTGAGCGAGGCCAGGGATTGAACCTGTAACCTCATGGTTCCTAGTCAGATTTGTTAACCACTGCACCACAATGAGAACTCTGGGGATATCAATGTTTGTCAAGCAAAACACAAACTTAATATCCTATTCCAGAGCTTATAGATTCACTGAGGCACACTTGTAAAGTATGATATTGTGATTTATAATAAAGAATATAGATATATTTGTCTTCTTCCCCATTTCTGACACAGAGCCCCTCAAACCCTTGGAATTTCCTAAGAAATGATAATAGTAGCTACTGAGATGTCTTTTGTTATGTTAATGAGACCACTTTTGGGAAGTCCCCCAAGGATGGGGGCTAGTTGGGAGGAGACCAACCATGTGATTGGAGGGTTGGAAATTTCAGTCCCATTCCTTGACCTCCAGGAACAGAGGGGCTGGAGGTTGAATTCAGTTGCCAATGACTAATGATTTAATCATGCTTATGTAATGAAGCCTCCATAAACCCTCAAAAGGTCATGTTTGGAAAGCTTCAGAGCCAGTGAACATGTGGGAACTTGAGGACAATGGTGTGCCTGGAGAAGGCATGGAAGCTCTGCCCTTACCCACACCTGGCCCTATAAACCTCTTCCATCTAGCTGTTCCTGAGTTATATATATCTCTATAATAAACCAACAATCTAGCAAGTAAAATGTTTCTCTGAGTTCTGTGACAAGCTCTAACAAATTAAACCAACCCAAATGGGGTCATGGGAACCTCCAGTCTTCAGCCCATTGGTCAGAAGCACAAGTGACAACCTGGGCTTGTGATTGGCATCTGAACTTCAGTTGGCTGATCCCATCCTGATTCCTTTCTCTCTCTCTCTCTTGCTTCTTTTTTTTCCTTTTGTTCCACCCAGTTATGTGGAGGGTTTGCTTGCCTTTTTGGGAGGTTTAAGGTCTTCTGTCAGCATCCAGTAGATGTTCTGTGTGAATCACTCTACAAGTAGACTTTTTTTTTTATGCGTTTGTGGGAGAAGGTGAGCACCACGTTTTATTCCTCTGCTATCTTGATACTGCCTCAACAGCATATTAATGCATTGGAAAGAAATTGTCTTTTGAAAATTGTTTAAATTACCTTTCAAACATCCAAATAACATAATAGCATGTAGCTATTATAGCAGAACAAGGTAGTTCTATATGCATTAATGTGTAAAGTTTCCCAGGATATAAGCAATGTGCAAAATAGTGCATGTAGTTTACTATTATTGAAGGGATAAAAAGAACAAATAATTACATACTTTTAATATGAAAAACTGGTAATGACAGTTGCTTTTTCTAAAGGGATACTGGAGTCTGAGAACAGCAAAGAGAGACTGATTTTAATGTATACTCTTATAGCGTAAGTGGTTTCTGCACTCTTAGCCTAGTGTGTGGAGATATTGCCATACTACCAATAAACAATTCCACAAGCTGGGTGTCTACAATTCAACTCCTTTCTGACATGATCGACAGAGATAGCACAGACTCCACAGGTTAAGGACTCAGTCCCACCAGACTGTGTTGTGTTCATGTGCCAGTCCAGAGGTGGATGTGGCCCAACACCATTAGGAGTCTGTGAACAGGGACCATCTGGAGCCCCAGTCACCTTAGAGCACAGAGGAGGGCACGCAACCAAGTATCACCCTTTGTTGCTCTCAGTCTCCTAGGAAAGAACATACCCTGCCACTGCCACTACCAGATGCTCTGGTCAACACCTAAAGTGCCTGAGGCTCACTGCCATTTCCCAGGGCTCTGCAACTAGGAGCAGACTGTGCCACCTTCCCAAGGTTCCTTTCTACTATCAAGAGCCCAGTAATCAGGCACTGGCAAATGGCCCTGCCCATTGCACCCACCTCCCTGGAAGCACACACAGCACACTACCAAGGGGGTAACAGCCTGCACACAATGAGGAAAGAAACAGCAAGCATCCAAACTCCACAGCAAAAATAATTAGTAAGCACTTGCCAAAAACTAAGGGGCAATCTCACTTATAAGTGCTAAGACTACAGTAGTTGATTTCTCTAAACACGTAGAATAAGAAAAATATAAGGAAAATTAAGAAGCTCAGGAACCATTCCCAGTTAAAAGAACAGGAGAATTCACCTGAAGCAGCAAACAATGAAAGAGACCTCTGCAGTCTAACAGATCCCAAGTTCAAAGAGGAGTGAAAGTGCACAAGGAATTAAGGTTGAATATGAGAAAATTAAGAGTAGATATGAACCAGAGTTCCCGTCGTAGCTCAGTGGTTAATGAATCTGACTAGGAACCATGAGGTTGTGGGTTCGATCCTTGGCCTTGCTCAGTGGGTTAAGGATCCGGCATTGCCATGAACTGTGGTGTAGGTTACAGACACGGCTCAGATGCTGTGTTGCTGTGGCTCTGGCATAGGCCAGCGGCTACAGCTCCAATTCGAGCCCTAGCCTGGGAACCTCCATATGCCAAGGGAGCGGCCCAAGAAATGGCAAAAAGACAAAAAAAAAAAAAAAGAGTAGATATGAACCATAATGTTGATTACTTTAGAAAGGAACTAGAAAATGTAAGGTGGAGCCAAGAGAAATAAAAATTCATTTCCAGAGGTGCAAAATGAGTTGAAGGCACTGAAGAAAAGAATGAATAATGCAGAGGAATGAATAAGTGACTTGGAAGATAGAATAATGGATGCCACCCAATTGGGACAGCAGACAGAAAACCAAATGAAAAAACATGAAAGCAACATAACAGATCTATGGGATAATATAAAACAGGCCAATCTAGGCATAATAGGGATTCCAGAAGGAGAAGGGGAAAAAAAGGAGATGGAAAACATTCAAAGAAATCATGGCTGAAATCTTTCCAAATCTAAAGGAAACAGATATTAAGATACAGGAAGCACAAAATGCCCCAAATAAGTTGAACCCAAACAGGCCCACACCAACACATGTAATAAAAATGGCAAAAGTTAAAGAGAGGATTCTAAAGTCAGCAAGAGAAAAACAAATAATTGATTATAAGGGAACCCTCATAAGCCTATCTGAGGGTTTCTCTACAGAAACACTACAAGCCAGAAGAGAGTGGCAAGATATATTCAAAGTTCTACAAGGGAACAACTTCCAGCCTACAACACTCTACCCAGCAAGAATATTATTTAAAATAGAAGAAGAAATAAAGAATTTATCCAACAAAAACTGATAGTATAGCAATACTAAATCCATTCTAAAATAATACTGAAAGGGATCCTCTAAATAAAAAAGAAAAAATAGGGTGGAGGAAATCACAATTGGAAAGTAATCAATTAAATAAGACAGTATAGAAAACTAAAAAGGAAAAAAAACTATGATAAAAGCAACTATAAACACAAGGAACAGCAAAAGAAGACAAACATTAAGATGTTAAAAGGTCACCACACCAAAAACCTATAAAATTGAAAAGACAGAGAATTATAACTCAGATGAGGGAGAAAGAAAAAACCCCAGAAAAACAGCTAAATGATGAGGAGATTCTTAGCCTCCAGGAAAAAGACTAGATTGTTGACCCTGAAGATGGTGCAAGGCATTGGAAATAAACTGGAGGCAAAGATGGATAACTTATAGGAAACACTGAGCAAAGAGATACAAGATATAAAGCTTAAACAAGAAGAGATGCAAAATACAATAACTGAAATAAAAATTGCACTAGAGGCAGCGAACAGCAGAATACAGGAGGCAGAAAAACGAATAAGCAAGGTGGAGGACAGATGAGTGGAAATTACGGATGCAGAACAGAAAAGAGAAAAAAGATTGAAAACAAATGAAGAGAGTCTCAGAGAACTCTGGGACAACATGAAACACACCAACATCTGTATTATAGGGGTGCCAGAAGGAGAAGAGAGAGGGAAGGGGACACAAAATATATTCCAAGAGATAATAGCCAAAAACTTCCCTAACATGGGAAAGGAACCACTCACTCAAATCCAGGAAGCACAACAAGTACCATATAAAATAAACCCAAGGAGGAACACCCCAAGACACATATTAATCAAAATTAAAGACAAAGAGAAAATCTTGAAAGCAGCTAAGGAAAAGAAACAAATAATATACAAGGGAACCCCAATGAGGTTATCAACAGATTTTTCAGCAGAAACTCTACAGGCCAGAAGGGAGTGGCATGATATACTTAACGTGATGAAAGGAAAAAACCTCCAACCAAGATTACCCAGGAAGGCTCTCATTCACATTTGAAGGAGAAATCAAAAGCTTCACAGATAAGCAAAAGCTGAGAGAATTCAGCAACACTAAACCAGCCTTACAACAAATACTAAAGGAACTTCTCTAGGCAGAAAAGAAAAGACAGCAACAGGAAACAAAAATTCCACAAATGACAAGGCTCGCCAGTAAAAGTATATATACAGTAAAGATATGAAATCATCCATACACAATTATACCACCAAAATCAGAAAGCATGAGAAGAGGTGGGTACAAATGCAGGACACTGGAGATGAACTTGCAATTAAGAGAACAACAACTTAGAACAATCTCATATACATATAGACTCTTATATCAAAACTTCAGAATAACTGCAAGCCAAAAATCTACAATTGATATACAAACAAAGAATCTCTGGAGAAGAAATATATCTCATAGTAAATAAGTGCATAAGCCACCATGAAGGGGGTCATTTGACATCATTCTTGGAATGCTGGAGTCTTCTTAGAACTGATTCTGATGTCCTCTCCATCAAATAATTTATGATAATTATAATTAAATAATGCAACTGTACAAATAATTAATACAGTTCTACAATTATATTATTAATAACCATTTCTCTCCATGGTACAATGTAAGGTCTATAATGTCTTGTTTATCATATCACCTAGAATGGTGTAATGTCTATATTGAAGAACAAATAAGATGTAACAAATTGAGGACATATTTATATAGTTACACTGGTTTTAACCAATTTATGCATTTTATGTTTTACTTATTTTCAAGGGTATATTATTTTTGTTATTCTTACCAGTTAAGTTATTCTTTCTATTATGCTATATAAAATATTTAATGGTATATAAAGCTTTCTTCTTTATAAATTTTAGTTGCATAATATACACAATTTTAATATAATGCTAATATTTAAAGAAAAATTGAAATGTAATAGATGATACTAAATAGTAAAGATGAAAGCCATACAAAATGGGATAAAGTATAGAATAAATTTCCTATTTGTCTCAGCATATTTTCCATTCCACTTCTCCAGAGGGAGTCACTTAATCTGCTTCTTAAGATCCATGATATAATAACCTGTGTGAATGTAATTGTGTTTAAATATGTGTATTATATACTGTAAAAAACAAATTAAAATAAACAAATAAATAAATAAAGTAGGGGAAATGTTTTGTGGTTGAAGAAGCAGCAGAACACATCACAGGAAAGAGCAACATAATTACAAAAAGCAAAGAAAAATTTTCAGATGAAAAAATAACCTGAAATTTAGAGATAGATTTTGATAATGTGAGGATGGTTCTGAATGTTACAGAAAACCAAAAACTCTAAGTATGGACTAGTTAATGTGTTTTATACTAGATTATTGTAACTAAAAATAGATTAATTTCAATAGTTGGCTGGAATGAACCAGAGTTCAGTGAAGAAGAAATGAGGAACTTCAGGCAACAGATATGCTTCTTTTTCAAGAAGTTTATAGGAAAGGAAAGGAGTAGCATGAGAAGATGCTGATATTGCTGTTGTGACTTTTCTTTTAACCAGAGGTATTTATATAGGAATATTTTTTCTATTGTCAAATTTGTATATTTGTTCATTTTTTAAAAAAAGGTTTTGTCCTTCTGTGTTGTGGTAGCATATTCTACAAGCTGCAGGGACAGTGAGAAGTCATTTCATTCTATAATTTGAAAGTAAAACTACCTTTATATTGAAAAAATTATTATATCAGTAGCTGAATTAAAAAAATAAAATAAAATGAAAAATGTTTTAAGGGACAAAGAAGGTCATTACATAATGATCAAAGGATCAACCCAAGAAGATAGAACAATTTTAAATATCTATACACCCAACCTAGGTTCACTTCAATATATAAGGCAACTGATAACAACCTTAAAAGGACAAATTAACAATAACACAACCATAGTGGGGGACTTGAACACCCCACCTACAGCAATGGACAGATCATCCAGACAGAAAATCAATAAGGAAACACAGGCCCTGAATGAAGCATTAGACCAGGTGGACTTAATAGACATTTATAGGACATTCCATCCAAAAGCAACAGAATACACACTCTTCTCAAGTGCACATGGATCATTCTCTAAGATTGATCACATCCTGGGCTACAAATCCAACCTCAGTAACCTTAAGAAAACTGAAATCACATCAAGCATCTTTTCTGACCACAACACTATACAACTGGAAATCAACAACAAGAAAAAATCTGCAAAAAACACAAACACGTGGAGACTAAACAACATGCTACTAAACAACCAATGGATCACTGAAGAAATCAAAGAGGAAATTAAAAAATACCTAGAAACAAATGACAACAAAGATACGACACTCCAAAGCTTATGGGATGCAGCAAAAGCCGTTCTAAGAGGAAAGTTTATAGCAATACAAGCCCACCTCAGGAAACAAGAACAAGCTCAAATAAACAACCTAACGTTACATCTAAAGCAGCTTGAGAGAGAAGAACAAACAAGACCTAAAGGTAGTAGAAGGAAAGAAATCATAAAGATCAGAGCAGAAATCAATGAAATAGAAATGAAGAAAACCATAGAAATGATCAATGAAACAAAAAGCTTGTTCTTTGAAAAGATCTACAAAATTGATAAACCCCTAGCCAGACTTATCAAGAAAAAAGGAGAGAGGATTGAAATCAATAATATTAGAAATGAAAAAGGAGAAGTAACAACAGACATCACAGAAATACAAAGGATCATAAGAGACTACTATATCAACTATATGCCAATAAAATGGAAAACTTAGAAGAAACAGACAAATTCTTAGAAAAGTCCCATCTTCCAAGACTAAACAAGATGAGATAGAAAATATGAATGGACCAATCACAAGAACTGAAATTGAAACTGTGATTAAAAAACTTCCAACAAATAAAAGTCCAGGACCAGATGGCCTCACAGGTACATTCTATCAAGCATTTAGAGAAGAGTTAACATCTCTCCTTATGAAACTATTTCAAAAAATTGCAGAGGAAGGGATACTCCCAAACTCATTCTATGAGGCCACCATCACCCTGATACCAAAACCTGACAAAGATACCACAAAAAAAGAAAAATACAGGCCAATTTCACTGATGAACATCAATGCAAAAATCCTCAACAAAATACCAGGGAACCACATCCAACAATACATTACAAAGATTGTACATCATCATCAAGTGGGATTTATCCCAGGGATGCAAGGGTTCTTCAACATCTGAAAATCCATCAGTGTGATATACCACATTAACAAACTGAAGAATAAAAACCATATGATCCTCTCAATAGATGCAGAAAAAACCTTTGACAAAATCCAACATCCATTTCTGGTAAAAAAAACTCTTCAGAAAGTGGGCATAGAGGGAACCTAGCTCAACATAATAGAGGCCACAGATGACAAACCCACAGCAAACATCATTCTCAATGGTGAAAACATGAAAGAATTCCCCCTGAGATTAGGAACAAGACAAGGATGTCCACTCTCACCACTACACTTCAATAGAGTTTTAGAAGTCCTAGGCATGGCAATCAGAGAAGAAAAAGAACAGGAATCCAAATTGGAAAGGAAGAAGTAAAACTATCACTATTTGCAGATGACATGATACTATACCTAGAGAATCCTAAAGAAGCTACCAGAATACCATTAGTGCTCATCCATGAATTTGTCAAAGTCACAGGATATAAAATTAACATGCAGAAATTGATGCTTTTTCTTCATTTCTATTTCATTGATTTCTGCTCTGATCTTTATGATTTATTTCTTTTGATTAACTTTAGGTCTTGTCTCTTCTCTCTCTAGCTGCTTTAGATGTAAAGTTAGCTTGTTTACTTGAGCAATCCCATTTATCATCACATCCAAAAGAATAAAATACATAGGAGTAAACCTACCTAAAGAGACAAAAGACCTGTACTCTGAAAAGTGTAAGATGCTGATGAACGAAATCAAAGATGACACAAAAAGATGGAAAGACATACCATGTTCTTGGATTGGAAAAGTCAATATCATGAAAATGACTATACTACCCAAGGCAATATATAGAACCAATGCACTCCCTATCAAATACTAAGGACATTTTTCACAGAACTTGAACAAAATATTTTAAAGTTTGTTTGGAAGCACCAACAACCCAGAATAGCCAAAGACTTCCTGAAAAAGAAAAACAGAGCTGGCAGAATCAGACTCCCTGACTTCAGACTATGCTACAGAGCAACAGTAATCAAAACCATATTGTACTGGCACAAAGACAGAAACATAGATCAATTAAACAGGATAGAAAGTCCAGAGTTAAACCCATGCACCTTCAATCAACTATCTATTCCAAAGGAGGCTAGAATATACAATGGAGAAAAGACAGTCTGTTCAACAAATGGTGCTCACAAAACTGGACAGCCACATGTAAAAGAATGAAATTAGAACATTCCCTGACTGTACACAAAAATAAACTCAAAATGCATTAAAGACCTAGATATAAGACCAGACACTATAAAACTCTTAGAGGAAAACATAGGCTAAACACTCTCTGACATAAACCACAGCAACAATCTTCTCAGATCCACCTCTCAGAGTATTGACAACAAAAACAAAAATAAACAAATGGGACCTAATCAAACTTCAAAGTTTATGCACAGCAAAGGAAATCCTAAACAACACAAAAAGACAACACACAGAATGGGAGAAACTCTCTGCAAATGAATCAACTGACAAGGGCTTGAGCTCCAAAATTTATAAACACCTCCTACTGCTCAATACCAAGAAAACAAACAACCCCATCAAAAAATGGGCAGAATATCTAAACAGACAATTCTCCAAAGACATACAGATTGTGGGACGGAAATTCTATAAAATTGGATTGTGATGATCATTGTACAACTATAAATGTAGTAAATTCATAAGTAATTTAAAAAATTAATTAACCCCTAAATTTGACAAAATCATAAATATTTCAAAAATTACTTTCAATTCAAAGGCCCTTCACACACAAGAAATACAAATTCCTCAACAAATGGAGGCATAATTTTGACAATTTCCATAACCACTCATAAAGATAAACTACAACACTGATCATTAACCAAGAAAGAAAAAGAAATTACAATAAGAATGAATAATGGAGGGGTAATCATTCAAGAACTCAGTTTTACTGGCAATACATATTGGACATTCAAATTTGAATTCAACATCATATTGTCTTAAGTCTACTGAAGTGAAAATTGTCACTTACATTCTTAATATACCAGGAAGACAAATGAAAATTAACTCATTCTGGTAAAACTGTCCTAGAAAAGGAAACAATTGCTTAGTAAACTGTGAAGCAAAAATGAGACAATTATTTGCCCCAGAACCTGAACATAGCATATGCATGCACTTAAAAAAATAATCCTTCTAAATAATATTCATGTTGAACTGGGACTATGCATCTACAAAAAGCAAATGTTCCACAGTTTCAGATATAAGATGGTGGAGTAGAAAGCCTTGAACTCACCTCTGTTCACAAAAACACCAAAGTAGCAACTCACTGCTGAACAATCATCAACAAGATAGATGGAAGATACCAAAAAACAGATACTACACACAAAAACAAGAAGCAACATCAAGAAGGTAGTATGGGAGATTTATCAATACGATCCCACCAGGTAGGCATCACACAGACTGGAAAACAACCATATTGCAGAGGCTCTCCAAAAGGAGTTCCCAAAACCCTATCAGATTCCCAATCCAGGGGTCTGGCATTTGGAAGAAAAGTCCGCAGACCATTTGGCACTGAAGGCAGAGGAGCTCCACAGGTCTGGGGGAAACACAGTCTCTACTCTTGCAGGGCACACAAAGATTTTCATGTGCACTGGGTCCCAGGACAAAGCAGGGACTCCGTAGGAATCTGGATCAGATCTACCTGGCTTTTGGAGGTCTCCTGGCAAAGCACGGATCAGCTGTGGCTCATTAAGAACAGGACATTGGAGTTGGAGGGCCCAGAGAATAATCACAGGTGTGAGCTCCCCTGGTGGACACCACTTTGGAAAACTCTGGCCCCATCCATAAAGGCTGAGAAGCCCCAGGCCCAACAACAAACAGGATTGGAACCCAGTTGCAAAGACGCTGCCTGAAGTCCTCTCAGGGACACAGCCACCTCTAATCACAGCCAGAGGAACAAGACTCAGGTCCACCTACCCATAGGCAGGAACCAGTCCCTTCCATCAGGAAGCCCCTATATCAACTTGACCCTCAAAGTTTCCCACTCCAGAAGCAAGAGATGGTACAACTGTGTAGCCTGCCAAAAAGACACCACACAGAAAGCTAGACAAAATGAAAGCCAGACAAAATGAAATAGCAGAGAAATATGTGCCAGATGAAGAAAAGACAAAAACCCAGAAAAACAGCTAGGTGAAGTGGAGGCAAGCAACCTATATTAAAAATACTTTAGAGTAATGAGGGGGTTCCCATTGTGGCTCAGAAGGAAGGAATCTGACTAGTATCTGTGAGGACATGGGTTCAATCCCTGGCATCACTCAGTGGGTTAAGGATCCAGCATTGCCAGGAGCTGTGGTGTAGGTAGCCAGCTACAGCTCCAATTGGACCCCTATCCTGGAACTTCCATGTGCCATGGGTGTGGTCCAAAAAAATTTTTTAGAGTAATAATAGCAAAGATGATCCATGATCTCAGAAAAAAACTGGGGGCAAAGATCAATAAATTACAAGAAATATTTAACAAAGAAATAGAAGATTTAAAGAATAAACGAGCATAGATGAACAACATGATAACCAAAATGAAAAATCCATGAGAAGGAACCAAGAGCAGAATACAGCAGGCAGCAGAATGAATAAGGAAGGTGGAAGACAGACTGCTGGAAATCACTGATGTGCAATGGAATAAAGGAAGCAGAAGGAAAAGAAATGAGGATAGCCTAAGAGAACTGTGGGACAACAGGCAATGCACCAGTATTTCCATTACAGGAGTGCTAGAAGTTGAAGAGGGAGAGAAAGGACCAGAGAAAATATCTGAAGAGGCAAAAGGTGGAAACATCCCTAACATGGGAGGATCTAAATAGACATTTTCCCAAAGAAGATGTACAATGGCCAAGAAATATACAAAAAGATGTTCAACACTGCTGTTATTAGAGAAATACAAATCAAAACTACTATGAGATACCACCTTACACCAGCCAGAAGGGCCATCATCAAAAAGACTACAAACATTAAATGCTGGAGAGGGTGCAAAGGAAAGAAAACCCTCCAGCGCTGTTGGTAGGAATTTCAACTGGCACAACCACTATGGAAAACAGTATGCAGCTTCCCCAAAAAATGAAAATCAGAACTACTATATGATCTAGCAATCCACCTTCTGGGCATCTACCCAGACAAAACCTTAATTCAAAAAGATACATGCACCCCAATATTCTTTGCAGCACTATTTACAATCACCAAGACATGGAAGCAGTCTAAATGTCCTCTGACAAAGGAGTGTGATAAATATATACAATGGAATATTACTCACCAATAAAAAAAGATTGAAAGAATGCCATGTGAAGCAACATGGATGGACCTACAGATTACCATACTAAGTGAAGTTAGACAGCAAAAGACAAATATCGTAGGATATCACTTACATGTGGAATCTTAAAGTAGACAAATGAACTTATTTGCAGAACAGCAACAGACACACAGACTTTGAAAACACACTTATGGTTACCAAAGGGGACACGTCAGAGAAGGACTAGATTGGGGGGTTAGGACTGGCATATACACATTGGGGTATATGGAAAAACTGGCTAACCAGGACCTGCTATATAGCACAGGGAACTCTACCCAATACTCTGTGGTACTGGATAAAACAAAATAATCTGGAAAAGAATGCATATGGGTATGTATATAACTGAATCACTGTTGTACAGCAGAAATTATTACAACCTTGTAGAGCAACTATATTCTAATAAACATCTTAAAAATGAAAAAAAGCAAATATTCTGAGTCAGTGGCATGTGGTACAAGCAGGAGAATTTCACAATATATGGGTTATAGTTGGTCATATAAAACTGAACTAAAAATTTGAATGAGTAAGGAGTTAAATGACAGAAAAATTTATGAAATTTATTACGGATACATGGCTGTAATAGATATAAAAATATAAAGGTTGTAATGCATTCTTTAGAATACAAATAAAACCTTCTTTATAAATGAAGGAACAACATGAAATTTGTAACATATGCAAAGAATCATATACTTATAGAATAAATGTTTGAAATGAAATATACCATGATTCATGACACTTTAAGGGAAACAGATTTTTTTTTTCTTTTTTAGGACACATATGCAATGTATAGAAGTTCCTGGGCTAGGGGTTGAATCAGAGCTGCATCTGCTGGCTTAAGCCACAGCAATGTAGATTCGAGGCACATGTGAGACCTAAACAACAGCTTGTGTCAGTGCCAGATCTTCAACCCACTGACTGAGACCAGGGAACAAATCCATATCCTCAGGGACAATCTATAGTGTTCTTTTCTCTTTTTAGGGCCATACCCATGGCATATGGAAGTTCCCAGGCTAGAGGTCAAATCAGAGTGAGGCCTGGGATCAAGCCGAATGTTCATGAATACTAGTCAGATCCGTTTCCACTGTGCCACAAGGGGAAGTCTGTAGGTTGGGTTCTTAACACACTGAGCCACAACAGGTACTCCAGAAATAGATTTTTAAAAAAAGATTATGTTTTGCTTTAAGCAATCTTATATTTATGAAAAAACATTTTCATATATATGGTGTGATGACTATCTGATTTACTTCTTACCAAATATGTGATACTTTGAATGTGTTATAGTTGACACTTTGCATCTAATATTCTGGGTTATTCTGATATAAAACTCATCCAAAGGTGGAAACACAGAACAGACTCCTGAGAAGCTTCAGGTTAAAAAGACAAATTTGTAAAAGGATGGTTCTCAAGGAATGAAAGAAGAATGAAGACTTTTAATGATTGTGGGGTATAATCTGTATTCTACTATGCACTAATTTAGTTAAGAATTCTATGAGTAATTAGACATATTATTATAGCACTGATAATTGGGTAAAATATATTTAACACATCTAATGTTAATTCCTACCAAAAAAGGATATAATGAAGTTATTTTGAGGGTTACATTTAGGAAGGTGCATATGCTTTGATAAAGTTACTTAGTCTGAACCTTCTAGGGTCATGTTTGAAGTTTACACAGGATGGGACATTTAAAAGCAGAAAACAGGAATTCCCATTGTGGCACAGCAGAAACAAATCCGACTAGCAAGCATGAGGTGGCAGGTTTGATGCCTGGCTCATTCAGTGGGTTAAGGATCCGGCATTGCTGTGAGCTGTGTTGTAGGTCGCAGACATGGCTCAGATCGGGCATTGCTGTGGCTCTGGCAAAGGCTGGCAGCTATAGCTCCAATTAGATCCCTAGCCTGGGAACCTACATATGCTGCAGGTGTGGTCCCAAAAAGACAAAAGACAAAAAAAAAAATTTAAAGCAGCAAACATAGAGTATCTGTCCCCACTGCTCCTAGAATGTTGGCACCAAATTCCACCATTTCCACAACTCTCTTCACTCGCTTCTGATTAGATGAAGAAACAGAACTTGCAAAATGAGCTTAAGAAGAGTTACTTAGAAATGTGCACAGCCTTTCCTAGGACCAAAAACAATGGAAGAAGAGCCAGGTGGGAGTTCCTGCCATGGCTCAGCAGAATGAATCTCACTAGTATACATGAGGACACGGATTCAATACCTCACCTCACTCAGTGGGTTAAGGATCCAGTGTTACCATTAGCTGTGGTGTAGGTCGTGAATCCAGCTTAGATCCCGTGTTACTGTTGCTGTATAGGCTGGCAGCTACAGCTCTGATTTGACCCTTAGTCTGGGAACTCCCATAAACACTGAGTGGGGCCCTAAAAAAGCCAAAAATAAAAATAAAAAAGAATGGCCAGGACATTTAGGTCCTCACAGGTCAAGACCAGGATTCTGGCTCTCCATATGGATGTGAGAGAGAATCCTCCATGGTGAAGGAGAGCACATGGAGGGCTAAGGAACACAAGATTTTGGCAGCAGATGTCGCTCTAAGACAGAGACAGAATAAACCCGTGTTTCTCAAAAATCAGTGCCATTGAAGCACATCTTCCCAAAGCCAATTTTAAGATTCCAGGGTCATCTGCTTCACCCATGCACACATACCTGGCTGTATGGCTACTGTCTCCATTCCCTTCACATCCCAGGGATCTGTCTTTTGTTCCAACAGGCGAACAGGTCTGGCTTAGAGATAACATACTCTGTTCATTGGAAAGAAAAACAAACGTTTTCCTAGAGATTCACCAATATCCAATCTAGGGATTGGACTCAGGTGCAAGAGATGGCACTGTGGAATGGTAAAATATTCTAGGCATTAAGTTCCTGAAATACTTCCTTTTCAAAGCACATTTCAGACCCTGAGTGACAGGTAAAAATCGGTTCCTCTGTTCCCCATCTAAGTGCTACTGAGTCAAAACTAAAGGGTACAAAGTTGATTTTAAGAGGGAGGCAGCACTCTTATATACATGTGAACTTCCACAACTGCAAATAATCTAAACTGAAGGATGCAGCTTTCCTCAAGGAGGACTTCGGTTACAATGAGGATGCCTCATTGTAAAGCCTTTCTACCTGCACCCACCAACTCTCAATTACTCCTAAAATGGTGGGGTCTGAAAATCTCTTGTATGGGCAAGAAAATGGCAGAGACATCCTGCAAATGCAGGATCCCACACCCAGTGGGGAGAAAAGGAATTCTGGAAGGAAGGGGTCCTCACCCAAGGAGACCAGGTGCCTATAGATCTCTATCATCACATCTCTGTACAGGTCCCGTTGACCGAGGTCCAGACATTCCCACTCCTCTGGAGAGAAATCGATGGCCACATCCTTGACTGTCAGAAGTCCCTGAAATGGAAAGGGCACATGCCATGTGGCCAAAGCTGAGGTCATTATGTGACTCAAGATGAAAGCAGCAAGTCAAAAGAAATGGTTTTAATGTTTTTAATCTCTTCAAACATTCAATACTATATATTTGAAACAGTAGTATTCTCTACCATATTTCTACCTCCCTTAAAGGGGATGACACGGGATCCATAAAACTGCTATACAAAGTGAACTTCCATGGAACAGTAATTAGAAAATGATGATATCTGCACAGACACAAGCATTTTTGAGTGTTTATACTAGGTAAAATGTGTGTATTTCTCAGAGGGAAAATCCACAGTGAGGTAGATATAGAACTTTTACTTTTGAATGACTTGGCAAGTACACTGGAGATACTGTCAAAACTGATTCTCATGCAGGCATTCTGGGATGGGGCCTATGGGTCTACTTTTTAACAAGCTCCTGTTTAGCTAATGATGCTACTAATGATACTCTGATTCATGAGCCACAATTTCAATACCACAGACATAGGAAGGAAAGGTAAGAAGTCATGGTTAACTTGGAACTGAAAGTGTTTATGGATTTTATGCATTTAGTAGAATAATAAGCATAACAGTACCATTGGTTTTGTCTATTTACTATGTACTGTATACTGAACATTTTTAAAAAGTAGTGAACACATCACATAAATATTTAAGAAAAATATTACTATTCCACTTTTATATTTGGTGAAACTGTCAAGGAACTTGAGAGTATGGGTTTGACTCACATAAACTAAAATTCATCTCAAGAGAACACGGAAAAACACATAACGACAACCCTCATGTATGCTTATAGCACTTTCTTTAGCTGGAAGATTAATGGAATCCAGACAATGTGGATCAAATACTGTTGACATTTCATGCACACAGACTGTACATTTCAATGGGCACTTAGTACATATTAAAGGAGACACAGAGGAAAATACCCATGTCAGTGACATCAAGATCATATGTAAGTAAATTTGATAAATTGACTTTCTAAATGATATTCATAATATGTAGGGTGAGACCATATTTATGATACATCAGTACTATCACTTCAAATCATTTATTACTGTGAAATGCTTTATCATTTGTGCTTAGCTATGTGTTAGGAACTGAATACGACTGAATATATTTTACTAGTAGGATCCTTTGGAAGAAAACAAGTGAGGAAGATTACGTCTTTAATGGGGGTGTGTGTATGTGGAGTATAATGAAAACTATCAGAACCTCAGCTTGACTGATGACAACCTCCACTTACAAAAGGTACAACCTCTACTCAACTCAGTTGAGAGTTCATAGTTCAAAACCAGCATCAAGGAAAGAGAAACTAAAAAGCTATGGCATTTCCACGTTGACCGAGATGGCTTCTCCATATCACTTACTAAATATTTCCAAGACCCTTTTGAAGTGGAAAATTACATGAAGGTCTTAGTGCTGGAATCTCAAAGAAAGCACCCAAAGCAATAAAGATCAAGTGTTAATAGGATAAATGCATAGCAGGTGACCAAAGCACACACACAAAAAGACTATTATCATTGCTTGGGCATTTTTGGCAAAAACAAGGAAATCATCTTCTCAATCTATCATGAAAAATGTTAGTCTAATTTTACACAAATTTCAAACCATAAACTTTCCATATTGTATAAACCTTCCATATCTGGTGTTCCTACTACTTCATTGAAGAGTCAACCCTTTGTAACAACATGGAGAACAGTCTCTGAGACTTTGTGTTCCCTTGGAATCTTATGAGGGATACAAGCCTACTAAGGTCACCCTGTTTATTTCTGCATTTTCTTAATCTCATTCCAAATAGAATATGTTGCATCCAGATGTAAAATAATCAATACGTTTTCACTGGTTTCCCGCAAACCACAACATGGAACCCATTCCAATGAGAGCTTGGTTACCAACGCCTTCCCATGTTGATGTCTCACCAAGGGAATAGTTTCAACCCTTGACAGGTAATGATTCATGGCAATTCATGTTGAACAGGGAGCCTGGATGCAGACAAGGGTGAAAAGGCTCTGGGGCAGAGTGACAGCCTTTTTAAGAGCTGATCATGACTCAGTGTACAAGAAAAAGGTATTTGAGAACAACCTCACCAGGCAAGAATATCAGAAGGAGAGAATTCATGATTCTCACATTCTCAATTCATGGCATTTCAGGAGGAAAAGCAGACACAGACTCCAACCTAGGACAGGACGGTTACCTGAGAAGCTGCCATTTCCTCCTCTTCTTCCTCCAGCCCTGGGTCACTTTCTCATCAGTACTGTGTGGAGGAATCACATCAGCATCTTGAGAATCCACCATCATAGGTAAAAGCTATTTCACCTGAGTCCACCACACCCACAAGCTGTACGACCAAGGCCAACTTTGAAATGTTGAAAAGGCCAAACTCTCCAGACTTTGTCTCAGAAAAGATTCAGGAACAGTCACTTCCTACATAGAGAACAAAGTGAGATTGTTCCTGCTTGGCTACATGTGTTCATCCCCATACAGATGTCCCAACATTCGGCTCACATAGGGTATGGGGACCGCACTGACTTTTCCCTTCAGAAGCCCTATGGGGCAGACTCTCTTGCCTCTCTTTGGGCTAAAGCTTGCTCAGAACTCCCACAAACACATGCAGGAGCTCACATGCTCATGTCCTTGGCCTCACCTTACAATCCTCTGGAGCTCTTAATGAAACAACACTGATGCTCCCGGAGGAACAACACACAGGGTCTCTGGAGCACACATGTGATGCTATTTCTTAATACTGGTCATGGAATCTCACCAAGGCTGTATGAAGTTTTGCTCTAAGAATCCTTCCAAAGTGACCCAGAGTCCTTAAGCCTTTTCATCTCCTTCCTTCCCAGGGCCACAGGGATTCACAAAATTGTTTCCCTTATAACCACCTGCTTGCAGGTAAGGGAGCCTCCATCTTCAGAGACCAGGAGCTTGAAACTGTTTCCATGATAGAGCAAATCCTTCTATTCTTTGTGTGGAACCCAAAAGAGCCAAAGGGATCCTCAGAGAGGAGAACAGGCTGGAGCCATCTCTCACCCTGACTACACACTATACGGTGAAGCTTCAGTCACCAACACAGGGTGACACGGCAGCAAAACAGGTGCCCAGACCAGAGAAACACCAGAGAGTCAGAACTAAACCCCCCACTGCCGGGTCAGCTAACTTCACACAAGGGGACAAGGACACATCACAGGGGAAGGACAGTCTCCACTGGGAAGGGTGCTGGGAAACCTGGCCTCCACCTACCACACACTATCTCTACCACACACAAATCCAACCAAAAACCCAGTTTTCCACGTGGAGCCCCTCTTGTGTCCTCTGAAGACAGACACCCTCAGCAGTCAGTCCCACTCAGCAAGGCTTCTCCCCAAGTTTCCTTGGTTCTCCTTACCTTGTCCTCCCCAGGTCACCTCGGTTGTGAGCAAACCCAGCTCCTGTCTGCACAGACACAGCCCCCTGATGTCCTGAAGCCAAAACCCCCATGAATCCAAAGATGATGGAGCTTTGATAACAGAGAGGGGGGTCGCCAGTCCCAGCGGGAGCCCAGGGGGAGCCAGAGTAGACACAACCCCACCCAGCTGCCTGCAGAGCCTAGCCTGCCAGGCTCCTACAGGCACCCTGGGTCACAGAGGAGGGCTCACCCCCTCCCAGCCCCTGACCGCACCTCCCCTCTGTGGGAAGTGTAGGCCACGCCCCCTCCTCAGAGTCACTGGACACAGCACCCCCTCTTGGCACAACACATGAATCCCTTCCACTTTAGATAATCACACTGCCAAGGAGACAATATCCCACGACTTCTCCCAAGAGTTAAGAAATGATTCCTCAGCAACCATCTGGCATGAAATGAACACAGGCACAACTTTACAACTTACACCCAATTCACTCACAAATACTCACAGACAACTTTCAATGCAAAACTATTAAAAGTATACTATACAGAAGAAAATCACCATGAGCTTAGGTTGGGACATGGTGCTCATGAGCTTTCAGTTTTCACACACAACTCAAAAAAGGTAGACCAGAAAGAAAAATGAGGAACACTGTGGACTTTATAAAATTAAAGATTTCTTCTTGGTTGGAAGACCTTCATTTAGAAAGCCAAAAAACAAGTATCACTCAACTATACTGCCTACTGCCCCTTCATAAGCCCTCTGCATCCTAGGCTTCCCTCTGCTTCCATCTCAAAGTACCTTCTCTGTCATATTTGATAGGTTTACCTTTCATGACATAGTCAAAACAAGTTTAAAGGGAAAAACAAGGGCTCATTCACCTTGGTATTAGTGAGTTTTTTCAGTGAGAACAGACAAAACACAAATTGAGAGTTAGCAAGACCTGACAGAACTAGGTCTGCATCCAAGTGGCCCACTTAACTAGCTAGATGTCCTTGCCAGATTAACTTCTGAGATTCAGTTCTCAAGAACAGACAGCACCTGTCATAATGCCTGGCATTTAACACATTGACAATAATACTTAAGAGTATCTCATAAACCTCAAAAGCTGGAGTGCCCTGGTGTTCTAGGATCCAGCATTGTCACTGCTGTGGCTCAGGTCACTGCTATGGAACAGGTTCCATCCCTACCCTGAGAACTTACACATGCCTAAACAAAACAAAACAAAAAAAACCAAACACTCTTAGGAATAATAATAATAATAATAATAAAAACCACTGATATTCAACCTAAAAGGTGCTGTCTCATCAAAGCTGCCTAAATCCTCAGTGACAAGCAAAAGGCACTAACTTACACAGTTTTTCCAAGCCAGTCTCCCTACCAGCTGACAGTACTTATTATAAGAGCTACCAACTAAGGCTTCATTGACTTCCAAACCTTAATACTTTCAAATGGGTACCTGGGAGTAGGCTAAGGAAGATGGGGAATAAATGGGTCTTGGGGGGAGGTTGCAGAGCATGGTCAGAGATTAGAAAATGAAGGCTGATGGAAGTTTTAAGAATCTTTCCCTGGGAGTTCCCGTGGTGTCACAGCAGAAAGGAATCTGACTAGAAACCATGAGGTTTCAGGTTTGATCCTTGGCCTTTCTCAGTAGGTTAAGGATTCAGCATTGCCATGAGCTATAATGCAGGCTACATAAGTGGCTTGGACCCTGTGTTGCTGTGGCTGTGGTGCAGGGCAGCAGCTCAGCTCTGATTTGACCCTAGCCTATGAACTTCCATATACTGCCACCAGCCCTAAAAAGAAAAAAAAAAAAAAAAAGTCTTGAGCAATTTCAAACAGCAACTAAATGGCAGAGAATAACATGAAAAAATAATAATACTTTTAAGAAAGGATGAATTTTTTTTTTTTTTAAGGGCTGCCCCCTCGGCACATGGAGGTTCCCAGGCTAGGGATGGAATTGGAGCTGTAGCCATCCACCTTTGCCACAGCCATGCTGGATTGCAGCCACATCTGCAACCTACCCCACAGCTCACAGCAACACGGATCCATAACCCACTGTGCAAGGCCAGGGACCAGCATCCTCATGGATGCTAGTTGGGTTCATTAACCGCTGAGCCACCTCAGGATCGCCTGAAGGGATATATTTAAAAGGATTCTAGTACAATGCAAGGAAACTAACAAGGCACTCAAACACGCCAGGTGTTACTGTGCCTCCCTTTCCCAAGCATACCAGCAAACCAGTCTGCCCAATGTGTCAGAACCAGGTCAAGTAAACCAACCAGGAAGTGCACAGAACCAGCTTGGCAAGCACTGCTACCTGACCCAATTCAACCTACCCATGTCTCTCCCTGTATGAAATACATTTAAGTTGGATTATCTTCCAACTTAAAAACCTTCTATTGCTCCTTTATTATGTTCAGAAGGTAACTCTCCAACCTGGGCTTGCTTCCTAAATACTTGGTAAGACCGTGGGGCCACATGCCCAGCTTCTGAGTTCCCAGCTGAAACTGCGGGCCTGGGGCCCGTGGTCCACGGAAAATGAAGCTGAACAAGCCCAGCCAAGGCAGGCAGTGTAGGATCGCCTGGACAGCCTCCCCTTCCTCCTTTGCCGACAGGGAACAGCGATTCCCAAACTGTCTGACTCACCTAACGCCGGTACCCACCCAGGCACCCCCACAGTCTGGAGATACCCAGGGAAATGCCAAGAGGCCCCGGTCAGCTAAACCCTGGGCCCTCCCTCCGGACTCCCTGTCACGCACAGCAGCTCAACACCCAGGCCCAGAGCGAGGAGCCTCGAGGGCCAGAGGAACTAACACCTGGCGCCTGAGAAGAGGTCCTGGGATGCACTGCGAGGTCTTCCCCCAGTGATCGGCAGTTCCCCGTCCGGCTGGAAGTGGGTGGGGCCGACCTGTGCTGCTCAAGTGACAGAGGCAGGGCCGGCCGGAAGAGGACCTGAGCCAGAGGGTGGGGAGGGGGCATATCTGAAGTGGTCGGAGCTAAGTAGGCTTCCGCAGATTATCCAATTCCAGAGAATCATTTCCGCTGTTATTACTGCTTTGAGTCCCTGAGTAAATTGAGGATCCAAGCAAGGTTGTAGTCTCTGAGAAAAGTGTCACCATCACCTCCTCCTTCTAACGACTTCTGGGGTCATGGTGAGCAGTGTGGGGGCTGTTCAGTGCCCCAGCTGGGGGATCAGTTCCCTCCTGGGGGGTGAATGGGCGGGTCTGCCCCACCCTATGGGTTTGGGCCCTCGCACTGAGCTGCCCAGGCCTCTTCTGAGGAAGCGACAGAGGGTAAAACTGGTCCAGGAAACCAGTGAGGAGGCCCTGCAGCTGAAGAACTTGACACCCGAGGGACAAGGACCTTGAAGTGGCCCCGGAGAAGCAGGCAGATGCAAGAAGCAGAACAGGTGAAGAAGGCCTTGTTGAGACTTAATTGACTGGCCGGTAGCTTCTGCTGCAAGATCTTTTAAGGCAGAGGTTAGGGTTTGGGCTTTATCGCTGCAAAGGACATCCAGTGAAGCATTTTTAACCCTTGATGCAGTCTGTCATGTTACATAATATTTGAATTTTGAAAGGGTGACAGGCAAGCGATGAGGTCCTGTCGTATAGCACAGATAACTACATCCAATCACTTGTGATGGAACATGGTGGAGGATAATATGAAAAAATGAATGTATGTGCATACATGTATATATGTGTGTGTGTGTGTGTGTATGGCTGTGTCACTTTGTTCTACAGCTGAATTAATGGAACATTGTCAATCAACTATAATTTAAAACATGAAAAGGAAAAAAATAAAAAGATGACCTGCTACAATTCAGGAGATAGTCTTTTGGTGCCTTTAAGAGGTCCAAAGAGTCGTACCTCACGGGCAGGCAAATACAGGTGTGAGTGAGAGAATCCTTAGCAGGTATGTTACAGCTGTGGTTCCTAAACCTCCTGAAATGCTGGTGGCAGCAGCTTCCCTTCTTTTTGTTTTTTCTTTTACTGTGGGGTGAGTGTATGGTTTTAATTTGTATATATACCATGGTACACAATAGGAGTTCCTATCAGAGTTCGGATGTACAAAACTCCTTAAGACAGAAGCCCAATCCCTGTGACACTGAATCCTGAAGAGCTGGCCCTGCTGGGCAGGGTACAGTGGAATTGAGCGGGATGGAGCCAGCCCACCTGATATGTCATTATCTTGCAGTGAATTCTTCCTCTGGACCCATTGCTTTTAAGAATTACCATTGTCTTCCCTACAAGACAACTTCAGAAGTTATCTTGCTTTTGCCCTTACCCCTCCTCTGTAAGAACTGAAAGTGTTCTACATGTATCAGTGATTTAATTTCTGGGGAATGGAATATTTTTTATGCTTGTTGCTCTCTCAGATGCTTTAAGGTCTTGAGGTCTGGCTGCTCCAACTTGTTTTAGCACGTTGCTCTTCCTCTCCTTCCCCTTTGTGCATATATGGAAAGACCTGAAATGACACACCACAAACCTTTAATATGTAGTGTGAAACATGTATGTGTAGGTACACACAGGCGTTTCTCTGTGCTTATATATGCACACTTACCATATCTAACAATGCCTGTTTCTGTATCCCACAGAAATGAGATTTAGAGGGAACAGGACTAAACTTTGTTTTGTAGCATCTGTAAAGCTTAAAAAAAAAAAAAAAACCCTAAAATATGTGGACTTTCTTTGCCACCTGAAAATAAATTTTTAAAGAGAAAAAGCCAAGGTTTTTTGATACAGTTATTTTTAGAATAGTTAAAACATTCTGCTTCAATATGATGATAAAGAAAAGAATTTTATTGTATGCAGGTACTTTTTTCTCTTTAAAAAAATTAGTAAACAGTACTTTTCAAAAGTGCTTGAAATGAGATGAGAGAGACTTGGGAGGGAATGGATGTAAACTTGTTGAATGGAGTGGGAGTTGTACATACAGAGAAATACAAAGTGTTCTGGTTAAGTAAGCTGAAGTGGGGATCTCTATGCTGCCTCCAAGAGGAGATGTTAACAGAACACACAGTGAGGCCAAACAACTGAAGCACTGCAGTTTGGAGCAGTGAAAGATTTATTATAGGGCCAAGCAAGGAGAATGAGCTTCTGGTATGCAAAACCTCCAAACTCCTCAATGGTTTGCTGGGAGAAGTTTTGTTTTTATTTTTATTTTTTTAATCATTTTTAGGGATTCGGCATTGCCATGAACTGTGGTGTAGGTTGCAGACACGGCTTGGATCCCGCCTTGCTATGGCTCTGGCGTAGGCCAGTGGCTTACAGCTCCGATTGGACTCCTAGCCTGGGAAACTCCATATGATGTGAGAGTGGCCCTAAAAAAGGCAAAAAGACAAAAATAAAAATGGGCAAAATGATGCTTAATTTGATAAAGTTCTTGGGAAAGCACTTTGCAGAGGCAGGACCTCTTCTTTCCTCCCTCCTTCTCTTCCTCTCTAACAGGTGTACTTTTTTGTTGTTGTTGTCTTTTTTTTAAGGGTCACACCCACTGTATATGGAAAATCCCAGGCCAGGTCTGAATTGGAGCTGTAGCGGCTTGCTTACACCATAGCCACAGCAACACCAGATCAGAGCCACTTCTGTAACCTACACCAGAGCTCACAGCCACACCATTCATTAACCCACTGGTTGAGGCCAGGGATTGATCCTACATCCTAATGGATACTAGTTGTGGTCATTACTGCTGAGCCATGATGGGAATTCCCTAGCAGGTATACTTTTAACATAAAATTAAACATAAAGAAAAAAAAAGAGAAAGTGGCTCAGACACTCTAGAAACACAACTCCAAAAATGACAATACGATTAACAGCCATTCACAATCTCATTATAGAAAAGTGTTTAACAGAAAACACTATTTTTAAAAGTCAAACGGAAAATTTAGAACTTTTTTTCTTTTTCAAAACTAATATCATTAAAACATTTTTTCCAAATGCTGAAGAACTGGAATAATTTTTGTTTTGGTTTACTTGAAGTATTTGAACTTTTCGTGACATGGCTCAGTTTACACAAGTTCTCTTTAGTTGAGCATAACAGAGTTGTGAAACACAAAACTTTTTTGTGAAATGCAGATAAAAGAAAATGGTGTGCAAACTGACATACTAACACATCCTCATAGGACTGTTACATTAAAAGTAGAAAAAATGAGAAATGGCTATATACCAAAATATTCTTTGCCCTTACTTAATACTGAGTTGAAAGCTTTGAAGAATATTATATGGCTGCTTGCATAGCAAGTGCCACAAAATAGTTGATATATGGTATTATGAGAACTTGCAAAAAAAAAAAAACAGAGTATCATAATCATCTTAAAAGTGTCAAGTCAGGAGATGTTGCAGTTAATTCTTGTGGATTCTTAGAGTACAATCAGATGACATCATTCTGGAGGGCATTGATAGGACTTTTCTGCAGAGCAGGTGACAGGGGCCAGAGCCTCCAATTCTCAACTCCACTGTCTCTTGCCAAGACTCCTCAGGATACAATTATATTTTTATAGTAGGATGAGAGATATAAAAAAGAATCCATGGCTAGAATCCAGTGTTCTTTCCAGGATCACCCTGACCAGATGGAAGCCCAGAATGGAAGATGGGATCTTGATCTGGAGTTTAGGGAGTGAAGGCATGTGGTGAAGGGAGAACAAAGGGAAGAAACAGAGGACTGAATTCAGGCTATGATGTGCAAAAACAAGGCTCTAGTTATTGACAGAACTAGAATTCCTAATTTTTTTTCTTTGGCCTCAGGCTCTGACGTTGCTCTGCTCACCCTCTATGTATTTAAAAGTTTGCTATTTGTTCCTCATGCTTTATTTTGATGTTTCATTTGTTCTCCAAAAATAGCATTAAGGAGTTCCCATGTGGCATGGGGGTCAAGTTTCAGCGTTGTCTCTGTAATGGTGATGGTTCAACCACTGGCCGTGGAGTTTCCCCAAGCCACAGGTATAGCCCCCCCCCAAAGAAAAAGGCATTAAAAGTGTTGTGACTTATCTTGATTACTGACATTTTGGGCATAGTCTTTAATTTTGTGCCCACATAGTCTAGTACTGGCTCAGGGAAGAAGAGTGAAGATCGTGATGGTGAGGCAGGTGCCTCATACCCCTGAGAGAAAAGTTATTCTCCTTCCTCTTCTTTTTGAAGTGAATACTTCAAAATTGAAGAGCCTGGAGTCCTTCCTTGTCCTTCTCCTGGACTTAGTTACACCCTAAGCACAATCACCCATAAGCTTAAGATTAGGCACCCTGAGCATAATTGCCTGTGGGTTAAAGATGATTAGCATACACTGTTTCTCAGGAACTTTCCTAGTCTGTACTAATCTCTAATCAACACGCCCTTTTCACAAGTACTGTTATTCTAGGCAATAACCCAGAAGACCACCATCATGATCAGGCTGAGATTGCCTGACTGCAGCTTTGATGACTAGGATTCCCCCAAAGAAAGAAGACTGCGTGTCTGTCCCAATCCTGATTCCTACCTGAAAACCTCTTTTTCTCCTTTTTACTATAAAATGCCTTGCAAATCTTTCCAAGGGGGTGGGAGAAGGTACAGTCTTTAAGGCATTAGCCTGCTGTGGCCCTCCTTTGCCTGGCAAAGCAATAAAGCTATTTCTCCTTTACCCAAAACTCTGTCTCTGCATTGCAATTTGGCAACAAAGGAACCAAAACCTTCACCCATTTCAGAGATTGCAAAGGCTTGAGCCCGGAAAGAACCAATCACATTTACACCTTTTCCTTGGTCCACTTCTCTCTATGTGCTCCATGGCCTCAAACTGGGGTGACACCATTACTTCTGATGCCCTTCCCAATTTTTTTTTGGTCATGTTAGGGCCACACATGTGGACCACAGCCACAGCAATGCTAGATTTGAACTGTGTCTGTGACCTACCCACACAGCTCACGGCAATGCCAGATCCTTAACCCACTGAGGGAGGCCAGGGATGGAACCCACATCCTCATGGATACCAGTCGTATTCCTTACTGCTGAACTATGATGGGAACTCCCACCCTTCACCATCTTGATTAAACTCCATAACATTTCCTTTCCTTTGTGTCCTAAACATGTTAGAAATTGCAAAGAACTTTTATTAGAAAAATAATAAAACCATCACCAAATCACAGAGAAGGTAAACTCCAAAGGACTCATAATTTGACACTCTTGGACTCACCCTTGACCTTGCCAGTGAATCAGATGGGGCTTCACGGTCGGACTTGTTCTGGACTGCCACTTTTAGCATAATTACCCATGCTTGTTGAGTTTTTATACTTTTTTTTTTTTTTGGTCTTTTTGCCTTTTCTAGGGCCGCTCCTGTGGCATATGGAGGTTCCCAGGCTAGGGGTCCAGTCAGAGCTGCAGCCACCAACCTACGCCAGAGCCCCAGCAGCGCAGGATCCAAACCGTGTCTGCGACCCACACCACAATTAATGGCAACACCAGATCCTCAACCCACTGAGCAAGGCCAGGGATCGAACCTGCAAATTCTGGGTTCCTAGTTGGATTCGTTAAACACTGCATCATGATGGGAACTCTGAGTTTTTATACTTTTTGAGAGTATCTTTGCCTTTCCCCTGGCAATCTTGAGTGAAGTAAAAAGATCTGTGGTGGCAAAGTGTATAGCAAAACTGATGCATCTTAAATGCCCCAGTGAGGAGGAGCAATGGAAATAAAGAGGAGTACCCAGCAGTGTTCAAGTCAGAACCTTTCTTATGCAAATAAGGACAACCAGGCACTCTAGTCACACTGGGTGTTTTATTGAAAAAGTGCTAAAGTTGTTTGAGTATATATCGATAACCATGTAATTACCTGACAATTGTATGGCTGGTTTTTAACTTTTTCTGTGACTGCGAAAATCTGTACTTGTAAGTGAAGGCTTGTGTTCCATAAGATGCATCTGAACTGATTAAAGTACATACCTGTTTTCAACAAATGTAATTGTTAAGCTCATGTCTCTACTGAAATGCTCTTGTGGAAAGGAATTATAATTCATCCAGAAAAATCATTTAGTGTCCTTGGAATATCCAATTTAAATAATGAAATAGCACATTTCATACAATAGCATGTAAATTGGACTACAGTACTTTTTACAAACACCTTGCATCCAAAAGACATTGTGAATAAGCTGTGAAAAGGAGACAAAGGTTCAGGATTTCAGAACTTCTCTTTCAACTTCTTTCTGTATTAATCCCAGCTCTTTCTTTTGGCAAAATAGAGGTTAAGTGTTTATCACTTCTCCCACTCTAGAATATTTACAAAGTAAAATATCTAGTCAGGATGATACCAGAAACATGATACTGGAATCCGGGTTCTTGTTCACAGCAGTCAAAGAATGAACTCCAGGAACACACAGGCAGCAGTCAAGCAAAGTCTTTATTAAAGGAAAGCAGATATCACCCATAGTTGCTGGGAGGGGGGAGAAGAGCCCCCCTTCTTTATTGTCCTATAGGGATTTTTATCTCTTAAAGGTGGGGAGGGGCACCAATGTGGGGTCCAGAAAGATGTGGTTTTCTCTCATTGGCCTTGTTCAACTACCTATATCAGTCCTTGTCCAATAGGGCTTTTGGGCTTGGAAATGTCCCCAAAGTTTTGTGCTTTTCTTTGTCCTTTTCTTTCCTTAGATTAAGTCCCCATTCCTCTCATTCCTTTTTTTTGGGGGGGGGGGCTTTTTTGTCTTTTCCAGGGCCACGCCTGTGGCATATGGAGGTTCCCAGGTTAGGGGTCTAAAGGAAGCTGTAGCTGCTGGCCTGCGTCATAGCCACAGCAATGCAGGATCTATGACCTAGACCATAGCTCAAGGCAATGCTGGATCCTTAACCCACTGAGAGATGCCAGGGATCAAACCTGTGTCCTCCTGGTCCCTAGTCAGATTTGTCAACCACTGAGCCATGACGGGAACACTTCCCTCATTCCTTTCTTATCAGTTGAGGAGTGGGCTAGAGATTCACATTTTCTATAGTAAACAAAGTCTATGGGGAATGGGCATTTCTTACAATGAAACAAGTCCTGTGGAGACATTACTCCTTGGAGCCCGTAAGCCATAAATGTTAATCAATGGCCATATCAAAGAATGCATTGAAGCTCATGCTCCTGCACTGACTCCCTGAGTTACTATTCTGCCTCAAGTTTGTGAATGTATAAATTTCATATCTGGAACTAACATACAGTAAAATAATCAAAGCTTTTGGGCACTGAGCTAACACTTTTTGCATAAATACAGATTAAGAGCATATTGAGCAACCTGGGAACAACTAATTATCAGTACAAGTCCTTCTGGGATAATCATATCCTCAAATTCCCCCTGTTTTTGTATTTCCTTGTCTCACCACCACAAGTGGAATAACATCAAAGTGAGGTCTCGCAGAGTGGTGAGAACTCCTATATTTGAGACACATTCCAAATTCTAAATGTCAGTTTTAAGTTGCCTATTCTAAGAATCTCTTTATACAAATGAAACAAAGGCATAGAACAGAAACTCAAAGGAAACAAAACTTTCTTTCCTTAGGACTACACATTGGGAAATAGGTTCAGAAATGAACATTTCTGGTGGCAAATATATGTTAAGTACTGATTTAAAATTAATGCCAACAATGTATATAATATTTGCAATGCACTTACAACTTTTAAATATTTTGATCTATTAATGGTTACATCAGTATCATCCTATTGAAAATGATCTATTGTTCCTATTTAGCTTTAATTTTCACTTTAAATACAGTGTGGGAATTAATGTCTTTTTGCAATAGCTTTATAGGAAAGACAAAAATTACAGTATTCTATTTAACTGAATTTCTATACTGTGCTTTAGATAAAATGGAATAACTGAAGTGATGAAAATAGATAAAATATGTGTCTAATAACTTTACTTTCAAGTTAAAAAAAAGAAATGAACATTTCTTCTGTCATACAAAAAGAACTGCAATTAGTAGTTCTCTCTCTCTCTTTTCTTTTGTTCTACCCAGTTATCTCAAGAGATTTATTGTAGAATTCCCAGAAATCACCTCAGAGGACAGTCAGGGAAGATGGAGAACAGCTTTATTATGCCGGTGGGTCCCCAGGGAATTGCTTCCCAAACATGGACCCAGAACAAAAGGGGGAGATACATTTATACTGCTTGCTTATGAGCCTAACATGCTACATGAATCTTTAGTTCCATGCAGGGTACAGAAAGGTGTTTAGCTCTAAAGAATGCCTTATATTGTTACTTTAATGATTAACCTCAAGCACAATCTGGCTATTACTGAATTTCTTTAGCACAGTCAGTGTCCAGAGTTTTCAAATTCCTAATGACTTTTTTTCTCAGAGCCCTCACATGAGTCACCTTAAGTTCACCAAGATGGATGGTGGCAGCAAGATGGCTTCACTCTTGCCAAGCTCCTTATTCCCTTTACCACACCCCTATAGTTTCTGCCCATTTTCAAGGTTTAGGTCTGTCTGCCAGCATGCAGTTGATGTTCTGTGCCAGTTGTTTTAAATGTAGATGTGTTTTTTGATGTGTTTGTGGGGGAAGGTAAACGTGACCTCTTACTCCTCTGCCATCTTGCTCCACAATTAGTATTTTAGATGTTCTTGTATGACTTTTTATTTTATTTTATTTTATTTTTTGTCTTTTTGTGTTTTCCAGGGCCAAACCTGAGGCATATGGAGCTTCCAGGGTAGGGGTCTAATCGGGGCTGTAGCCACTGACCTATACCAGAGCCACAGCAATGCAGGATCTCAGCCATGTCTCTGACCTACACCACACCTCATGGCAACACTGGAACCTTAACCCATTGAGTGAGGCCAGGGATTGAACCTGCAACCTCATGGTTCCTATTCAGAATCTTTAGCCACTGAGCTAAGATCAGAACTCTTTTTGAGTTTACTTGGGTGTTATTAAATGTAACAAATACTTTCATAAACATTAAAGCCTCTTATATCAAATCAGTAGCAATGAATAGCTTCTTTCATGGTTTCTCTATATAAATAAGCAATGAAGCAAGTATGTTTTCCCTATACTGCAAAGCCAAAAGTCAATGCAATTGATTTCAGATTTAGGATTTAAAAAAAAAAATCAAGAGTTCCCATCATGGCTCAGCCAATAACAATCTGACTAGTAACCATGAAGACTTGCTGGTTCTATCCCTGGCCTTGTTAGGAAAGGGCCCTAGACACCATCCAGTCTAATACCTACTTTTGTGGGGAATGGGGAAGAGGGCCAAGCAAAGTCAAGGAACTTGCCTCAAGGTTACCCAGTGAGCTAGTGACAGCTCTGAGACAAAGCCAGGTCTCTTGACTCTACTTCTTGATGGGAAAGACTTTTGGGTTACCTGGCCATCGCTAAGAAGGGGTCTGTGCACTCAGAACCGCACCTTCACCCTGGCACCAATAGCCAGATGAAGACATCAGGAAGAGTTCCTGGATTACTTGGAGCAAGCCCCCCTGGGGGTATCCCTGTGGTCAGGGTGGACAAGAGACATAGCCATATAAGGGGCAGAAAGGCAGATGTGAAAAGGGACAGGGAGATTATGCATTGCTTTACATATTAAAAAAAATATACTTTTGGAACTTCCCATTGTGGCTCAATGGTAAGAAATCTGACTAGTATCCATGAGCATGTATCCGGACTTGGCTCAATGGGTTAAGGATGCATGGTTACCGTGAGCTCTGGTGGATGTTGCAGACAAGGCTTGGATCCCAAGTTGCTGTGGCTGTGGTGTGCCCTGGCCGCTGCAGCTCTCTGATTCAAGCCCTAGCCTGGGAACCTCCATATGCCTCAGGTGCAGCTCCAAAAAGAACAAAATCATAGAGTTTGGGGAGACTGAGCCTTGAGATCTCTCTTTCATCTGCTTTTCACCCCTCTGTCCTAAAAGAAGCCAAGAGAATTGCTGGGTTTTCAAATGACATAGAATGTAGATGGCTTTAAGAATTCTTCTCATAAATACATATCAGAAAGACACAATGAGGATACCACCTAAGGAATTTTCACAAAGTAAACCAGCCCATCCCACCCATACAGCCCAGCACCAAGGTTAAGAACTAGAACACAACCAGCACCCCCTTGTGTCCGCTTCCAGGTACTGCTCCTTCCCCAGCCTCCCAAGGGTAAGCTCTATGGCGATGTCCATCGTGTCGATTAGCTTTGCCTGCTTTTCTGTTTTAAATATAGTAAAGCCCACTTCTAACTCTCCAGGAATAGGTTAAAACAAAGAACCAAATCTGACTATGATCCATGAGGATGCAGATCCTGGCCTTTCTCAGTGGGTCGGGGATCCGGCATTGCCATGAGCTGTGCTGTAGGCTGACAGCTGTAGCTCCAATTGGACCCCAAGGCTGGGAACTTCCAGATGCCTCAGATGGGACCCTAAAAAAAAAAAGCAAGGAAAAATAAAGACCCTGATGCCTTCATGGTAATATACATCACATCTGAATATACAAAGAAATAAAATATAGCCATGTTTTACATATTATAATAAATGTATATCCCCCCTATACAAAATATGTGCATGATGGACTTAAGCCTAATTTGAATTTTCTTCACTTTGGAAACTTAGTTCTACTTGCAGAGTGTGTAATAATTCTTTTTGTGGATATTTAGTGAAAGCAGCTTCTGTCTATCCTGTTTGGAACCTAAAATATCTTTGCAGCATACATTCCTTTGTTTGTTCTCAGTTACGTATCCACATACTTATGTATTCACTTACCTAGTGACTTCAGAGTAACTTTATTACTACATAGCTGTAATGTATTTGAAGTATATATCATGAGAAGATAACAGCAAGAGAATATTTATTGTTTTTTAGGTGACTTGAGAAAAACATAATCACTTCTTCAATACATTTCACTCTGGATACTTTTTTTTTTTTTTTGGTCTTTTTGCCTTTGAGGGCCACTCCCATGGCATTTAGAGGTTCCCTGGCTAGGGGTCAAATTGGAGCTGTAGCCACTGGCCTATGCCAGAGCCACAGCTATGCAGGATCCAAGCCGCATCTGCAACCTACACCACAGCTCAGGGCAAAACCAGATCCTTAACCCACTGAGCAAGGCTAGGGATCGAACCTGCAACCTCATGGTTCCTAGTCAGATTCGTTAACCACTGAGCCATGACGGGAACTCCAGGATACTTTTTTTTTTTTTTTTAATAGTGGTGTGGGGTACCGAATATCACAATTTTCTCCACACTACCAATAATATCGAGATGTGAGGTGAATTCTAACATGCCTGATCTTAACAAAATTATAAGCAACTATCACCAGAGCCACTCAAAATCTTGTTAGTGTACCTACAGTTCTGCAGAATTGTGCCAATTTATAATTAAAATCCTTGAGTGTTTGAAATTGACTGCTCAGTCGCCACTGTAAATTCCAGGGTACCATATGTATGATTTTCTTCTAAGTTCCCAGCTCAAACCATGGCTCCTAGGCAGGCTTTATCTTACTTGGGAGACACATGGTGGAGTACCTCTCCACTCTCTCCTGCTCTGGCTCAGCCATTCCTTCAGCCTGAGATACCCCTTTACATTGATTGATAATACTTTGCAGGAGGAGAGGAGACCATCCAAATGAGGACAAGCAAAGCCTATTTATTCAGAACTTGCTGGAGCGAGGGGGTTGGCCACCATCACCTGTGTTTGACAGGGGACCAAAGGTGGGTGTGGGGTGTGAACGCTCTGTGCAGGGAGTGGGAGGAAACCGCAGGTGTAATGTGATGGGAGGGCGTTGGGCTGGGAAAGTTGGTGGTGGGTTGCCTGGAAGTGAGGCTTCCTGTGTGACTGGTTTGGCCAACAAGTATGGCTTCCTCTGGACGGCCTTGAACTAGAATCAAGGGAAGGAGAGGCAAATATTAGGGCGGCTGACACTTATTGACCAAAACTTGACCATGTGAGGCCAATTGTTGCAGAGGTTGTCGCTGGCTTCCCAGACTAGTTGTGGCAGAGTTGGGGGATCAGAATTCTATTTTAATATATGGCCTGGCCATGGTCCATTTGTAAATTGAGTTTCCCAGCTCCAGACCTTTTCATCTGCAGTTCACCCCAGCCATGCCTAACTGCTGCCTACCAACTCCCTCCCATCCACTCTTGCTTCTCGTTATAGCTTCATACTGCTCTAATACCTTTTAGCTGTTGCCCTGCTGCTTGGATTAAAATGAAATTCTTAGTGTGACAAAACTGTGCAGGATAAAGCACTTCTGTCTTTCCAAACCTGTCTAATTCACTGTGGCTATCGGTGAGTTTGGCACATTTGTTGTTTCCTTCTACACTGCAGAGTTACTTTCTCTGCCTAGGAGCTACGATCTTTTTCTTTCCTTCTCTTCACCAGGTTTTTTTGTTGTTTTTTTTTAAATTCCTCCTTAATTAGGACTTTGAGCAAATGTGACTGTGTTTGTGTGTCTGTGTGTGTACTTCCTAGCTACATATGAGATCTCTCATTACCCTGGTCCACGTAACTTTGAGAGGTTACTTTGGAGCTCATTGGGTTTCACATTTTGGTTTTTTACAAAGTTGCGTTAGAGCCTTCAACTTCACACTTCTTCCCCACTTTTTCTCTAGTAGCAGTATGTTTACATATATAAAGATGTACATATATAGATATGTCATAATACATAGTCTTTAAACTCATGTGGAATGCTTTTATTACCCTACCTCACTACAGTTGCCTCCCTACTACTTAGTTGCATTTATTCATAGATATCGAGGTAATCATTTTGCATGACTTTGAGTATTTCATTGTATGGGCATCTTAATTTGTTCAATTTGAATCTATTGATGGATATTTAGTTAGTTTTATGCTGTTTTGAACAGTGGCACGCTGAATATGTATGCTTCCACCTGAACACTTGTGCACTTACTTTCTTACAAAACATTTCTAGAAGTCAAATCACTAGGACATGCATATTTTTAATTTTTGGAGATAAAATTCATATTGCCAATAATTTGCCCATGTAAGGGGTACATTTCAATGGCTTTGACTAGATTCATGTAGTTGTGCAGCTATCATCATAAGCAATTTCAGAAGTTTTCCTCACTCCATGAGAAAAAAAGCTGTACCCATGTGTAGGGCCTCCTCATGTCTCCCTAACTCTTTAGTTCTAGACAACTATGAATCTACTTTCTGTCTCTATGGTTTTGCCCATTCTGCACATTTCATATGAATAGATTTACAACAATTTTTCTTCTGAGATTTGGCTTTTCACTTAGCTTAATCTTTTCTAGACCCATCCACATATTAGGATGAATTTTTAGTTTTTATTATTTTTTAAATGACCAGTAAATAGTTCAATCGTCATTTTAAAAAGTAAGATTTAACGTAGAAACCTTGTATTCTTACAACTTGCTCGCTCATTGTCTTCACTGCCCCCCTCCCCAGTGAGAATCAAGTTGGGGGACCCCAAGGTGGGGGAGGAGGGGTTAGGGTAGAAATAAGGGGCACATCCTCTGAGGGACAGGGTATGTTCCAGGACAAGGGTGGGGTTCAAAGTCCTGGTCCCCACAACAACACAAATGAAAACTTCATTCAGGTAAGACTACAACCACCTGACCCTTGACCCATTGACTCCAGGATGCTCAACTAGTCCCCCTCGCCCTCCCTAACCCCCACGGTGTGCACCCTCTTCTACTAGGGGGCTGGGGTTTCAGTGTACCCACCTGAGGGGAAGGAAGGGCTGGGTTCAGGGATACTTTGGGGAGGAGGGGCTGCGGGGTGGAATGGGGGTTGATCCATGGTTCAACACAGTCCCCCTCCAGAATATGTAGAAGCCTATTGAGATAGGAAGGCAGAAGGTGTGTTGGGACATCACTGAAGAGCCACAGCGCCCCTGGCTCCCTGCCCCTCTTCCCTCTTCTTGGAAGGCTACCCCTGCCAGAGTCCCACTCCAGCCGGACCAGGGCTTCCTGAAGGATGAGTGGCATCGGCAAAAGAATGGACACAGACCTGATGCTTCTACAGGACTGCTCATTTATTGTTTGAATCAACTAAGCTTATATACAGTTTTTTTTTTTCCTATGGCATACATCATGCATCATACATCTGGTGATATTTTTTAAGTTTCCATTCCGTCAAATATTACCTTATGACCTGGTACATGACCAGGTACATTTGTGAACACAAGCAATGCTCTTTTTGGTACTTTCCACTTGACTTTTTAGAATTAAATGTAGGTAATTTTTGTAGGTAGCAAAAGCATGAACTTATTAGCTTTATAATTTAAAATATTATTATGTGCCTAAAACATAAGGCCAAACTATATTCTCTTAGTAAAGGTTAATCATATATATCAAAGGCTACTTTGATTCTCAAAGAACTAGAAACCACAGCATTGACACTCCTTGAGGTTGGGCCAACAGGCCTGGCATAGCAATATACAATTGACTGAAAGTAGGTAAATTCCTGACCTGTATACAATTATGTAGTGCAAACCGCACAAGTTTTCCTGTAACTAAGGCCCAATATCTATCCTATTCAGCAACTAGTCCCCAGCAAAAAAAGAGCTGCCTTCTGGAGCATGGAGAGACCTGTGCCTCAAGCCTCTCTTTTGTCTCCAGGGTTTTCCACAGGTTAAACAGTAACAGTCTAAATATGAAAGCATTCTATTAGGGTCTCTATGGAAAAAAAGCAGGAAACTCAGGAGTGGATGATGATCATAGAACAAGAGGGTAGTAAGAATTTGTGGGTAAACACTAAGCCCCGACATTTAACCTCCCTGGGATATTTTTTCAGGGAAATTTATTTGACAGCAATTTCCAAGCTCTCACAGTTTTTATTTAACAGCATAAGCAGGCAGAGAAGAAGCAGGACAGTGGCTTTCCCAGACATGCTGTGCAGTCTGGGGTCCTCAGTCTCCTGGACTTTGTCAGCAGGCAGACCTTCACCGACGGCTCCCAGCATACCCCGCAGTAGCCTGCCTCTTCAGTTCTCTCCTCCCCACCACCGAAGCCCATCTCCACCTCGTGGACACGTGTAGGGGACCAGACCCATCAGCTGGACGGGGGCATGGTCCAACACCCTTCCTTGCTGCTGCCCCAGAAAGGGGACTCTCTCTTGGGGTGCAAGGCTGGCCCAGAAAGCTGCCCCTGGGTCCCGGCCAGCCCCCGACCTGCCCCCAACCTGGGACCCAGCCCCGCCTCTGCCTCACAGTGTCCAGGGGGCACATGAAGCTGTCTCGCCACATGAACTTCTTGGCACAGACGCTGCACTCATAGGGCTAGAGGCCTGTGTGAGTCTTCCTGTGCTCCATCAGGTGATGCTTCACCTTGAACTTCTTGCTGCACACGGGACAGTCAAAAGGCCACAGGTTGAAGTGCCTGCTCACTTGCTGATCATGCATCGTCTTGTGGGAGAGGATTTCCTGCAGTGGCACAGAAAGATCTTCTATCCATCCCTACTATGTGTCCCTCCAGGGGACCCATCAGTACCACCCAGTGTGCCCAGGTCCCTTACCACATGCCCCTCATCATCACCACCCTGTGTTCAACTTGGTTGCTTGACAGCTGGCCTGGAGTCTGTGAGGAAGAGGAGGAGGAAGTGAATGAAGAGGATAGGAAGACTAGGATCTGGTTGCCCTGCATGTCCAGAAGAAGCAGGGGCCTAGGAGGGTGGATGGGAGTGTGGGAAGAAGGGGTTGGCCCCCCCGAATCCTCAAGCCCCGCCCCAGGACCCCCATCCTCATAAGGGCCAAAGTCATTGGAGGACTCCCAGAAATTGACCTGCTTCTCGCCCTTGTCTGGCGGCTCAGACAGGGTCCGGGCCAACACTAGTACTAAGCGTGCCTCAGGTTCTCCCCTGGTGGATCCTGGGAGCCACCCCCCAGCTCTTCACTTTCATCATCCTCACAGGTCAACACCAAGTCTTCTCCTCACTCTCTTCCAGGTCTGGGTCTTGGGGAGCCAGGGGTGCTGGTGTGGGGCAGGTTCCACCCCGCTTCATGTACACCCAGGGTTTCTGTGGCACGATGCTGGGGGGTGCACAGGTGGGCCGCCGGAACCCAGCCCCAGGGACCACCGCTCCTGTCCCCTACCCCCACTATCATCACACTGCTCATCTGCCTCTGGCAGCAGCTTCCCAGAGGTAGCCCCTCCACTGCCAACCACAGGGGCTGGGAACATGCAGCTCCCACCTCTGATGCTCCCCGCTGCTCACTGCCAAAGTGCAAAAGCCTCTTGGGAAGAAGAGGAGCAATCAGTTGACTCCCAGGGGCTGAGGTAGTTGCTGTTGCTGCGGGACTGATTCTCGCTGGCCCGGATGGAGGCATGGGAGTGTACAGAGCCCATAGCAGCAGGGGTACACTGCCCCCACTCTCAGGGGGGACCCCAGCAGCAGGGACAGTGACTGATGTGGCTGCAGCAGTGGTGATGGTGGTGGTAGTGGTGGCTGAGGCCCGGCCCTCTCAGAGGAGTTCAGTGCACTTGTCCATGATGTGCCACATCTGGAGCACAGACCCCACTGTGAGGAAGCAGACAATGGCAGCAGCGGCCATGCTGAGCTGGACAGTGTAAGCTGAAGCCAGGACAGTCTTGAAGTAAGATATGCCCTTGAGTAAGACCCGGTCATGGAAACAAGGGGAAGAAACAGCCAGGAGGAGATGATCAGCACCGAACTCCAGTCCCTGCACTCGGATGGACACATCACAGAGCTGGCCCTGCAGCTGCTGCTGATTGCGGGACTCCAGGAGGGCAATGGTCACCTCAGGGAAGGGCTCATGTACCGCCACAGCTGCAGTCAGGGCAGGGGTGGGCTGGGGTCAGTGATGGGGTAGAGGAAGCGTGGCCCCACCTGGAGACAGAGGCGAAGGCTCCAAGGCGTGGAGGGGAAGGGTACCTCCCCAGCCACAGGAACAAGGGAAAGAGGAGAATGGGGGGGGTGGTTGCCTCTGGCCACGGGCCCATCCACCGGGCCCCCCCTCCCCTCCCTTCATAGGCCGCTCCTGCTGCCATCTTGGACTGACTCCCCAGGATGAATTTTTAAATTGCTGAATAAAAGTCCATTGTAGAGAAAAATTACATTTTGCTTATCTAGTCCACTATTTCTTTCCACTATTTGGTCATTAGGAATAAGCCTGCTCTGTGTATTCATGTACAAGTTTCTGTTTGAACATATGTTGTCAGTTGTCTTGGGTTTATACCCAAGAGCCAAATTTCTGGATTTATGAGTATTCCATGTTTAACTTGTTGAAGAATTGCCAAACTAGTTTTCACAGTGGTTGCAGCAATTTACATTCCTAAGAGCAATATATAAGGGTTCCAATTTCTCTCTGTCTTCAGAGAGAGAGAAAGGGTTCCAATTTCTCTCTGTCTTCAGAGAGAGAGAAAGGGTTCCAATTTCTCTCTGTCTTCAGAGAGAGAGAAAGGGTTCCAATTTCTGTCTTCAGCCATCTCGTGTCGATGTGAAGTGGTATCTCACTGTGGTTTTGATTTACATTTCATTAATGACTAATGATGAGCATCTTTTCATGTACTCTTTGTCCATTTGTGTGTCTTCATTGGAGAAATGTCTATCCAAATCCTTTCGCCATTTTTCTCGCCAATTGTCCTACTTGTCTTTTTATTGTTGAGTTGTAAAAATTATTTATATACTTCGAATGCATAGTCCTCCTCAGATATATGATTTGCAAATTGGTTTCTTCCATTCCATTGGTGGTCCTTTCACTGTCTCGATGCTGTTCTTTGATCACAAAACTTTTTTAGCTTTGTTAAAGTCTGCTTTGTCTATTTTTTCTTTGGTCGCTTATGTTTAGATGTCACATTAAAACAACATTGACCAATGCAAGGTCACAACAATTTACATTAATATTTCCTCCTAAGAATTCTATAGTTTTGTCACATATTTATGTCTACGGTCCATTTTGAGTGAAGTTTTGTATATGGTGTGAGGAAGGGGTCCAGCTTCTTTTGCAGGTGGATATCCAGTTGTTCTAGCTCTATTTGTTGACATCACTATTCTTCCTCCCATTGAATTGCCTTGGCTGTACTGTCAAAAATCTGTTCACCACAAATGTACAGTCATTTACATTTATTTCTGGACTCTCAGTTCTATCTCATTGATCTATTTGTTAATCCTTGAACCAGTCGCATGACAATCGTATTGATTATTGCCATCGCATAGCACGTTTTTAAATCGGGATGTATGCATTTTGAGTGTGCCAGTTTTATAGTTCTTTGAGATTGTTTTGGCTATTTGGGTTCCTTTGAATTTCCACATGAATTTTAATACTAGCCCTTCAGTTTCTGCAGTGAACCAGCTGTAATTTGAATAGCATTTTGTTTACTCTGTAGATCAATATGTGAAGCATTTCCATCTTGATATATAAGTTTTCCAATACACAAACATAGACCTTGAACAATATGGGTTTGAACGAGGCGAGTCTACTTAGATGGGTTTTTTTCACTAAATAAGTACCATAGTACTAGACAATCCATGGTTGATCAAATCTGTGGATGTGGAACCTCAGATACAGAGGGCTGACTGTATAAAGTTATATGCAGATTTTTAACTCTGTGAAAGGTCAGTGTCCCAAATCTGCACATTGGTTCATAGTCAAGCATATTCTTGGAGTTCCTGTCATGTCTCCGCAGTTGACCAACCCGACTAGCATCCATGAGGATGCAGGTTCGATCCCTGGCATCACTCAGTGGGTTAAGGATCTGGCATTGCCATGGCTGTGGTGTAGGCTGGTGGCTACAGATCCGACTGGATCCCTAGCCTGGAAACCTCCATATGCAGTAGGTGCAGCCCTAAAAAGGCCAAAAAAATTTATTTTGATAATACTTTATAATTTTCAGAATTTTTAAAATTACTTCATGAATTTTATTACATTTATAGGTGTACAACACTCATCACAACCAGATTTCACAGCAGTTCCATCCCAAACCCTCAGGCATCCCCCCAACCCCCAACCTGTCTCATTTGGAAACCATACATTTTTCAAAGTCTGTGAGTCAGTATCTGTTCTTTTTTTTTTTTTTTTTTTTTGTCTTTTTGCTATTTCTTTGGGCCGCTCCTGCGGCATATGGAGGTTCCCAGGCTAGGGGTCGAATCGGAGCTGCAGCCACTGGCCTATACCAGAGCCACAGCAACACGGGATCCGAGCCATGTCTGCAACCTACACCACAGCTCACAGCAACGCTGGATCGTTAACCCACTGAGCAAGGGCAGGGACCGAACCCGCAACCCCATGGTTCCTAGTCGGATTCGTTAACCACTGCGCCACGACGGGAACTCCCAGTATCTGTTCTGCAAAGACATTCATGTGTCCTATTTTTTAGATTCCACATGTAAGTGATAGCATTTGTTGTTGGTGTCTCATTGTCTGACTGACTTCACTCAGCATGATAATTTCTAGGTCCATCCCTGTTGCTACAAATGCCGGCATTTCTTTCCTTTTAATGGCTAATTTTCCATTATGTATATGTACCACTTCTTCTGGATCCACTCCTCTGTTGATGGTCATTTAGTTTGTTTCCATGTGTTGGATATTGCATATAATGCTACAATGAACATTGGAGTACATGTGCCTTTTCATGTCCTACAGTGTAATAGGGTTCCTTTTTCTCCAGACCCTATCCAGCACTTACTGTTTGTTGACTTTTTGATGATGGCCATTCTGGCTCGTGTAAGGTCGTACCTCACAGTGGTTTTGATTTGCATTTCTCTTGTTATGCGTGATGTTGAACATGTTTTCATGTGTTTTTTGGCCATCTGTATGTCCTCTTTGGAGAATTGTCTGTTTAGGTCTTCTGCCCATTTTTTGATGGGGGTGTTTGTTTTTTTGGTATTGAGCATAGGAGGTGTTTATAAATTTTGAAGCTCAATCCCTTGTCAGTCGATTCATTTGCAAAATTTTCTCCCATTCTGTGGGTTGTCTTTTCATTTTGTTTAGGGTTTCCTTTGCTGTGCAGAAACTTTTAAGTTTAGTTAAATCACATTTGTTTATTTTTGTTTTTACCATTGTGACTCTAAGAGGTGGATCTGAGAAGATGTTGCTGTGGTGTATTTTTTGGAGAGTGTTTGGCCTATGTTTTGCTCTAAGAGTTTTAAAGTATGTGGTCTTATATCTAGGTCTTTCATCCATTTGGAGTTTATTTTTGTGTATGTGTTAGGAAGGGATCTAATTTCATTCTTCTCCATGTAGCTGTCCAGTTTTCCCAGTACCACTTATTGCAGGGATCATGCACTAATGGCCCTCTTGGGGCTCTTTGGGCATGGGATTTGCTCCACTGGAGTGGGAGCCACTGGCAGGAGCAGCAGAGCTTGTTTTGTTCCTTCTGCCCCCTGCTGTTACTCCTCCTGCTCTGAGTTCTCTGTAGCTCTAAGGATGCTGCTGCTCCCCATCTGTTGCTAGGCAGCCACTCCTTCTCTCCAGCATCCCCAAACAATGGTGCCTAGTCTCTAATCCTGTGGGGGTCGCCTCAGCTTCCACCCTCAAATGTGGTCCCCTATGCTCTAATTCCTTCAGGCTGTTTCTGCACAGCCAACCCTCATCTCTCTTTGTGTCTAAACTCTAAGGCCAGCGTTGTAATTCCCGACATTTGCACTGGCATCTGGTTGCCACTATAGCACGCATGGTTTGTGGATTGTTTCCATTTTAACTGCTTCACACCAACTGCTGTGTTCTCCTCCAGTACTCTAAAGTTCCTCCTCTGTCCAGGCCGTCCTCCTCACTGGTGCTGGAGCCTCCCAGAGCGCAGGAGCTTTTCCTCTTTCCAACTCCCTCCTAGGGATGTCCTGTCTCCCTTTTCTCTCCTCTCTATTTTCTTCTTTCTTTTCTCCTTTATAGTTTCATGAACGTTTTCTTACCCTATCCTAATCCTGAGATTTTTTGTCAAGTGTTTGGCAAATGTTCTCTGTGAACATTTATGTACATGTAGATATATTCTTGATGTATTTCTGGGAAGAAGTGAGCCACATGTCCTACTCATCCACCATCCTCCTCCAGACTCTCCTTTTTTTTTTTTTTAAGAACCTTGACTATATTTTGCAACTCCCTTCTGGCCTGTAGCTTTTCTGTAGAGAAATAAGCTGAAAGCCTTATGGGGATTCCCTTGTAATTAATGCTTTGCTTTTCTCTTGCTGCCTTTAGAAGCCTTTGTTTATCTTTCACTTTTGCTATTTTAAAAAAGAATATGTCTTGGTGTAGGTCTGTTTGGGTTCATCTTGATGGGGACCCTCTGTGCCCCATATACCTGCATATCTGTTTCTTTCTTTAGATTTGGGAAGTTTTTAGGCTTCAAGTACATTTTCAACACTGTTTTGACTCTCCTCAACTTCTGGGAACTTTACTATGCATAGATAAACATGTTTTATATTATACCATATATCGCTTATATTGTTTTCTTCTTTCTTTCTCTTTCTTTCTTTCTTTCTTTCTTTCTTTCTTTCTTTCTTTCTTTCTTTCTTTCTTTCTTTCTTTCTTTCTTTTCCTTGTTCATTTGGCTGTCTGTCTGCTGTCATTGTTGGGTGATTTCCATTATTTGAGTTCCAGGTCATATTGCTCATTCTGCTATTCATTGCTCTTAACTCTGCTTTTATCATGGCAAAGGAATTTTCTAATTTTCTTGGCTCCTCTTTACAGCTTCTAGGTCCTTTTTTACAATAAAAGGACCTAGAAACTGTTGATAGCCTGTCTTAACTGCTTCAGTAATTTCATTACCTCTTTTGAAGTCAGTGTCTATTAGACAGTTTCATTGTTTGCTCCTTCAGGTGAGTTCTCCTGTTCTTTTAATTGGGGTCACTACTTCTGCTTCTTCATTTCATTTCTATTCTTCTCACTCCAGATATGTGGAGATATTCTTGTCCTTTAGGAAGGCTTATTTCTTTTTTCAGTGTTCAATAGATGTACTTGTAGAATTGTTCTACATACGGATTTTTTACTTATATATTTTTGGAGGAAGGTAATATCCACCTCCCACTCCTCTGCCATCTTGTACTGATTTCCCTTCCTTTCCCCTTTTGGTCTCATCTCCTTTGATTTGATATCTATCCTTTGCTTTAATTTGGATTACTTTTTCTTTTACTTTTTTTTTGGTATATAACTATGAAAGAATTTTGCTTTGCGGTTATCATGGAGTTGTGATATAGTAGTCTATATACATATATGATTGTATTAAATTATAAATACCAGCTTTTATATCATATTTGTGGATGTTTCCCTACCTTTGTTGTTTGTTTGCCTTTTTGCCACAGAGAGCATTTCCTAATTGTCTCCTTCATACATTTGCTGTTTCTACCTGAGGCCTTTTCCACATAGAGGATTTCTTTTAACATTTCCACTTAGAGGAGTTCTTTTAGTCCTAAAGCTAGATTTGTTTGTTGAATTTTTTTGTAAATTTTGTTTCTCTGTAAAGAATTTGATTTCCCCATCAAATCTGAATGAGGGCTCTTGGGGTAGCATATTCTTGCTTGTAGGATTTTTTTCCCCTTTCAATATTTTAAATATATCATGCCACTGCCTTCTGATGTACAAAATGTCTTCTGAAAGATCATGATACCCTTATAGCAATTCCCTTGTATATTGTCTTGCTTCTGCTGTCTGTGTTTTGGTGGGTGAGGCTGGTCTGGAGGCTTGTGCAGGCTTCTGGGTTTTAGAGGCTCTTGGTGCCCACTGGTGGAGGAAGCAGATCTTGGCTCTATGTTGTGCAGGGCTCTTTCAAGGGACATGTCTAGAGGTGTCTCTGGGCTCACAAAGCCTTTAGATAGCCTGACTGCTGATGGATAGGGCTGTATTCCCACATTGTCAGTTGTCTGGCCTAAGGCTTCTCAGCATTGTAGTTTACAGGCTGTTGGGTGGGGCCAGGTCTTGTTGACAAGGACCCAACTTGTCTGCCTCCAGCCAAAGTTCACATAGGTCCCTGTTATATCTGCTACCCGTCTTTATGACCCCAAAGAGAGCCCTGTCCAAGAGTCCTGATAAGACCAGCATATAGGACTGTCCAAGTCTTCCATCGTGTCACTGGTTTTGCCCTTGTTCCTGATGTATGTGAGATCTTCTGTGCATCTTCCCAGATTATAGTCTCTGATCCTTCCAGTGCTCTGGAGCACCTACCTGCCTTTAAGTCCCACTGGCCTACAAAGCCAAATGCTCTGGACGCTCTACCTCCTAATGCTGGACCACTAGGCTGGAGAGCATGGCATGTGGCTAAGAGCTCTCACTCCTGTTGGATAACTTCTGCAATATACTTATTTTATGGTTTGTGGTTTGCCCACCTGGGTGGAATGGCAGTTGACTATATTGCAAGTGAACCCCCCCCATTTGTCTCATGGTTTCCTCTGTGTGTCTTTCAAAGTAGAGTATATTTTCTCTTTTCAGTAGACTCCAGTCTTTTGTATAGAGGATTGCTCAGGATTGGCAGTTGTGAATTTTTTATTTGTTTGGATTTTTAGGGCCATACACACAGCATAGGGAGGTTCTCAGGCCAGGGGTGTGATCAGAACTGTAGTCAACACCCTATGCCACAGCCACAGCAACATCAGATCTGGGCCACCTCTGCAACCTACACCACTGCTCACCACAACTCCAGGTCCTTAACCCACTGAATGAAACCAGGGATCAAACCCACATCCTCAGGGATGCTAGTCAGGTTTGTTAAACCTCTAAACCATGATGGGAACTCCCTTTTTCTCAAATTTGTAAAAATTTTTATTTATGTATTTATTTAATGTATTTATTTGACAGTTGTGGTTTTTGTTTGCTTGGGAGAGGAGGTGACCTCAAGGTCCTGTTACTATGCTGTCTATTCTTCACTCCAATACATGTAACAAATGAGATTTAAATGTATGTTAGCTTTCCACCAAAATTCAATTCACTGTATCAAAATGTGAATGTTTTTAAACCTTTCTAAGACATTACATTGATTCAGAAAATATTGTATCTAGGTTTCCTTAAATTAGCTCCTACCCCTCACTGATTCACACAGGTAAACATCACTTTATCCATGAATCTGATTTTGAAATCTTATCATCATTCTCAACAACTCTTCTTGCCTCTCCACATCTTTAGCACTCCCATAGAACCACAGATGCAAAACCCTTCCTTGGGCCTTTTTCCTCAGAGGGTTGAGTGCTCCCACACTGTAAATGGGAGATTGCAATGTGTTAGGAGAAAATCCCACAAGGGTCTTTCATTTCTTTCCTATCTTGTATCAGCTTCTGCTTGCACCTCAGTTCAGTGACTTTTGTACAACGCACTGATGAAGATGCTGGCTGTCTCTGGTCAGGGCAAAGTGCAGATTAATTACTTGATGAATAAAATACAGACAGTGTCTTGCTCTGCTCAAATGTTAGACAGCTTTCATCCTAATTGAAGAGTTTGGGATGAGTGAAGCTTAAGATTCCTAATCTTTAATCCCTATATACTGATTACACAGCAGCCAACTGGACCACTTTACATCACTTGATGGGACATATGTACCAAAGTTACAGATAAAAACATCAGTACTATTGCTGTCTTTTTTGTGTGTGAAAATATTTTTTTTGGGTCACATTAAGGCATCTAAAATATTTTTTTCCCTAACATTGTTAAAACTGTAAGGCTAAAATACTGGAATTTCAAATATGGTAAAATCTAAGACCCTTCAAATTTACTTCCCTTTTTGGTGATGAAAGGATGCCATGAGAGATTTGAAAAATTACATATTCTGGAATCGAATAAGTAAGGCTCCTTCAGAGGCCTGATTGGAGAATATGAAAATATCCCCTGGAAAAAGTTAAGATTCTCCAATTCGACTAATTAGTAAGATGGTAGTAAGGGCTCTCCATTTCCTACATCCTAATACAGATGATATGAGAGGTGAGGATACAACCAGCAGCCTAAATATCCTTTATTTTTGTATCTTGTACTACTAGTAGAAAGAGGAAGGATTAATGAGTCGCCATGCTTGATGGAGCCAACTGTTTGCCTGAAACTACAGACAAATGTGCTTGCTTATATTTTCTGTGCAGTTACTCTACTTTCGGTATCAGTTACTCATGATACCTCCCTCAGCTCTAGCAGCATTGAGCAGAAACCGATAAAAACAATGTGATCCTCTCACTAGATGCTGAAAAAGCCTTTGACAAAATCCAATACCCATTTCTGAGAAAAACCCTTCAGCAAGTGGGAAGAGAGGGAACCTACCTCCACATGATAAATGCCACAGATGACAAACCCACAGCGAACATCATTCTCAATGGTGAAAAGCTGAATGATTTCCCACTGAGATCTGGAACAAGACAAGGATGTTTGCTCTCACCACTTCTATTCAACATAGTTTTGGAAGTCCCAGCCACAGCAATCAGAGAGGAAAAAGAAATAAAAGGAATCCAAATTGGAAAGGAAGAAGGGAAACTAGCACTATTTGGAGATGACGTGATCCTATACCTAGAGAATCCTAAAGATTCAACCAGAAAAGCGTTTGCACTCATCCATGAATTTGGCAATGTCACAGGATGCAAAATTAATACATAGAAATCAACTGCATTTGTATATACTAACAATGAAACATCAGAAAGAGAAATCAGGGAAGCAATCTCATTTACCATCACATCCAAAAGAATAAAATACCTAGGAATAAACCTACCTAAAGAGACAAAAGACCTGCTCTCTGAAAAGTATAAGATGCTGATGAAAGAAATCAAAGATGACACAAACAGATGGAAAGACATACCATGCTCTTGGACTAGAAGAATCAATAGTATCAAAATGACTATGCTATCCAAGGCACTCTACAAATTCAATGCAATCCCTATGAAATTACCAAGGACAGTTTTCACAGAACTTGAACAAAATATTTTAACATTTGTTTGGAAGCACAAAAAATCCAGAATAGCCAAAGCCATCCTGAAAAGGAAAAATGGAGCTGGAGGAATCAGGATCCCTGACTTCAGACTATCCTACAGAGCTACAGTCATCCAAACCATATGTTACCAGCACAAACACAGACATATAGATCCCTGGAACAGGTTTAAAAGCTCTGAATTAAACCCACGTACGTTCAATCAACTAATCTATCACAAAGGAGGCAAGAACACACAGTGAGGGAAATCACAGCAATATCTTTTTTGATCTACCTCCTAGAGTAATGGCACATTTACATAATGGAGTATTACTCAGCTAGAAAAAAAACAAAATAATGCCATTTGCAGCAACATGAAAGACCAATACCATATGATATCACTTGTATCTACAATCTAACATATGGCACAAATGAAGCTATCTATAGAAAAAAACAAATTCATGGACATGGAAAACAGACTTGTGATTCGCAAAGGGGCGGGGAGAGGCAGTGGGATAGACTGGGAGTTCAGGGTTTGTCGATGCAAACTATTGCATTTGGAGTGTGAATAAGAAATGAGGTCCTGGGAGTTCCCGTCATGGCGCAGTGGTTAACGAATCTGACTAGGAACCATGAGGTTGCGGGTTCGGTCCCTGCCCTTGCTCAGTGGGTTAAGGGTCCGGCATTGCCGTGAGCTGTGGTGTAGGTCGCAGACGTGGCTCGGATCCCGTGTTGCTGTGGCTCTGGTGTAGGCCGGTGGCTACAGCTCCGATTTGACCCCTAGCCTGGGAACCTCCATATGCCATGGGAGTGGCTCAAGAAATAGCAAAAAAAAAAAAAAAAGACACACACACACAAAAAAAAGAAATGAGGTCTGCTGTATAGGACCTTACTAGTCACTTGTGATGGAACATTTTGGGGGATCATGTGAGAACAAGAATGTTTATATATGTATAACTGGGTCACTGTAATGTACAGCAGAAGTGAACAGAATACTGTAAATCAACTATAATTAATATTTTACAAGAAAAGTGCTAATTAGGAAAGATTACTGATAGAAACGCAGGTCACTCTAACAAGGCACTAGACACTAGAAAGATGAATGCATCAAAAATAGACAAACTGCTGGGATAGAAAGCAATCTAGAAGCAATGAATAGCAGACTAAATGACACAGAACCAATAAGAGATCTGAAAGATAGAATAATGGAAATCACCAGTCAAGACCACATGCAGAAAAACAAGGGGGAAAAAGAATGAAGCCAATATACACGATCTATGGAAAAATAAAAAATGTGCCAACCAATGCATAAGAGTGGTTCCAGAAAATATCTGCAGATGACACAGAAACAAGATGTTCATATCCAAAACATACACACAACTCATGAAACTCAATGTTGAAAAATCAAACAACCCAATGGAAAAATGGGCAGAAGACCCAAACCAACATTTTTCCAAAGAGGACATACAGATGGCCAACAGCACACAAAGAGATGCTCAACATCGCTACCAGAGAAATACACATCAAAGCCACCATGGAAGTGTCACTTCCCACCTGTCAGAATGGCTCTCTTCAAAAAGTCTACAAACAATAAATACAGAAAAAAGGGAACACTCATACACTGTTGGTAGGCATCAACAGTCCCTTAGAAAGTATCGAGGTACATTAGAAAACTATTCATAGAACTACCATATGACCCTGCAATCCCACTCCTGGGCATATACCCACACAAAACTTTCTTTGAAAAACACACATGCACCTGCACGTTCATTTCAGCATGATTCCCAGGAGCCAAGACATGGAAACAACCCAAATGTCCATTGACAGGTGATTGGATTAGGAAGAGGTGGCACATATATACAATGGAATACTACTCAGCCATAAAAAAGAACAAAATAATGCCATTTGCAGCCACATGGATGGAACTAGAGACTCTCATCCTGAGTGAAGAAAGTCAGAAAGAGAAAGACAAATACCATACAATACCACTTATATCTGGAATCTAATATAAGGCACAAATGAACCTTTCCGCAGGAAAGAAAATCATGGACTCACAAAACAGACTTGTGGTTGCCAAGGGGCAGGGGGAGGGAGTGGGTTGAATGGGGTGCTTGGGGTTAATAGACACAAACTATTGCCTTTGGAATGGATTTGCAATGAAATCCTGCTGTGTAGCACTGGGAACTATGTCTAGTCACTTATGATGGAGCATGATCATGTGCAAAAATAGAATGTGTACATGTATGTGTAACTGGGTCACCATGCTGTACAGTAGAAAAAAATTGTATTGGGGAAATAACTACTAACAATAATCATAATAAAGTGGAAAAAAAGCGTCTGTCAACAGACAACTGGCTTAAGAAGATGTGGTATGTACTTCCAATGGACTATGACTCAGCCATAAAAAGAATAAAATAATACCATCTGCAACAATATAGATGCACCTAGAAACTATTACACTCAGTGAAATAAGTCAGAGAGAGAAAGAGAAATACTATACGATATCACTTATGCATAGGATTTAAAAAGTAATGCAAATGTATCTATATGCAACATAGAAGTAGCCTCGCAGACAGAGAAAACAAATTTAAGGTTACCAAAGGTGGGGGGGCACAAATTAGGAGTATGGGATAAAAAGATACAAACTACTGTACATAAAATAGATAAGCTACAGGATTTGCTGTGTTGGATAGGTAATTACAGTCAATATCTTATAAAAACCTCTAATGGAATATAATCAGAAAAAAGAATCATGATGCTGTACATGTGAAATTAACAAAATATGTTAAACAGCTCTACTTCAATAAAAAAGAAAAAGCCACATAGGATAAAATTCACCCTCTTGACTATGTGTACACCTCAACAGTGTTAAGTATATTCATGTTGGTATACAAAGGATCACCAGCACTTTTCATCTTGGAAAACTGACATTTTTTACCCATTAAATGGCAACGCTCCATTTCTCCCTCTCCCTCAGCCCTGGTAACCACCATGCTACTTTCTGTTTCTATCAATTTGATTAAATACTTCATACAATTAAAGGACTTGTCTCTTTGTTGAACATTTTTTCAAAGTATCCATATTTTTCAAATATTACAAAGAAATAAATTTGGTTTTCTTTTTTTCTTTTTTTTGCCATTTCTTGGGCCGCTCCCGTGGCATATGGAGGTTCCCAGGCTAGGGGTCTAATCCAAGCTGTAGACATCGGCCTATGCCAGAGCCACAGCAACACGGGATCCGAGCTGCATCTGTGACATACACCACAGCTCAGGGCAACACCAGATCATTAACCCACCGAGCAAGGCCAAGGATCGAACCCACAACCTCATGGTTCCTAGTCGGATTCGTTAACCACTGAGCCACGATGGGAACTCCTAAATTTGGTTTTCACAGGGAAAAAAAAAAAGGTTATGGTCAGAGTTGTTTAGTAGCAGGCCACAAGGAAATAAAGATCTAGAGGTCAGAATGATTTTTTTTTTTAATTTAAAGGAGGAACAAGAATTAAAGAAATAGGACTCAGGTTGAACAGTAGTAATAAGTGTCCTCATCACTAAATACAGATTTAATGTTCATATTTGGAAGACAAAAATATATGTACTCTAATCTACGCCAAATGCTATATTTCTCCTATAAAACTGAATACAAGTTTGAGTAGGATTATAAAAATTGAAGGATTCCTAAGCGTTTCTTTTGACTAATTGCATTGTAGTTCCTCCTTACCATATTGTTACTGATTTCTTGGTTGTATAGATGAACAACTGGATCGGTGCTTCTCACACATGTCAACATTACCTGTGTTCACAGCCTTGTAGGGTAGATATTGCCATTCCACCACAAAGAAAAGGAAGGGGATTAGTTATTTATGCAGATAACAGTGACAACAGGCTCATCCCTTCAATAAATATTGTCTATTATGTATCAGACACTCTTCTAGGGCCAGACATACATCTGTGTCCCAAATAATTAAACAAAAACAACACCTGCCCTCCTGTATCTTACATCCCAGTGAGGGGAGCCAGACAATAAAATAATAAGCAAGAGTCAAAAAGCTCATTGTAGTTTTTCTAGAAGATAGATTATCAGTCAGCTATTGCTATAAAAGAAACCAGGGCAAAACATGCTCAAAATAGTAAGGATTTACTATGGCTCATGAGAATAAAGGGAGATGAAAATGTGATTGAGAAGGTCAGGGTGCCATGTTAAATCAGGTTGCCTTATTGCCAAGGTGACTGGGGGGCAGCCTCTTAGATGGCCCCACTGACCCACACATTCCTTGTAATCCTGCCTTGAATCCTGCCTTAACTTGCAGAGTGAGCTAGACCTCATGACTTCCTTCTCACAAAGAGACACAGAAAAAGTGATGGGATGTCACTTCCAAAACTAGGTCACAAAGAGGTGGCCTTCTGTCTTGCATGGTCTTGCTTGCCTTCTCTGGTGGAAGCTGGGCCCCATGCTATGAGCTGCCCCACAGAGAGACCCATGTGGCAGAGACCTAGGGGAGGCTCTGTCATCAGGTCAACAGCCCATGAGGCTAACTGAGTCCTGCTAAGGCCACATGAGATTGGAGTGGGTCCTCGCTAAAGGGAGCTTACTGAAGGGACCTCAGGCCTGGTGACATCCTGACTGCAGTGAGTGCTTGAGGCAGAGGCACCCAGCTAAGCTGCACCTGAAATCCTGACCCACAGGAACTATGAGAGTTATTTTGTCTTTTCATGCTGCTAAGATTTGGAGTACTTCATGATACAGCAACAAATCACACAATGACTTGAATGAGGTGAGGGAATTAGTTGTTGGAGACCATGGAACAGCAGAACTCTGCAGAAGGCAACTATCTATGGACTCAGAGTTCTAAAGTACAGACTCCTGGAGTTCCTGACATAGCGCAGTGGTTAGTAAATCTGACAAGGAACCATGAGTTTGTGGGTTCGATCCCTGGCCTTGCTCATTGGGTTAAGGATCTGGTGTTGCCATGAGCTGTGGTGTAAGTTGCAGATGTGGCTCGGATACTGAATTTCTGTGGCTCTGGCATAGGCCAGAGGCTACAGCTCCAACTAGACCCCTAGCCAGGGAACCTCCATATGCTGTGAGTGTGGCTATAAAAAAGACAAATAAAAAAGTATATTCTCCTTCAAAGAAAAGATGACGGATGTATGCATTAACCGTGCTATTCTATAAACAGCTGCACTATGTCCTAAGGATACCCCCTTTGATATTACTAAGATGATAATCTCATTACTGCCTATGCCTGGCCCTGCCCACTAATCTCATCACCATCCTTAATAAAAATCAGGTGGGCTAAAGCCTAGGCCCTTTGTTCTGTGGAACAGAGTGCCTCCTGGTCCCCAATTACTAAATGTAAGTAGTCCTATGTGTTCTGTTATACCACACTGTCCCTCTCCCAGGATTCCCCATTTACCTGCAGTGCTGGATGTGACAGTTAGTCATGTGGCTTTCTGGGGGAAGAGCAGTCTACACAGAGGGAATAGCCAGTGCAGAGGCTCTAAGATAGGGCCATGACTCATATGCCCAGGGAACAAGAAGGAGGCCAGTGTGTAGGAAGAGGGAATGAGAGCAAGAATAGCAGATGAGGTTAGAGAGATGACTGAGGTCAGATCCTATTCAAAGCTAGTAACTCTGGCCTTTGTCTGAGAGCAATTAGGTGCTGTTGCAGAATTTTGACAGAATAGTGATATGATCTACATTTTGGAAAGATCACTCTGGCTTGTATTAAGAATCAGCTGGAGGAAATAAAAGGAAAATCCAGGAGATCAATGAGGAGTCTGCCACAGTCAATTTGGCAAGAAATGATGGTGCCTCAAATCAAGAGGGTAGCTCATAGTCATGGTCACAGGCATGGTGTCAGGATGTAGAACCAGTGATTGGTCTGTGGTGCATGAGAGAAGGAGAAGAGTTCCAGAAAACCCCACTGTTTGCAGTCTAAGAAAGAAATGGAGTCTGTAGGGATATCAGGTGTGGGGCATGAGGAAAATCAGAAGTTCAAGTTTAATTGTGTCAAACTCCAGATGTCAATTACACACCATGTAGAGACCTTAAGCAGGCAGTTGGACATGCACTGAGGAATGATGTTTAGGCTGGAGATATACGTATATAGAAGTTGCCAGTACACAAATAGTTTTAAAGTCATGACTTCATGAGATCAGCATCTATTGATAGAGAAAGGGACCACAAACTGGGAATTGGTGTTTTCCTACATTCAGAAGTCAGGATAAGAGAAAGAATCAGTGAAGCAATCCAGGAAGGAGCATCCAGGGATGGAGGAGGAAATCCAAGAGTGTGTGGAGTCTTGTAGTCAGTTAAAGGAAGTTTATCAAGGTGAAGTAACCACTCAGTGCTCTATGTTCATATGTCTACAGAAAAGTGACCATTGGATTCAGCATGGTTGCCAGAGATATTAGGATCTGTGGCAGAAGTTCCCATCATAGCTCATCAGTAATGAAAATGACTAGTATCCATGAGGATGTGGGTTAGAACCCTGGCACTGCTCAGTGCGTTAAGGACCAGCATTGTCGTGAGCTGTGGTGTAAATTTCTGATGCAGCTCAGATGCCACATGGCTGTGGCCATGGTATAAGCTGGAAGCTTGCAGCTCCAAGTCATTTTTTTTGGGGGGGGGCTTTTCTAGGGCCACACCTGAGGCATATGGAGGTTCCCAGGATAGGGGTCTAATTGGAGCTCTAGCTGCTGGCCTACACCAAAGCCACAACAATGCCAGATCTGAGCCAAGTCTGTGACCTACACCACAGCTCATGGCAATGCCAGATCCTTAACCCACTGAGCAAGGCCAGGGTTTGAACATGCAACCTCATGGTTCCTAGTTGGATTCATTATCCACTGAGCCATAATGGGAACTCCCTGCAGCTCCAATTCAAATCCTACCCTAGGAACTTCCATAGACAGCAGGTGTGGCCCTAAACACACACACACACACACAAAGCAGCATCATTGGAGCTGTGAGGTGTACAGAGTAACTGGAGTGGTTTTAGCCATAAAAGATAAAGAACTGTAGCTAATAAGTTAATAAACCTTTAGTTTGGATGCAAAAGCATCAGAAAGATAAGGCTGTATCTGGTGAGGGAAATAGGGTTAGGTTTTGAGGTTGGTGGAGGCAAACTGTTACATTTGGTCTGGATGGGTGTTGGAGCTCTACTGTACAGCACAAGGAACTCTGCATGATTTCATCACATTGCTGTACAGCAGAAATTGAAGAACCATTGTAAATCAACTACACTTTAATAATAATGAAAAAAAGGTATTTGCTGATGGGACAATGAGAAAGGGCAAAACTTTGTTGATTTAGTAGGAGGAACAATGGCTAACCATTGTCTTCAGGTGGGATCTAGTTAGTGCTCAAGGAGAGGACCTGGCTTTGAGTAGAAATCCACAGAGATTATTTATGCTTTCAGGAAAAAATTGTAAAAGACTTGGAAAGAGCAAAAAATGTTACTGGTGGTTTGACTAGCACAGCCTTCAAGTTATCTGCACTTTGTCTTTGAGCTATTTTATAACTTTCTAAATCACAGACAAATCATAGGAATGTAAAAAATTATTTTCTGCAGACATGCAAATGAATTTTGTACAATGGGGCACAACTGATTCCCCTCCCCCCGTGACAGAAGCCAGTTGGGCATCTATTAAGCAAATTCATTTTGGCATACCTCATCATCCATGTATGTGTCTGCTCTTTGAAATTCTTCTGTGAACTGCTGCAACCATCTTCCTGGTTTCTTCATTATTTAATGAGCTCAATAAAATCTTCAGCACATATGGAAGTTCCTGGTGTGTCTCAGAAATAACAAGCTGACTATTATGCAAGAGGATGGAGGTTTGATCCCTGGCCTCACTCAATGGGTTAAGGATCTGTTGTTGCCGTGAGCTGTGGTATGGGTCACAGATGTGGCTTGGATACAGAGTGAATGTGGCATAGACCAGCAGCTGTGGCTCCAATTCAAAGCCCTTAGCCTGGCATCACATATGGCCCTAAAAAAGCAAGGGAAAAAAAGGCACATATTCATTTTATAGTTGTATGTGAAATATTATGATACATCCTTTTTTTAAAGTATCTTTCTACATTAGTAATGAGGGCAGACAATGTTTATGGGCAGAGGCTCAGGTGGGCGGAGGTAGTGGTGGTATTCTGTGGAAGTTTTCTTCCAAAGTCTTTTTATCCTGAGGATGGATATGTGACACTCAGTAGAATGTCAGAGTGAATGGACTAGGGATGTTTAGTATGATGGTAGCATTGAAGACCATTTGAGGGGAGCGGCCACCAATATGAAGGGGGATGTTCATGGACTATTCCTCCAGGCACAGTTCAGCTTCTCTGATTGTAGGCTTAAAATCTCAGTGAGCCCAAGTTCTACATCTCAGTAACATAACCGCCAAAACCTGGGAAGATGCCAACATAAGCAGAAGTTCCTTCACCAAAGAGAAAAAAGTGCAGAGTCATCAGGATGCCTGGTGTAAGGATGAAGACATGGGGTTTCCCTCAATGGGACTAAATTCTGTGGACTCCTAATGGAGTTGGTCTGAAGGGAAAGAGCCAGTAGGTTTAGGAGTGGATCAGGAAACCAGGGACACACCCAAGAATAGGAGACAAGATCTACAAGGCAGGTGCCCTCACCAAAGCTTCATCCTGGGGTGGGGAAGAGGGATGTGGGTGGGTAGGGCACATTGTCCTGCATGGAGAAACCCTGGAACACCAGAGAAGGAAAGGGGCCCTGAGCTCATGGTGAATAGTTGTGATTTGAAGAGGATGGAGGGAGCCATTTTGTTACCATTTAGTTCTGTGATTGTTCCTGTCACAACAAAGTCTTTCTTTGAGTTCCCATTGTGGCACAGTGATTAACAAATCCGACTAGGAACCATGAGGTTGAGGGTTCAATCTCTGGCCTTGCTCAGTGAGTTAAAGATCTGGCATTGCCATGAGCTGTGGTATAGGTTGCAGAAGTGGCTCAGATCCCAAGATGCTGTGGCTCTGGTATAGGCCTGGTGGCTACAGGTCCAATTAGACCACTAGCCTTGGAACCTGCATATGCCTCGGTAAGTGGCCCTAAAAAGGACAAAACAACAAAGCCTTTCTTGTAGTGAGGCATACTGAAGGGAGAGCACAGAAGAGCACTGTGGTCAATCAGGATTCCATCTTAACACTTCTCCCCTCTCACTGGCCAGAAAGAGGGAAGCAAAATCCTGGCCTTTGCTTCTGAGGAGGAAATGAAATGACTTGGAGGTCAGAGGGAAGGAGGATTGGGTGGATAATATATGTGACCATCTACTTTGTAAAAAAAAAAAAAAAAAAAAAGGAAAGAAAGAAAAGAAAAAGAAAATAAATTTTGGGAGATTGAAATAAGATTTTAGTGCTGAGTTCACTTCACCTTATCAGACACTATAGGCTAGATCACTGGTGACTGTTTTCTCTGAGTCCAGCTCTCCCTGTTTGATAAAACTTGATCTTCCATGAAATGAGATCATTATGTTAAAAGACTACTGTGGCCCTCTTCTAGCCCAGAATTCTATGCTTCTTTTCTCTGCCTACACTTGGGGTCTACACTGCATATATGTGTCTAACCAGAATGAATATTACAGGTATTCTGTGCTGAGTTAGTATCATTCCAGACAAAGGTAAAAAAAAATGTTTTAGTAAGCTTGTGCTGTCTTATCACAAGTGTAGTTTTTATTAGGCATTTTGAAATATTAAAAGCAGAACAGTACTGTTCAGCAGTTATCAAGTGTGTATTTTATGCCTGCCCTGTCCTGAGTGCTTTATATGCACTTCATAGTACTGGCCTGAAATAGGTACATTCTAACCCTCATTTGACAAGTAAGGAAAATGCGGCAAAAGAGGTTCATTAAGCAACTTATCTAAAGTTATACAGCCTATATGTGATACAGCTAGTTCACTGTACAGCAGAAATTGATGGAACAGTATAAATCAACTCTAATAAAAATTTTTGTTAAAAAGAGAAAGAGGCAGTATTTGAACTTGTGAAGTCTGATTCTGGGGTTTGAGCTCTTAATGACTAGCTTGGAGGAATGTGGAGAAACAGGCTTTCTTTGTACTTATTGACAGTTGTTAGTATAATTTAAGCACGTGACTTTTTAACGTGGAGTAGATTGACAGTGGCGGTATAATGCCTAATGGCATGGTGGTTTGCACAGGTCTGTGACACCATTTTTTAAATTAGTTTTCTTTTGTGTTTTGAGGGTTTATTTATTTATTTATTTATTTAGTCTTTTCAGGGCCACACCCAGTGCAGCATATGGAGGTAACCAGGCTCGGGTCAAATCAGAACTGCAGCTCACAGCCTACACTAAAGACACAGCAACGTGGAATCCAAGCACACAGTCACCTCCAGTAATGTCCCATGAAAATGTGCTGCACAACCTACAGCCAAGATCTGCTTCATCCACCAGTGGGCAGGCAACAGTCCCTTAAACAAGGAAACCTCCACAAGCCTCCAGACCAGACTCATACATCAATACACAGACATCAGAAGTGAGATAATATACTGCAGTCTACAGAACTGAGTCCATAAGCATAGGCACAACCTATCATGGGACTGGATGGTCCCTGACCATTTGGTGATGAGAGGGGAGTGTACTACTGGCACACATAGAACATCCCATACAGAGGACCACTTTTCCAAAGTCAGAAACATAAAAAGTCTACTGCATACATAAAATACAATTAGAAGGTTAAACAAAAGAAGATGGCAAAGGAATATACTCCAGGTGAAGGAACAAGATAAAACCTCAGAGGAACTAAGTGAAGTGGACATATGCAATCTATACAAGAGTCAGAGTAAAGATTCTAAATGTGATCCAGGAACTCAGAAAAAGAGCATATGGACAGAGCATGAAAGTACAATAAGTTTTTTGCAAAAAGTTAGAAAACATAAAAAAAGAACTGAAGAATATAATAACTGAAACAAAAAAAAAAATACTAGAAAGGAATCAATTGCTGAATAAATTAAACAGAAGAATACATCAGTGACCTGGAAGACAGAGTGGTAGAAATTGGTGCTATGAAACACAATAAAGAAAAAAGAATGAAAAGAAATGAGGAATGCCCTGGAGATATCGAGGACAATGTCAAACATAAGAGCATCTACATTACAGGGGTCTCTGAAGGAGAAGATGGAAAGGGCCTGAGAAATTTATTTAAAGAGATAGTAGTTCAACTTGCCTAACATGGGATAGGAAATGGTCACTGAAATCCAGAAAGTGCAGAGTCCCCTACAGGATTAACCAAAGGAGGAACATGCTGAGACACATAGTAATCAAATGGAAGAAAAATTAAACACAGAGAAAATAGTCAAAATAACTAAGGAAAAGCAATAAATAAATATGAAGGAATATCCATGAGGCTATCCGCTGATTTCTCAGAAGACATTTTGCACATCAGAAAGGAGTGCTACAAGATACGTAAATTGATGAAAGGGGAAAAAATCCTACAACCAAAACACACTAACCAGCCAGGCACACATCCATATTTTATGGAGAATTCAAATACTTTATAGATAAACAAAATTAAAAGAAATATCTACACACCACCCTACCTTTAAAACAAATGCTAAAGAACTCCTCTAAGTGCAAAAGGCCACAGGTAGAAACAAGAAAATTATGAAACAGAAAATTAAGAAATTTTCTCAGTTGTAAAGGCAAACATACAAACATCCCCAAATATGATATCAAAACCAGGAATCACGAGAGAAGAGTATAAATGCAGGGCATATGAAATTAAAGTGATTAGCAATGTAAAAAAAAATCATATATGTATGTAGGCTACCATATTGCAACCTCGTGGTAATCGCAAAGCAAAAATCTATCATAGATAGGAGTTCCCGTCGTGGCGCAGTGGTTAACGAATCTGACTAGGAACCATGAGGTTGCGGGTTCGGTCCCTGCCCTTGCTCAGTGGGTTAACGATCCGGCGTTGCCGTGAGCCTCTGGTGTAGGTTGCAGATGCGGCTTGGATCCCGTGTTGCTGTGGCTCTGGTGTAGGCCTGTGGCTACAGCTCCGATTCAACCCCTAGCCTGGGAACCTCCATATGCCGAGGGAGCGGCCCAAGAAATAGCAACAACAATAACAACAACAACAAAAGACAAAAAAAAAATCTATCATAGGTAGAAAGCAAAAAAAAAAAAGAAAGAAAAAGGATTCCAAACATTAAAGAAAATGTAGTCATCAAATCAAAAGATATGAGACCAAAAGAAGAAAGGAAGGGAGATCAGCAGAAGATGGCAGAGGTGTAGGTGGATAATACCTACTCCCAAAAATATATATTAAAAGCCCACATGTAGAACAATTCTCACAGTACATTTCTTGAACAATGAGAGAATAAATCAGTCTTGCTAAGAGACAAGAAAATCTCCATATACCTGGATTATGAGAAATCTAAGTCAAATGAAGAAGCAGAAGCAGCAATCCCAATTAAAAGAACAGGAGAACTTCCCTGAAGGAGCAAACAATGAAACCATCTAACACATATTCAGTTCAAAAAGGAGGTAAAGAAAATACTGAAGCAATTTAAAAAGTCCAGCAACATAAATGTGGATTACTGTAAAAAGGAACTAGAAACTGTAAGGAGGAGCCAAGAAAAATTAGAAAACTCCATTGCCATGATAAAGCAGAGTTAAAGGCAATGAATAGCAGAAAGAATACCATGAAGGAACAAATAAGTAACTTGGAAGACAGAATACTGGAAATCACCCAACCATGACAGCAGACAGACAGCCAAAAGAACAGGAAGAAAACAATACAAGTGATCTTAGGGATTATATATAACATGTCAAACTGAGCATAGCAAGGATCCCAGAAGTTGAAGAGAGACAAAAAGGTGTTGAAAATGTACTTGAAGCCTAAAAATTTCCCAAACATAAAAAAGGAAACAGATATCCAGGCACATGAAGCACAGAGGTTCCCTAACAAGACGAACCCAAACAGACCTACATGAAGACATATTCTTTTTTAATAGCAAAAGTGAAAGATAAACAAAGTCTTCTAAAGGCAGCAAGAGAAAAGCAAAGCATTAATTACAAGGGAATCCCCATAAGGCTTTCAGCTTATTTCTCTACAGAAAAGCTGCAGGCCTAGAAGGGAGTGGCAAAATATAGTCAAGGTTCTAAAAGAAAAAAAATGAGAGTCTAGAGGAGGATGGTGGATGAGTAGGACATGAGGCTCACCTATTCCCAGAAATACATCAAGAATATATCTACGTGTGGAATTCTTCACACAGAACAGTTGCCAAACACTTGACAAAAGATCTCAGGATTATGATAGGGTAAGAAAACCTTCATGAAACCGTAAAGGAGAAAAGAAAGGAAAAAGAGAGAGAGGGGAGAAAAGGGAGATAGGACAGTCACCCCTAAGAGGGAGTTGGAAAGAGGAAAAGCTCCAGCACACTGGGGAGCTCCACCACCAGTGAGGAGGACGGCCTGGACAGAGGAGGAACTTTAGAGTACTGGAGGAGAATACAGCAACTGGTGTGAAGCAGTTAAAATAGAAACAATCCAGAAATCATCACTGCTATAGTGGCAAATGTATGGTGGTGCAAGTGTCAGGAACTAAAATTCTGGCCTTAGAGGTTAGATACAAAGAGAGCTGGGGTTCGACATTCACAAATGGCCTGAAGGAACATGAGTATAGGGGTACCACATTTGAGGGTGTAAGCTGAAGCAACCCCATCAGGACTAGAGAGTGGGCACCATTGTTTGGGGTGCTGGAGAGAAGGAGTGGCTGTCTAGCAACAGATGGGGAGCAGCCTCATCCTTAGGGCTACAGAGAACTCAAGAGCAGGAGGAGTACCACCCTGGTGGCAGAGGGGGCAAGACACAATCTCTGCTGCTCCTGCCAGTGGCTCCCACTCTAGTGGAGCAAATTCCATGCCCAAAGAGCCCCAAGAGGGCCATCAGTGCATGATCCCTGCAGGAGCTGCAAAGTGCCCAAGGGGGAAAAGCACAAGCTCCATGCTTCTGTTCAGTGGTCCTGTGGGGGCCTGCACTAGTGGTGCCCACTCCATTCCATGCCAGGGGAGTCACATCAGGGCCACTGGTACACTTTCCTTGTGGGAGCTGTGGGCTACCTGGCTGGAGGAAAACACAAGCTCCAAGGCTCCTGCCAGTGACCCTGTGGGGTCCATGCCAGTGGCACACTTCCATGCCAAGGGAGCTATGGGAAGCCCATTGGTACACATTCTGACCTATAGAGATCCTTTATGCCTGCAGCCAGGTCAGGGGAGAGACCATCAGAAGTACACGTTCTCCTGCTCAACAGTCAGGGAGTAATTACAGTATTCTCTAGCACCATATACAAAAATAAACTCAAAATGTATTAAACACATACATTTAAGGCCAGACACTATAAAACTCCTAAGGAAAACAGAGGCAGAGTTCTCTTTGACATAAATCGCAACATCTTGGTTGATTCACCTCCTAGAATAATGACAATAAAAACAAAAATAAACCAATTAGAAACCAGTTAAACTCAAAAGCCTTTGCACACCACAGGACACCACTGAAAAAATGAAAATACAACCCACATAGCAGGAGAAAACCTTTGCAAAAGATTCACTAAATGTTTTATCTGCAAAATATACAAGCAACTCATAACACTCAACAACAACAACAAACAACCCAATCAAAAAATGGACAAAGACCTATATGACAGTTCTCCAAATAGGACATACAGATCACCAGCAGGCACAGGAAAAAATGTTCAGCATCACTAATTATTAGACAAATGCAAATCAAAACTACAATGTTATGATACCTCATAGTAGTTAGAATGGCCATTAACACGTCAACAACAACAACAACAACAACAAACAAATGCTGTAGAGGATGGGAAGAAAAGGGAGTCCTCCTACACTGTTGGTGGGAATGTAAATTGGTACAACCAGTATGGAAAATTTATGGAGGTTCCTTAGAAAACTAAGTATAGAATTACCCTATGTTCCAACACTCCCACTCCTGGGCATATATCCAGAGAAAACATTCATTTAAAAAGATACACGCACCTACATATTCATCACAGCACTAGTCACAAAAGACAAGACATGGAAAAAAACCCAAATGTCCACGGACATATGAATGGATTAAGAAGATGTGGTACACACACACACAATGGAATACTACTGAGCAATAAATAGACAATATAATACCATTTGAAGCAACATGGATGGAACCAGAGATTCATACTAAGTGAAGTCAGAAAGAGAAAGACAAACACCACATGATATCACTTATATGTACAATCTGAAATATGGCACACATGATCCTATCTACAAAACAGTAAAAGATCATGGGCATGGAGAGAAGACTAGTGTTTGCAGAGGAGAGGAGGGAGAGAAGGGGATGGATGGGGAATTTGAGGTTGGTAGATGCCAAGTATTATATTTCAAACAGTTGGATAAGGGGGTTGTACTGTATGACACAAAGAAACTGTGAACAGTCACTTGGGTTAGAACATGATGGAAGACAGTATTACAAAAAGAGAATGTGTGTGTGTGTGTGTGTGTGTGTGTGTGTGTGTGTGTGTGTGTGTGTGTAGAACTGGATCACTTGGCTGTAAGCAGAAATTGAAAGAACACTGCATGTCAACTATGCTTTAATTGAAAAATTAAAACAATGATAACCACCATGTCCTATCAGATTCACACATCATCCTTTTTGCTGCATGCAACATGGTTTGATGCTTGGCAGTGTGGCAACCATATGGGCATTATGAGAGAACAGAAACCTGCACATCAAGAAAGTTCCAGAGAAGTGAAAAAAGAGAAGGTAACTTATGTTTTCTCAGTCCTTTTATCAACTGTGAACATCAACCTATTCCCTGTGTACATAACACCAAATAGACATTCTTTTCTATAAATATGCATCAGCTACTTCTTGGTATAACTGAACATAAAATATTAACTATAGAAAAGGACACATTATCATATATCTTTACATCAATGCTAAATGGCAGCACAATCTTCAACCAAATCTCATCAGAGCAATGAGCACTGTTGAAGCCACTTTCCTCCTAATCAAGTCAAGATGTGTCAAAAGACAAAATGGGCTGTGAAAAATTGGGGAACATCTAGACAAGAAACTGTTTGCAAATGAAAAGTTCACTGCCTCTGACTGGTGAACTTCTCCTCCATCTAGGGGATCCCTTGGTCCAGAATCCAGAACTCATGACAAGACCATCCCACTGTTAAGAGAAAGTGAGAAAGGATTCTGCCACTGGTGGGTCAGTTCTCTGGAAGGTTATTCATTTAAAGGAGATGAAATTTATGTTGCGGTTACATAACTGGCAGTAGTTTTCTGTGAAACTTAGGGCACATGCCTTGCTGACCAGTCTATACACTGCCCAGAAGGCAGCTTCTTCTCTCAAACTGACTCCACCATGTGACATTTTAAAGATGTCTTCACAAAGTTTGTTTCACTCATACTCCCCTTCCATCAAACTGCCACTGATTTAAGCTGGGAAAATGCAATAATCTAAAGAAATTTAGGGTTACTAATGAGGAAGGTGGAAGAGAGGGATGAATGTGGGATTTGCAAATGATATATGCACACTATTGTCCATGGAATGGATGGTTTGTAGGAACCTACTGTATAGCACAGGGAACTCTTCTCAATATTCTGATAACCTATCTGAGAAAAAATCTGAAAAATAGTGGACATATGTATATGTATAAATGAGTTCCTGTTGTACAAGAATTATCACCACATTGTATGTCTACTTCTATAAAACATCAAATTTTAAAAAAAGGAAAGGAAGAAACAATAAGTGAAGAAAACTTTTCTTACTGTTCCTCTCAAATTAAGAAGGCAGTAATACAAGGTATAATTCATTTAAAATCACTCACAAAGGGATTATTCTCATCTTCAAAGTAATTTCTGTACACCATTACATTTAAAGAAAAACCTTTCTTCAAATGCCTGAGCATATCCTAAAATAAATAGTTAGTGAACCTTAGCAAATAAAAAAATCTAATCATTTCCATGAAGAACAGGCAAGCAAGAGAGACAGGATCTGCATGGGGAGCATCTCCCAGCAGGTCTCAAGAGATAGGAAAATAATCTATTCAATTTAATGTAGAGAAAATAGATTTATATTACCAATATGTAGGTTTAATTAATTTGGAAGTACTTCATGCAGAATTTTGAAATTACCAGTTGTGATCCAATATGTCTACATTATTTCTAAAAGTGTGTACACACACCCTCTTTCTTTGTAGTTTACTTACTTCTAGTTATATCTCCATATTTCCATATGGCATTCCCTGTATACAAAACCATGAAAATAAGATGGGTCAAATAGAAATACTGTCTCAGAATTCCAAAGTCTGGATGTTCATTGTTCTTGTGACTTTGCCAAATTAACATCTTTAAATTGAACACCCACAAATGCATGGGGATTACAGGTACAACAGAAAAGGAACTCAAAGAAGATGAGTTTAGGACTCACATTCCCTAAAATATTCAATAGCTGGTTCATGCCTGAAGCCCAAAGTAAGATTCAGGGAGAGGCAGTGGCAGTAATTTGGTGCATGCATTAATCAGGGACAATGATTGAAGTGTGGGGGACTTCCTGGTATAAATGTGTATTGTTGAATGAAAACCCAAATGAGTAGGATTTTCATACTCTGAGGAGTCTTATTGAAGGCATCCATGAAAAGAGGAACCAGAACTTCTCTGGAAGACTGTGGATCACAAGGGTTGCTAGGGAGACAGAGCAAGAACTTGCATTTGCTTCTGAGTTTGCAGCTTTTTTCTAGTGCATATGCTCACAGGAATGGCTGGTGTGTAAGTTTGCATTACCCGCAGGCTGCCCAGGTACACAAAATGTGTGCTGATGAAGCAATATCAGGACACAGTTTAGGTAAGATTTCAACAATTCTCCTGATAATCTTTATTATAACCACCATAACTTGCCAGTCCTTAAAAAAATGAAATACCATATACAACTTACGAAACATAAAATTATTTGAGTTTTGAGGCCAGTAGGAAAAGGAGTAATTATAGATGTCATCCTATTTTTTAATCAAATAGGTTACTGTTACCATCTGACACCTAAAACCTTAAATAAAATGTGGGATGGTTTCATCCCAGTGGTGTGATAACACTTCATTAATTACACATCAATTTACCATGTTAAAAACCATTCCATTTTATTAAATAAAATATACTCATTTCACAAATAATGTACAGGAAACTTTTCACAATGCACTGTATGATCCTAGATCAAAATGCAGAATATCAGAAATCAGAAGCATTCTTGTCTTTCAAATACATTGCTCTGAGGCTTTTGATTTCTAGGGTTTACACAACATAGGTGAATTCTTTACTGAACATTGATGTACATTAGTTTTACTACTATTAAGCAAAGAGTTAACTCTATTTTTCTTGAATAACTGAGACAATGTCTTTATTTCAAAAATGTCAACAGACATTTGTGAGTTCTACTGCTTTTATGGAGATACATCAGATTTCGTACAAACTGACATCTTTTTAACATGAAAAGGAGTTGGAACAGATATTTCAATTGTGGAGTGATCTTGTTACATAATTACAAAGAATGATTTCCAAAAACACTAAAAAATGGTGATTTTAAATCAATCCTACATACCATCTCCACTAAGGTTTTCTTACACATTTATATGACCGGATCCTTAAACTTCCATGGAGTATTAGATAGAAATATTCCCCACCTAATGTGGAAGGGCTCCTCTTGTCTTTCAAGCCACAACCATGAAAAACAAAATTCACATACATACTAGGAATAAAATGCATAACATTTAGTAATTTGAGAATTGAATTACAAGCTTTTTTTTTTTTTTGTCTAATAAGCCCATATAATGTCCATGGAGATACACTGATGAGAATAATACCAGCCCAAACATCCCTCCCCTTAATCCTCTTGTCTATACTGAGGTTTTTAGTGTTTCCACTGTGGCTTATTTGATTAGGTTCTGAGTTACAGCAATTTCTGAAGAGTTATTGACTGAATGCATTCTCCTATGCATTCCCTATAGGGAGTTAAATTTGATTTTCAATAAACACTCCCCTATAATTTTCACATAATTACTGTTTCTTTCCTGTAAGAACTCTCTAGTGTTCTCTAAAGTGTGTATTTAGTAGAAACATCCTTTATCACATATTACACTGGCAAGATTTCCCTCCACATCGGTAAAGTTTTTCCCCAGTATGTATTTCCTGATATCTAGAAAGTACTGAATGCTGTTTATAGGATTTGTTGCATTTTTTATACTTGTCAAGCCTCCTTGTACTTACTATGAACTCTCTGATGTTGAATGAGATATGAGTGATAGGTAAAGGTTTGGCCAGGAGTTGCCATCATGGCTCCATGGTTAATGAACCTAACTAGGAAGCATGAGGTTACACATTTGATCTCTGACCTTGCTCAGTGGGTTAAGGATCCAGTGTTACCATGAGCTGTGTTGGAGGTTGCAGACTTGGCTTGGATCCCACATTGCTGTGGCTGTGGTGTAGGCTGGTGGCTACAGCTCAAATTAGACCCCTAGCCTGGGAACCTCCATATGTCACAGGTGTGGCCCTAGAAAAATAAAAAATAAAAAAGACAAAAAAGGTAAAGGCTTTGTCACATTGATTACAATTGTATGGTTTTGACCCAGGATGGATACCCTGATGCTGAGTAAGGCTTGCATGGCACTTAAAAGTTTTGTCATAGTCTGTACATTTTGTAAGGCTTCTCTCCAGTGTGAGGTCACCAATACTGATTAAAACCTGACTGCTGACCAAAGGCTTTGCCACATTCTGTACATTTTTAAGACTTCTCTCCAGAATGAGATCTCTGATGCCGAGTTAGATGAGAATGCCAATTAAAAGCTTTGCCACATTCTGTACATCTGTAAGGCTTCACTCCAGCATGAGAATTCAGATGCTCGGTAAGATGAGAATGGCGATTAAAGGCTTTTCCACACTCTGTACATTTGTGAGGCTTCTCTCCAGTATGAGATCGCAGATGCTCAGTAAGATGAGAATGGCGATTAAAGGCTTTGCCACATTCTGTACATTTGTAGGGCTTCACTCCAGTATGAGATCTCAGATGCTGAGTAAGAGATGAATGTTGATTAAAAGCTTTGCCACATTCTATACATTTGTGAGGATTCACTCCAGCATGAGAATTCAGATGCTGAGTAAGATGAGAATGCTGATTAAAGGCTTTGCCACATTCTGTACATTTGTGAGGCTTCTCTCCAGTATGAGAACTCAGATGCCGAGTAAGAGATGAAGGCCAATGAAAAGCTTTCCCACATTCCGTACATTTGTGAGGCTTCTCTCCAGTATGAGATCTCAGATGCTGAGTAAGTTGAGAATGCCAATGAAAGAATTTCCCACATTCTGTACATTTGTGAGGCTTCTCTCCAGTATGAGAACTCAGATGCTCAGTAAGATGAGAATGGCGATTAAAGGCTTTACCACATTCTGTACATCTGTAAGGCTTCACTTCAGCATGAGAATTCAGATGCTCAGTAAGATAAGAATGGCGATTAAAGGCTTTGCCACATTCTGTACATTTGTGAGGCTTCTCTCCAGTATGAGAACTCAGATGCCGAATAAGAGATGAATGCCAATGAAAGGATTTCCCACATTCTGTACATTTGTGAAGCTTCTCTCCAGTATGAGAACTCAGATGCCGAGTAAGAGATGAAGGCGAATGAAAGGCTTTCCCACATTCCTTACATTCATAAGGCTTCTCTCCAGTATGAGAACTCAGATGCTGAGTAAGAGATGAATGCCAATTAAAGGCTTTGCCACATTCTGTACATTTGTGAGGCTTCTCACCAGTATGAGAACTCAGATGCTGAGTAAGATGAGAATGCCGTTTAAAAGCTTTGCCACATTCTGTACATCTGTAAGGCTTCACTCCAGCATGAGAATTCAGATGCTCAGTAAGATGAGAATGGCGATTAAAGGCTTTTCCACACTCTGTACATTTGTGAGGCTTCTCTCCAGTATGAGATCTCTGATGCTCAGTAAGATGTGAATGCCGATTAAAGGCTTTGCCACATTCTGTACATTTGTGAGGCTTCTCACCAGTATGAGAACTCAGATGCCGAGTAAGAGATGAAGGTGAATGAAAGGCTTTGCCACATTCTGTACATTTGTGAGGCTTCTTTCCAGTATGAGAACTCAGATGCTGAGTAAGATGAGAATGCTGATTAAAGGCTTTGCCACATTCTGTACATTTGTGAGGCTTCTCACCAGTATGAGATCTCAGATGCTGAGTAAGAGATGAATGCCGATTAAAGGCTTTATCACATTCTGCACATCTGTAAGGCTTCACTCCAGCATGAGAATTCAGATGCTGAGTAAGATGAGAATGCCGATTAAAGGCTTTGCCACATTCTGTACATTTGTGAGGCTTCTCTCCAGTATGAGATCTCTGATGCTCAGTAAGATGAGAATGGCGATTAAAGGCTTTCCCACATTCCGTACATTTGTGAGGCTTTTCTCCAGTATGAGAACTCAGATGCCGAGTAAGAGATGAAGGCCAATGAAAGGCTTTCCCACATTCCTTACATTTGTGAGGCTTCTCTCCAGTATGAGATCTCAGATGCTGAGAAAGAGATGAATGCCGATTAAAGGCTTTACCACATTCTGCACATCTGTAAGGCTTCGCTCCAGCATGAGAATTCAGATGCTGAGTAAGATGAGAATGCCGATTAAAGGCTTTGCCACACTCTGTACATTTGTGAGGCTTCTCTCCAGTATGACATCTCAGATGCTCAGTAAGATGAGAATGGCGATTAAAGGCTTTGCCACATTCTGTACATTTGTGTGGCTTCTCTCCAGAATGAGAACCCAGATGCTGAGTAAGATGAGAATGACAAGGAAAGGATTTACCACATTCTGTACATTTATAAGTCTTCTCTGCAGTATGAATTCTCTGATGCTCAAAAAGATGCGATCGCCATCTAAAGGCTTTGCCACATTCTGTACATTTGTAAGGCTTCTCTGCAATATGAATTCTCTGATGCTCAGAAAGACATGCACGCCGTCTAAAGGCTTTGCCACATTCTGTACATTTGTGAGGCTTCTCTGCAGTATGAATTACATGATGTCTAGTAAAGGCTGAATGCCATGTAGATTCTTCACATTTGTCAGGTTTCCCTCCAGTTGGTTTTTTCGTATCTCTTCGTAGATTTAATGACTGATTACAGACTTTTGCACATTCTTCACACTTGCATCCTTCCTTCCTGGTAGGATGATGTTGATATTGAGTAACTCTTGAAGCCTGGCTAAAAACTTTGCCACACTCACGAAAATGGCAAGCTTTCTCTCCAATACAAATTCTCTGATATGTAGTGAGATATGAGCTTTGAGAAATGAACTTCCCATGTTTATTTCTTACTGACTGCTTCTCTGAAAATTGAGTTCCCTGAAATTTCATGAGATTTGAGTCTGGGTCAAAGTTAGTCTGAGATTCAATACAGGCATCACTTCTTGTTCCAGTGTGTATACTCTTATAATCACTGAATACACAGCTCTTGCTGAAGGCCTTGCTCACTTTAGTACACATGGCATGTTGGTCTATATTAACTATATTATCACACCCATTGATTAATGATGGTTGGATCAAGACCCCCCCATTAGTGTCAACATTAGGGATGTCAGAACAATGAGGAAATATTTGTTGGTTAAAGATTGATGAACCCTTGCTATTAGATCTCCCGATTTGATCACTTTGGGGGGGTTTCCCCCCATTTTGAAACCTCTGGTGTTCATAAATGTTTGAATGAATGTTTCGTCCAAGCATACATTCATCTTTTGCATCATCATTTGTAGTAGAGTCTATAGGATCATCCTGATTTTCCAAATTTCCTTTCAGAGAAGATCTATGTTTCAATAAATAACATGGGTCTTTGCTTACAAAAATATATTTTTCTGCCAATGGTACTGACTTAAAGTGGAGTTTTCCACAGTTGGATTTACATCCTTGATCTCTTTTAGCAGTAACATTTTCCTTGTGGATAAAAGTCCCAGTAGGAGCATGTGCATCATAACAACCTTCCTGCCCTTCACACGCCCCCTTACCTTCGCTGCCTATAATTACATCAAAAGTGACAACAGGAGAGCTTTCATATTTTCCCAGCAGCATTGTTTGCAAGAAATGTTCCATGCCTGGCTTATGTGGCATCAAACCCTGGGTGTCATGAGAAGACAGAGCTGAAAGATAACAAAAACAAATTATCCAAAATTACGGTTTTCATTGAACATGCTTGACAATTTCATGTACAATGGACAATTGCTTAGCTAGATTAAAAAATAAAACAGAGAAGCATCAACTGAAATCAGAAGTGAAAGCAGAGATCCTATAAGTGACACCACAGAAATAAAGGTGTGTGTAGGATGATACTAAGAATATGTGTATACCAACAAATTGGACACTTCACAAAAGGTATGAATTTCCAGGGAGATACAACCTATTTAGATTTCAGCATGAAGGAATGAATCATCACAACAAACCTAAAACTATTAAGTAGACTAAAATATTAATTGTAAAGAATCCCCAAAAGAGAACATGTCTGGATTCGATGCCTCAACAGGATAATTCCAACTCAGGAAAAAAAGAAAATGACAACTATGAATTCTCCACAAATATATCCAAAGTTTGAAGTAGAAGTAAAATTATGCAAAGACTGTTTATGAAGCCAATATTAAGCAATATGAAAAGTAAGCAAAGAGACTAGAAATGAAAATTTAACAAAAGAAAAAAACATGAATAGAACCAAATATTTTAATAAATATTGATTCAAATGTTCTGAACAAAATACTAGAAATGTGAACTCCAAACCTCATTACAAGTATTACACAACAAGAATAATTCAGAATTACTTATGAAATCCAGGGGGTTGATTAGTAATTTAAGAAATTAGGTGCACATACACAGAGTTAAGATCATACTACAGAATTATATCAAATGAAATAGATAAGTAGAAATATTACATATCACATCATGACTGGTATAATGAAATCAGGGATTGACAGTAATACATAAATGTAATAAAGATTATGTAAGAAAAACACAGAGTCATTGTAATGATCAATAGTAGAAGACTTAAAGTCTGTATATATGAAAATTTTTAAAATGAACACACTCATAGTTTTGATTAAAATTAGTACTTGAGTTTTTCAAACCAAGATGAGCAGGAAAAGAAATTAAAAGCCATCTAAACCAGGAAATATGGAGTAATGATCTCTATTCACATATGGTAAGGAGAGTCAAACTAAAAAATGTAAATACGGAGCTCCTGTCGTGGCTCAGTGGTTAATGAATCTGACTAGGAACCATGAGATTGTGGGTTTGAACCCTGGCCTCGAGCAGTGGGTTAAAGATCCAGCATTTCGATGAGCTGTGGTGTAGGTTGCAGATGTGGCTCGGATCCTGTGTTGCAGTGGCTCTGGTGTAGGCCGGCAGCTACAGCTCTGATTAGACCCCTAGCCTGGGAACCTCATATGCCAGGGGAGCAGCCCTAGAAAAGGCAAAAAAAAAAAAAGAATGAAGTAAACAGATTATAAGAAAACTAGTAGAAATTGAAGAATAAAATAAAACTTTGGGAGTTCTCGTCGTGGCGCAGTGGTTAACGAATCCGACTAGGAACCATGAGGTTGCGGGTTCGGTCCCTGCCCTTGCTCAGTGGGTTAACGATCTGGTGTTGCCGTGAGCTCTGGTGTAGGTTGCAGATGCGGCTCGGACCCCGCGTTGCTGTGGCTCTGGCATAGGCCAGTGGCTACAGCTCTGATTCGACCCCTAGCCTGGGAACCTCCATATGCCGCTGGGAGCAGCCCAAAGAAATAGCAAAAAGACAAAAAAAAAAGAAAAGAAAACTTTGTATATACTACTAACAGGAAGTAATCAAAAAACATTGTTAAAATTATTTTCTTCCATATTTGTATCCAAGAGTATAAAATAGTGTTTACTTAATAAAGGCAGTGAAATATTTTTATGATGAAAATCATAAAATATTGCTGAAAAACACTACAGAAGACATTTTAAAAATGACCACCACATATTCCATGCTCCTGAATGAGAATACTTAACATCGTTAACTGTCAACACTACCCAAGTTGATCAACAGATTCAAAGGAAACTTTCAAAATCCAAACAACAATTTTGATGAAAATACAAAAGCTCTTTCTAAAATGTATCTGCAATATCAAAAAACACTAAAAATCCTGAACACCCAGGTAAGGAAAGTGGAGCATTGGAGGCATGACACTTCCTGATTTTAACATCTACTGCAAAGGCACAGTGATCAAAGACACAATAATCAGCATTGTCAATAGAGTACAACATGCAGACGGAAAGAGAAGACTGCAACAGCATGGAGAGCAGCCATAAAATCTCTTATATTTATGGGCAAATAATCTTCCACAAAAGGACATATACCACACAATGGGAAATGCATTGTCTCAAAACAAATGGTGTTGGGAAAGATGGATGTTCACAACTGAAACAAGGAAAGTAGACCCCTGCCTAGCACAACCCACAACTGTAACTCAAATAGGATTGAAGCCGTATAGAGAGAGATCATTATAAATATCACAGAAGAAAACATAAAAGTTAATGGAATTTGATTGGGCAATAATTTCTTGGATATGAAAGTGAAAGCTCAGTCAGCTAAAGCAGTAGATTCATCTTAAAGGGAAGTTCAGAGCAACAGAGGCCTTGCTCAAAAAACAGTGCAACTATGAAATAAGCAAGCTAATCTACCACCTCCATGAATTAGAAAAACAAACAAAACCAAAAGTTATTGAAGCACATAATAAAGATCAGAGAGGAAGTAACTAGAACAGAAACACAAAATAGGAGTTCCCATGGTGGATCAGTGGGTTAAGAACCTGATAGAGTGTCCATGAGTATGTGGGTTTCATGACTGGACTTGGTCAATGGGATAAGGATCTGACAATGCCAGAATCCACATTTTAGGAGGCATATGCAGCTTGGATCAGGTGTGGCTGTGGCTGTGGTATAGGCTGGCAGCTGCAGCTCCAATTTGACCCCTATCCCAGGAACTTCCACATACTACAAGTGGAGCTGTAACACCTTTATTAAACTAAATACAATTTTAAAAAATTAATAAAACAAGGTTGCCATTTTATGAAAGCGTAAACAAAACTGACAAACTTCTGGCAATGCTCACCAAGACAGAATTCACATAAAATAAGAGTGAAAGGGAGAAATAGCAACTGATAATCATGGACATTTAAATAATCATAAGAAAACACCATGAACAATTATATACCGATAAATTCAACAAGCTACAAGAAATGGACAATTTTCTAGACACACACAGAGACCACCAAAACTGAATCAAAAAGAAATGGTTAGTCTGAACAGACCATCACTAGACACGAGAAAGTATCTGTAAAAAACAAAACAATCAAAAACAAACCCCCCCCCCGACAAACAAAGTCCAGAACCAGATGCCTTCACAGGAGAATTCTACCAAACATGAAGAGAAGAATTTGCATTACTTTTTCTCATACGCTGCCAAAAAACTGATGAGGAGGGAACACCTCCCAAGACAGTCAATAAACTCACCATCACCTTGATACCAAAACCAGACTAGGATACCACAGAAAAACAAAATTACAAGTCAATATCTTTGATGAATAGATGCAAAAATCCTCCACAACATATGAGGAAACAGAATCCAATAGCATGTAAAAAGATCACATACCACAACCTAGAAGGACTCATCTCCACTTCACAAGGATGGTTTAACATACACAAATCAATGAATGGGATACACCACAAAGGTAAAAGACAAAAACCACATGGCCATCAAAATAGATGCAGAAAAAGCACTTGACAAAATTCAACAACCATCCAGGAGAAAATCCTTTACCATGGTCGGTATAGAAGAGCAGAACATGATAAAACTTATCTAGGACAAACTCACAGCCAATACAATACTCAACAGTGAAAGACTGAAAGCCTTCCCACCTAATAGGGTATGAGGCAAGGATCTCCAATCTCCAATTCTCCTCAACATAGCGTTTGAATTCCTAGCCACAGCAATCAGACAAGACAAAGGAAGTAAAGGTATCAACCTTGGATAGGAACTATGTGGATCTGACATGACATTTGAGAGAGGAAACTCAGAAGATGGCACAAACTCTACTAGAACAGATAAATGAATTCAGCAAGGCAGCAGGAGACAAAATTAATACACAGAATTCAGGTGCATTTCTCTACACCAACAATTAAATATCAAAAATTGAAATACAGAGTTCCCGTCATGGCTCAGCAGTTTGCAAACCCAACTAGCATCTATGAAGATACAGGTTCGATTCCTGGCTTTGCTCGTTGGGTTAATGATCCCGAGTTGCCATTAACTGTGGTGTAGATCAAAGATGTGGCTTGGATTCTGCATTGCTGTGGCTCTGGCATAGACCGGTATCTACAGTTCCAATTGGACCCTTAGCTTGGGAATCTCCATATGCCACAGGTGCAGCCCCAAAAGCAAAAAAAGCCAAAAAAAAATTTAAATATACACAAGATCTCAAAAAATCATACAGCCCCCAAAATAAAATGCTTACTAATAAACCTGAGCAAAGAATTAAAGCCCTATAGAGTAAAAACTTTAAAATTAATAAAGTCCGCTCTCCAGGGTGATTATCTGTTTCTACCTGACAGACAGACAACATCATCTGTGCCATATTTTAGATTTGACATATAAATGATATCAAATGGTATTTGTCTTTCTTTAACTTACTTCACTTAGTTTCAGATCTCTAGTGGCATCCATGTGGCTGCAAATGGCATTATTTTGTCATTTTCATGGCCAAGGAGTCTTCCACTGTGTGTGTGTGTGTGTGTGTGTGTGTGTGTGTGTGTGTGTGTGTGTGTGTGTGTGTGTGTGTGTGTGTAGCATTTGAATTCCTAGCCACAGCAATCAGACAAGATTCCTGTTTCATCCTTTCACATTCATCCATTGTTGGATGCTTAGGTTGTTTCCATGTCTTAAGATATTGTGAATTGTGCTGCAGTCAACATAGAGGTGGATGTATCTTTTTCAATGAAAGTTTTGTCTGGATATATGCTCAGGAGCGGGATTGCTGGATCATATGGTTGTTCTATATTTAGTTTTCTGAACAACTCTGCACTGTTTTCCATAGTCGTTGTATCAATGTATATTCCCACCAACACTGAAGGAGGGTTTCATGTTCTGCACAACATCTCCAGCATTTGCCATTTGTAAGCTTGTTAAGGATGGCCATTCTGACTGACTGGAGGTGGTACCTCATTGCGGCTTTGATTTGCATTTCTCTACTAATCAGTGATGATGAACATTTCTTCATAGGCCCACTGGCTGACCATGTTTTCACTGCAGAAATGTCTATATATATTTTTTTTTGTCTTTTTGGCATTTCTAGGGCCACTCCCATGGCATATGGATGTTCACAGGCTAGGGGTCTAATCGGAGCTGTAGCCACCAGCATATGCCAGAGCCACAGCACCAGCAGCTCTGAGCCACATCTGCAACTTACACCACAGCTCACAGCAATGCCAGATCCTTAACCCACTGAGCAAGGCCAAGGATCAAACCCCCAACCTCATGGTTCCTAGTTGGATTCATTAGCCACTGAGCCATGACAGGAACTCCCAGAAATGTGAATTTAGGTCCATTTTTCAATGCAGTTGTTTGGTTTTTTTGCTGTTTAGTTTATGCATTTTTTGTCTATTTTGGAGGTTAGGCCCTCATCTCTTGCCTCATTTGCAAAGATCGTATCCCATACTCTGGGTTGTCTTTTCACTTTTGTAAATGGTTTCCTTTGCTGTGCAAAAGCCTTTGAGTTTACTTAGGTCCTACTCATTTATTTTTGTTTTTATTGACCTTATTCCAGGAGATGAAGCAGACAAGACGTTGCTGTGATTTAGGTCAAAGGGCAAGAGTGCTCTGCCTCTTTTCCTCTAGGACTTTTATAGCACCTGGCCTTACATTTAGGTCTTTCATACACTGCACTTATTTCTGCATATGGTTTTAGTACTCTCATTTTAATCTCTTCCATGTAGGTGTCCAGTTGTCACAGCACCACTTATTGAATGGACAATCTTTATTCCACTTTCTGTTCTAGCCTCTTTTGTCATAGATTAGCTGACCATAGGTGCTTAGGTTTATTTCTAGGCTCTCTATCCCATTCCATTGATCTCTCTCTCTGGTTTGGTGCCAATATGATACAGTTTTGATAACTGTAGCCTTGTAGTATACTCAGAAGTCTGGGCACTTGATTCATCCATTTGATTTTTTCTTTTTCAACAGTGCTTTTGGCAATTTGAGGTCTTTTGTGTTTTCATACATGTTCTTAAATATTTTATTCTAATTCTGTGAAGAATGTTCTTGGTAATTTCATAAGGATTGCACTGAATCTGCAGATTGCCTTGGGTAGTATCATCATTTTGATCCTATTGATGCTTCCAATCCAAGAGTATGGTGTCATCTTCCCATCTGTTTGTGTCATCTCCGAGTTCTTTCATTAGTATCTTATAGTTTTCAGAGTATAGGTCTTTTGTCGCTTTAGTTAAGCTTCTTCCTAGGTATTTTATGCTTTTTGGTGCAATGGTACATGGAATGGTTTCCCTTCTTTCTCCTTCTCACATTTCATTGTTAGTACATAAAAATGCAGTCAATTTCTGTTACTGAACAACCAATGAACCACAAAGGAAAATCAACAGATACTTAGAGACAAATGATAATGAAGATACAACAATCCAAAACCTACTGGGACATGGCAAAAGCAGCACTTAAAGGGACATTTACAGCAATACATTATTATCTCAGGAATGAAGAAAAAGCACATACACAACCTAACTTTACACCTAAAACAACTAGAGAAGGAACAACAGACAAAGGCCAAAATTAGTAGAAGGAATGAAGTCATAAAGATCACAGCAGAGGAGTTCCCAGTGTGGTGCAGCAGAAACAAATCCAAGTAAGAACCATGAGGTTGCAGGTTGGATCCTTGGCCTTGATCAGTGGGTTAAGGATCCATGTTGCCATGATCTGCGGTGTAGGCTGCAGATGCAGCTCACATCTGGGGTTGCTCTGGATGTGGCAAAGCCTGGCAGCAACAGCTCTGATTGGACCCCTAGCATGGGAATCTCCATATACCATGGACACTGCCCTAAAAAATACCAAATTAAAAAAAAATACATATAACAGAAACCTGGTGTAGCCCAGTGGCTACAGCTCTGATTTGACCCCTATGAACCTCCATATGTCACAGGAGTGGCTCAAGAAAATGGTGAATAGAGAAAAAAAAAATAAAAAGATTAGAGCAGAAATAAAGGAAACTGAGACAAAGAAAAGAACAGAGATCGATGACCCAAAAGGTGGTTCTTTGAAATAATCAACAAATTTGTTAAACCTTTAGCCAGGCTTATCAAGAAACAAGAGAAGGTTTAAAGCAATAAAATTAGTAATGTAAAAACAACAGAAATAAATAGGATGATACGCGACTCCTATGAGCAATGACATGCATGTAAAATGAACAAAGGGATGTTTGTAAATTGAAAACGTGATCAAAAATGCAGAAAAAATAAAACTCAGAACTTGATGGCATAGGCAAATTCCATAAAATATTCAGAGAAGTGATAATACCTATTCTTCTGAAACTCTTCCAAAAAAAGAGCAGAAGAAGGAACACTCCCATGGTCATTCTATAAGGTCACCATCACCCTGATACCCAAACCAGAACAATGTACCACACAAAAGACAATTACAATTCACTATCACTGATGACCACAGATGCAAAGATCCTCAACAAAATAATGGCAAACCACATCCACATATATTTCAAGGATTATACAGCATGATTGAGTGTGATATATCAAGGAGTCTTCAATAGCCACATCAACAAACTGAAAAATAAACACTGTATGAGCCTCTCAACACATGCAGAAAAAAGCTTTGACAATATCCAACACTCATTTCTGATAAAAAGGCTCCAGGAAGTGGGCATATATGGATCCTAATGCAACATAATAAAAGAGCCAAAGGACAAAGCCAAGGCGAACATCACTCTCAATGGTGGAATACTGAAAGCCTTTCCACTAAGATCAGGGAGAAGACAAGGTTGTCTACTTTCACTACAGCTGTTCAACATAGATTTTGGATGTCCTACAACAGCAATCAGAGAAGAAAAAGAAATACAAGGAATCCAAATCGGAAAAGAAGTGAAACTAGCATGGTTTCCAGATGACAAACTATACCTGGAAAATCCGAAAGACACGACCAGAAAACTGTCAGAACTCACCAATGAATCTGGCAAAGTTGCAGCATACAATGTTTTCTTATGTCATTCTTCCAAGGAAATAGAAATAAAACCAACATCAACAGCAAAAACAAGACCTAATCAAATTCACAAGCCTTTGCAAAGCAAAGCAAACCATTTCAAAAAAAGACAAACAATTTGCTAGTGTTCTCTTTGGGAAGCAGAGAAGGGGAAGGGTATCTCTTTGATAAATGTTGATAGCATTGAATTTTTGCCATATCTTATAAAACTACACATCATCATTGAGGTCAGTAGGGAAATGTAAAAGCTCAACATGAAATTTTAAACAGTGATTCCAATAGAGTATGAAAGACTTGGTTGCATCATCACAACTTATTATCACCATTTCTGTGGAATGAATACGCCTGGCTGTTCTAATTCTGAAGAAGAGGAAGTGGATGGCACACAGCAGAGATGCTAAGAAATTCCATCTTAATAAGGGAGGATGTGATACATAGGAAGTGACCGCCTACATATGAGGAAAAAATTAAATGAACTGCCTGATTCAAAACTGGAAAGCTGGAGGTTGGGGGCAAAATGGTGGAGAAGCAGGACAAGGAAGACGCATTCTCTGACAAATGTATCAAAAATACATCCATGATAATCTCCACAGTGATCAAAGAACATCCACTGAATGCTGTCAGATGACCTCCAATCTCCAAATGGGAAAGAAAATCTCCACAGACCTGGCTATGAAAAAAGAAAGAGAGAGAGAGAAAAGACTCAGGATGGGAGTAGAGCCCCCACTGGGGAGAGCTGTGAAAGATGAAAGGTTTTTGCACACAGGCAAGGCCCCTCACTGGAAGAGACCAGCTGGGACAGAAGTGGAGCTCTGGAGTCTCAGGAGATTGTAGCAACTGTTTATAGAGGGCAAACTGGAGAACGACCTGCAGGGATCCTTGGTACTGCTGCCCAGCAGACCACAGCCAGATATGCTGAGCTTCTGAGGTAAGCCAGAGAAGGCTGCTGTGACTCAGATTGCCCAGGTCAAATCCAGGAGAGAGGACTGGGGTTGGTTGTGAGGAGACAAACTGAGACAGCTAGGGTAGAATGCACCATAATTGAAGGTGATGAGGAAAAATCCTGGGACCACCAGAGAGTCCTCATGCATTCATTGGATTGGACCCCTGGTCTGAGAACTCCCACATGTCACCAGTGTGGCCCTAAAATGCAAAAAAATAAAAAGAAAAGAAAAAACAAAAAAAGTAAAAAAAATCATGGGAACAACAAAACAAAAAAGTGCAATAGACACACTCATACGAAAAAGCAATTCAAATACAACACTAAAAAGTCATGCAAATCACAAGAGAAAGGAACAAGAGAAGAAAAAGAGACCAATAAACCAGATCCAAAATAGTTTATAAATGGCAATAACTACATACACATTGATATTCTCCTGAATGCAAATGGATGAAATGCTCCAATGAAAAGATATAGACTGGCTGAATGGATATAAAACCAGACCCATCTATGTGCCATCTACAAGAAACCAACTTCAGATTTAGGGACACATGCAGACTGAAAATGAAGGAATGAAAGAAGACATTCTATGCAAAGGAAAACCAAAAGAAAGCAGGAGGAGCAAAAAAGACTCAAAAATTAAGAATATTACGAGGGACTAGAAGGACACTACCCAATCATCAAGGGACAAATCTATATTTGCAACCAACACAGGGGCACTGCAATATATAAGGTAAATGTTCACATTCATAAAATGAGAAATCAAAAATAACACAATAGTGGGGGACTTCGGTGCCCTCTTTCAGCAATGGACAGATCATCCAGACAGAAAAATCAAGAAACACATGCATTAAATGATACAAAAGACAATAGAGTCTTAGTTTACACCTATAGAACATTTCATCTGAAAGCACATGAATGCACTTTCTTCTCAAGTGCCCAGGAGAAAATGTCCAGGAGAATTCATACCTTGGGCTACAAATAAAGCCTCAGGAAATTCAAGAAAACTGAAATCACATCAAGCATTTTATTTCACCACTACGTGATGAGACTAGAAATCAACTGCAAGAGAAAGACTGCAACAAACAAACAAAACAAAACACAACTGAAACATGTGAAGGCTGAACAATGGATCACTGAAGAAACAAAAAATACCTGGACAAAAATGGCAATGAAGACACAACCTTCCAAAAGCTATGGGACACAGCAAAAGCAGTTCTAGGAGGGAAGGTTAAGGCAATACAACCCTACCTCAAGAAACAAGAAAAACACAAATTTTACAACCTCATCATACACTTCAGGCTACTAGGGAAAGAAGAACCCAAAACCCCAAAGTTAGTGATGAAAAGCAATCAGAAAGATCAGAGCAGAAATCAAGGAGAGAAAGAAAACTGAAGCAATAAATGAAACTAAAAGGTGATTTTTTGAAAAAATAAAAAAATTGATAAGAATTAGCCACATTCATCAAGAAAAAAAGGGAGAGGCTTCAAATCACTAAAATCAGAAGTAAAAAGGGAGAATTTATGAAGGCCATCACAGAAATACAAATAACCCTAAGAGATTACTACAGGTCACTATATGCCAATAAAATGGACAACCTAGAAGAAAATGGACAAACACTTACTTAGAAAGCCACAGGCTTCTAAGACTGAACCAGGAAGAAAACAGAAAAGATGAACTGACCAATCATGAGTTCTGACACTGAAACAACAAGTACTGTGATTACAAAAATTGCCACAAAAAAAAGGCTAGGACCAGATGGCCTCACAGGCCAAATCTATCAGAGGCCAAATACTTCAGAGAGGAGGTAACACATATCCTTCTGAAACTCTTCCCAAAAAATTGCAGAGGAAGCAACACTCCCAAGCTCATTCTGAGGCCAACATCACCTTGATACCAAAACCAAAGATACCACAATAAAGAAAATGACAGGCCAGAACACAGATCAGCAGAGATGTAAAACCCCTCAACAAAATATTGGCAGACAGAATCAAATGATACATTTAAAAGACAATACACGGAGTCCCCATCGTGGCGCAGTGGTTAACGAATCCGACTAGGAGCCATGAGGTTGCGGGTTCGGTCCCTGCCCTTGCTCAGCAGGGTTAAGGGTCCGGCGTTGCCGTGAGCTGTGGTGTAGGTCCCAGACGTGGCTTGGATCCCGAGTTGCTGTGGCTCTGGTGTAGGCCGGTGGCTACAGCTCTGATTCGACCCCTAGCATGGGAACCTCCATATGCCGCTGGAGCGGCCCAAGAAATAGCAAAAAAGACAAAAAGACAAAAAAAAAAAAGACAATACAACATGATCAAGTGGGGTTCATCTATGGTATGCAAGGATTCTTTGGTCTGTGCAAATAAATGAATGATATAAACCACATAAACCTAGTGAAGAATAAAAACTGTGATCAAGTCAGCAGATGCTGAAAAAGCTTTTGACAACTATCAATACCAAGTTCTGATAAAATCTCTCCAGAAAGTGGGCATAGAGGGAAGTTACATCTACATCGGAAAAGACATATATGTTGACCACATAGCTAACATTAATTCTCAATGGTGAAAAGAGGAACACTGAGAATTATGTCTAGATATTTAAAACACAGCATGACAATGAGAGAATAAATTCTGTATACATATATGTATAACTGGGTCCTCATGCTGTACGGTAGAAAAAAAAAGTGTGTTGGGGGAAATAACAATAAAAATTAAATTAAAAAAAGAAAAGACGAAAACATTTCCACTAAGACTGGGAACACAACAAGGATGTCCAGTCTCACCCCTGTGACTCAACATGGTTTTGGATGTCCTAGTCATGTCATTCAGAGGAAAAAAAAAAAAAAAAGAAAGAAAGAAAGGGAATCCGAATTAGAAAATAAGTAAAAATGTCACTCTGTGCAGATGACGTGATACATAGAAAATCCAAAACATACCAGAAAACTGTTAGAGCTGATCAATAAATATGGTAAAGATATAGAATACAAAAATAATACATAGAAATAGCTTCCATTCCTAGACACTTACAATGCAAGATAAGAGATCTACTAAGGAAACAATTGCATTTGCCATCCCATCAAAGAGAAAATAATATCTGGAAATATATCTACCTAAAGAGGCAAAATGCCTATACTCTCAAAACTACAGGATACTGATAAAGGGCAACAAGGATAACACAAACTGACTGTAAGCTCTACCACACTTTGGATTGGAAGAATCAACATTTTCCAAAGGACTATACTACCCAAGTACACCTACAGAGTCAGTACCCATCCCTTTTAAATTAACAATGGCATTTTTCTCAGAAGTAGAAGAAAATGTTTCAAAATGTATATGATAACACAAAACACTCTGAATCGTCAAAGCCATCAAGAGAAAGGAAAATTAAGCTAGGGAGTCAGGCTCCATCACTTCAGACTTTACTACAAAGCTACACTGATTAAAACAGGATGGTATTGGCACCAAAACAGAAGTATAGGTCAGTGGATCAGAAACCCATGCACCTAGGCACAACTAATCTATGGCATGACAGACAACAGTATACAATGGATAAAATATGGTACCTTCAATAAGTGATGCTGGGGAACACCGGACAACTACACGTTCAAAAAATGATATTAGTACACTCGCTAACACCATCCACAAAAATACACTCCAAAAGCACCTAAACTCCTAGAGGAAAATATAGGCAGAAAAACCTTTGCCATAAATTGCAGCAATAAGCTTTGTGACCCACCTCTTAGAGGAATGAAAGGAAACACAAAAATACAGAAATGGGACCTTAGTCAGCTACAAAGCTTTTGTACTGGAAAGGAAAACATACACTAAATGAAAAGACAACCCACAGACTGTGAGAAAATCCTTGCCAATGATGCAACCAACAACAAAGAGCTTTCCAAAATATTCAAATGTCTCATACAGGTTTATACCAAAAAACAAACAACCTAATTAGAAAATGGACCTCAATTCTAAACAACAGTTCTCCAAAGACAGACAGAAGGGCAAAAAGCAAATGAAAAGATGGTCAACACCACTAACGATGAGAGAAATGCAAATCAAAATTAAAAGAGAAGATCCTGTTGTGGCTCCGTGGGTCAAGGACTCACAAAACTGTCTCCCTGAAGATGCTGGTTTGATTCCTGGCTTCAGGAAGTTCATTTGGGATCAAGTGATATGTAAGCTGCACCAGAGGTCCCAGATGTTCTTGAGATTCAGTGCTTCACTAGTGCTGCAGGCTGTGGTGTAGGCCACAACTGAAGCTCCACTTCAGCATCTAGCCCAGACACTTCCATATGTTGTAAGCATGGCAGTCAAGATTTTTTAAAAAGTAAAAATTTAGAAAAAATCCAAGGACTTATTGCCTCATACCAGTCAGAATGGCCATCATCAAAAAGTCTGCAAATAGTAAATGCTGGAATAGGTGTGGAACAAAGGGAAACCTCCTCCACTCTTGCAGGGAATGTAAGCTAGTGCAACCACTATGGAGAATAGTACGGAGGTGCCTTAGAAAACTAAATATAAAATTACCCTATGATCCAGCAATTCCAGTTCTGGCCATCTATCTGGAGAAAACCGTAATTTGAAAACATACATGCACCCCAATATTCAGGGCAGTACTGTTTCCAATAGGTAAGATATGGAAGTAAATTAAATGCTCATCAACAGAAGAATGGATAAAGAAAATGTGATACAAACATACAGAGGACTATTATTACTCATCCATAAAATACAAGGCCATTTGAAGCAACATGGATGGACATAAAAATTGTCATACTAGATGAAATCAGATTGAAAAAGACAAATATCATATGAGATCACTAATATATGGAGTTGCATAGAAATGATGCACTAGAATATACAAAAAAGAAATTACCCAATGATTCTGAAACCAAATCTATCAGACCAAATGGGAAATGGGTGGGAGGCAGATGAATCTGGGCATTGAGGAATGACAAACAAACACTACTATACATAAACAAGAGAGGTAGCAATGGCCTACTCTATAGTACAGAGTATCTACTCAATCCTGTGTGATAATTTAGATGGACAAAGATCCCAAAAAGGAAAAGGTATGTGCATGTGTATAAAGGACATATTTTGCTATATACCTGAAACTACCACATTTTTAAAATTTCCTATACTTCAATAAAATGTATTCTCAAAAAGAAGACAAGACAACCTATGGAATGGCAGCAAATATTTGCCAGTGATGCAGTGGACAAGGCCTTAATTTCCAAAAGCAGAAGAGTCAAATGAAATGAGATCACATGGAAAAACCTGGGTACATCTGAGGAAACAATGCATTGGGTTAAAGGCAACCTTGAGAATGGAATTGAGGGAAACAAGAATATGATTGTTCAACAAGTACTGAGTCTGTTTCTCAAGATGAAAATTTCAGCAGTTCAGTAGCACAAACATGCAAATATAAACATATAAATATCAACAAATAAACATAACTGTCTAATTCAAATAGTTAACAGGGTATTTTTCTGTTTCTTTTTCCAAAAATTAAAAATGCATTAACACCTAACATTGACAAAATCATAAACATTTCAATAATTACGTCCAATTCAAAAGTTCTTCTCACATAAAAGAAATATAAATGCCTCAACAAATGGAGGCATGATTTAGATGCTTTCCATAAGCACTCATAAAGACAAACTATGACACTGACCATTAACCAAGAAAAACAAAGAAATTACAGAAAGAATGAACAATGGAGGGGTAATCATTCAAGAACACATTTTTACTGGCAATACACATATCGGGCACTCAAATTTGAATGCAACATCATATTGTCTTCAGTCTGCTGAGTTGAAAATTGTCAATTACATTCTTAATATACCAGGAAGAAAAATGAAAATTAACTCATTTTGGTAAACTTGTCCTAGAAAAGGAAGCAATTGTTTAAGAACTGTGAAGCAAAAATGAGACAATTAGTTGCCGAGGAATCTGAACACAGCATGCACTGTAAAAGTAATCTGTCTAAATAATTCTCACGTTGAACAGGGACTACACATCTATAAAAAGGAAATGTTTCACATATTCAGATATAAGAAGGTGGAGCAGAAAGCCTCGAACTCACCTCTTTTCACAGAAACACCAAAATTAACAAATCACTGCTGAACAGTCATTAAAAAGACAGACTGGAAGATACCAAAAAACATATCCTACACACAAAGACAAAGAAGAAGCAACATCAAGATGGCAGTAGAGGAGCTTTATCAATATGAGCCCACCAGGGAGGCATCTCATAGATTGGAAAATCACTATATTGCAGAGGCTCTCCAACAGGAGTTCCCAAACCCTATCAGATTCCTAGCCCAGAAATCTGGTATTTGGAATAAAAGTCCCCAGGCAATTTGACACTGAAAGCACAGGAGCACCACAGGTCTGGGGAAAAGAAAGACTCTACTCTTGCAGGGCACACAAAGGTTTTCATGTGCACTGGGTCCCAGGACAAAGCAGGGACTCCATAAGAATCTACTTCAGAACTACCTGCGGCTTTTGGAGGGTCTCCTGGCAAAGAACGGCTCAGCTGTGACTTACTGTAAGGCCAGGACATTGGAGCTGGTGGGCCCAGGGAATAATCATAGGTGTGAGCTCCCCTGGAGGCCACCTCTTTGGAAAACTCTGGCCCCATCCATCAAGGCTGAGAAGCCCCAGGCCCAACAACAAACAGGATTGGAACCCAGTAGAAAATAGGCTGCCTAAAGTCCTCTAGGGACACAGCCACCTTTCTAATCACACCCAGAGGAACAAGACTCAGGTCCACCTACCCATGGGCAGGAACCAGTCCCTTCCACCAGGAAGCCTGCCACAAGCCCCTGTATCAACTTCACCCACAAAGTTGCCCACTCCAGAAGCAAGAAGGTACAAACATGTAGCCTTCCAAAAAGACAGCACACAGAAAGCTACACAAAATGAAGTAACAGAGAAACATGTGCCAGATGAAGGAAAAGACAAAAACCCAGAAAAACAGCTAAGTGAAGTGGAGGCAAGCAACCTACATTAAAAATACTTTAGCATAATGAGGGGGTTCCCATTGTGGCTCAGCAGAAAGGAATCTGACTAGTATCCATGAGGACATGGGTTCAATCCCTGGCATTGCTCAGTGGCTTAAGGATCCAGCATTGTTAGGAGCTATAGTGTAAGTAGCCAGCTATGGCTCCGATTGGACCCATAGCCTGGGAACTTCCATATGCCATGGGTATGGCCCTAAAAGAAAAAAAAAAAATTAAAGTAATAGTAGTAAAGATGATCCAAGATCTCACAAAAAAACTGGGGGCAAAGATGGATAAATGATAAGAAATACTTAACAAAGAAATAGATTTAAGGAATAAAGAAACAGACATGAACTACATGATAACCAAAATGAAAAATTCACAAGAAGGAACCAAGAGCAGAATACAGCAGGCAGCAGAATGAATAAGGGAGGTGGAAGACAGACTGCTGGAAATCACTGATATGCAATGGAATAAAGGAAGCAGAAGGAAAAGAAATGAGGATAGTCTAAGAGAACTTTGGGACAACAGGCAATGCACCAATATACCCATTACAGGGGTGATAGGAGTTGAAAGAGGGAGAGAAAGGATCACAGAAAATTATCTGAAGAGGCAAAAGCTGGAAATAACCCTAACATGGGAGCATCTAAGTGGACGTTTCCCCAAGGAAGATATACCGATGGCCAAAAAATACACAAAAAGATGTTCAACACTGCTGTTATTAGAGAAATACAAATCAAAACTACTATGAGGTATACCATATTACACCAGTCAGAATGGCCATCATCAAAAAGACTACAAACATTAAATGCTGGAGAGGGTGAAAGGAAAGAAAACCCTCCAGCACTGTTGGTGGGAATTTCAATTGATACAACCACTATGGAAAACAGTATGCAGCTTCCCCAAAAAATGAAAAACAGAACTACTATATGATCTAGCAATCCACCTTCTGGGCATCTACCCACACAAAACCTTAATTCAAAAAGATACATGCACCCCAATATTCTTTGCAGCACTATTTACAATTACCAAGACATGGAAGCAACCTAAATGTCTACTGCCAATAGAGTGTGATGAATATATACAATGGAATAGTACCAGTAAAAATGATTGAAACAATGCCATGTGAAGCAACATGGATGGACCTGCAGATTACCATACTAAGTGAAGTTAGACAGCAAAAGACAAATATCATAGGATATCACTTACATGTGGAATCTTAAAGCAGACAAATGAACTCATTTGCAGAACAGCAACAGATATACAGACTTTGAAAACACACTTATGGTTACCAAAGAGGACAAGTGGGAGAAGGACTAGATTGGGGGATGAGGATTGACATATACACACTGTGATATGTGGAAAAACTGGCCTATCGGGACCTGCTGTATAGCACAGGGAACTCAATCCAATATTCTGTGATATTCTATAAAGGAAAATAATCTGAAAAAGAATGGAAGTGTGAATATGTGTAATTCAATCACTCTCTTGTAAGTTATTACAACCTTGTAAAGCAACTATATTCTAACAACATTTTTTAAAATGAAAAAAAGCAAATACTCTGAGGCAGTGGCATGTGTTGCAGGCAGAATTTCACAATATATGGGTTATAGTTGGTCATATAAAACTGAACTAAAAATTTGAATGAATAAGGATTTAAATGACAAAGAAAAATTTAAGAAATTCATTATGGATAGAGTGCTATAATACATACAAAAATATTAAGGTTGTGATGTATTCTTTAGAATACAAATAAAATCTTTATAAATGAAGGAACAACATGAAAGTTGTAACATATGCAAAGAATCATATACTTATAGAATAAGTGTTTGAAATTAAATATACTATGATTCATGAAACCTTGAGGGAAATAGATTTTTTTGGGGGGGACACACCTGCAATGTAAGGAAGTTCCCAGGCTAGGGGTCAAATCAGAGTTAGGTCAGGGATGAACCCAAATGCTCATGGATACTAGTCAGATTCGCTTCCACTGTGCCACAAGGGGAACTCTGTATGTTGGGTTCTTAATGCACTAAGCCACAACAGGTATCCAGAAATCAATTTAAAAAAAAAGAATATTTTCTGTTTGAAGCAATCTTATACTTATGAACCAAACATTTTCATAGATATGGTGCGATGGCTAATTATCTGATTGACGTCTAGCTAAATATGTGCTATTTAGAATGTGTTATAGTTGATACTTTAAATCTACTATTATGGGTGATTTTGATATAAAACTCATCTGAAAGTGAAAACACAGAACACACTCCTGAGAAGCTTCAGGTTAAAAAAGGCACATTTAGAAAAGGATGGTTCTTCAGGAATTAAAGAAGAATTTGGACTTTTAATGATTGTGGGGTGTAATTTGTATTCCGCTATGCATTAATTTGCTGAAGAATTCTATGAGTAATTAGACATATACTTTTTCTTTGGTCTTTATGCCTTTTCTAGAGCTGCTACCACAGCATATGGAGGTTCCCAGGCTAGGGGTCTAATTGGAATTCTAACCACTGGCCTATGCCATAGCCACAGCAACACAGGATCAAAGCTGTGTAAACAATCCACACCACAGCTCATGGCAACGCTAGATCCTTAACCCACTGAGCAAGTCCAGGAATCGAATCCACAACCTCATGGTTCCTAGTCAGATTCGTTAACCACTGCGCCACAACGGGAACTCCTAGACATATTCTTATAGCACTGATAATTGAGGAAAATATACTTAACATGTTGCATGTTAGTTCCTACCAAAATAATGATATTATGAAGTAAATTCGAGGGTACATTTAGGAAGGTGAATTATGCTTTGATACAGTTACTTAGTCTGAACTTTCTAGGGTCATGGTCCAAGTTTCCATGGGATTGGGCATTTGAAAGCAGAAAACATACACTATCTGTCCCCACTGCTCCTAGAATGTTGGCACCAAATTCCAGTGTTTCCACGACTCTCCTCACTCACTTCTGACTAGATGAAGAAACAGAGCATGAAAAAAGACCTTAACAAAGAGTTACTCAGAAATGTGCACAGCCTTTCCTAGGACACAAAAGCAATGGAAAAAGAGCCAGGTTGGAGTTCTCATCACGGCTCAGAGGAAATGAATCTGACCAGTATCCATGAAGACATGGGTTCAGTCTCTAGCCTCGCTCAGTGGGCTAAGGATCTGGTGTTTCCAAGAGGTGTGGTTTAGGTCACGAACTCAGCTCAGATCCCGAATTGCTGTGGATGCAGTGTAGACTGGCAGCTACAGCTCTGATTTGACCCTTAGTCTGGGAACCTCCACTAACCCTGGGTATGGCCCTAAAAGAGTCAGAAAAGAAAAAATAAAAAAACAACAGCCAGGACATTCAGGTCCTCACAGGTCAAGACCAGGATTCTGGCTCTCCATGTGGATGTGAGAGAGAATCCTCCATGGTGAAGGAGAACACATGGAGGGCTAAGGAACACAAGTTTAGGCAGCAGATGTCGCTCTGAGACAGAGGCAGAATAAACCCGTGTTTCTCAAAAATCAGTGCCATTGAAGCACATCTTCCCAAAGCCTATTGTAAGCTTCTTGTGTCATCTGCTCCACCCATGCACACATACCTGGCTGTATGGCTACTGTCTCCATTCCCTTCACATCCCAGGGATCTGTCTTTTGTTCCAACAGGCGAACCAGGTCTGGCTTAGAGATAACATACTCTGTTCATTGGAAAGAAAAACAAACGTTTTCCTAGAGATTCACCAATATCCAATCTAGGGATTGGACTCAGGTGCAAGAGATGGTACTGTAGAATGGTAAAACATCCTAGGCAGTAATTTCCCCAGATACTGCCTTTTGAAAGCACATTTCAGACCCTGACTGACAGGTAAAAAGCAGTTCCTCTCTTCCCCATCTAAGTACTACTGAGTCAAAAGTAAAAGGTCCAAATCTGATTTTAAGAGGCCGGCAGAGCTCTTCATACATATGAACTTCCAGAACTGCAAATAATCTAAAGTGAAGGAGGCAGCTTTCCTCAAGGAGGACTTCGGTTAGAACGAGGATGCCTCATTATGAAGCCTTTCTACCTGCACCCACCATCTCTCAGTTACTCCTAAAATGGTGGGGTCTGAAAATCTCTTGTATGGGCAAGAAAATGGCAGGAGACATTCTGCAAATGCAGGATCCCACACCCAGTGGGGAGAAAAGGAATTCTGGAAGGAAGGGGTCCTCACCCAAGGAGACCAGGTGCCTATAGATCTCTATCATCACATCTCTGTACAGGTCCCGTTGACCGAGGTCCAGACATTCCCACTCCTCTGGAGAGAAATCGATGGCCACATCCTTGACTGTCAGAAGTCCCTGAAATGGAAAGGGCACATGCCATGTGGCCAAAGCTGAGGTCATTATGTGACTCAAGATGAAAGCAGCAAGTCAAAAGAAATGCTTTTAATGTTTTTAATGTCTTCAAACATTCAATACTATATATTTGAAACAGTAGTATTCTCTACCATATCTCTACCTCCCTTAAAGGGGATGACACGGGATCCATAAAACTGCTATACAAAGTGAACTTCCATGGAACAGTAATTAGAAAATGATGATATCTGCACAGACACAAGCATTTTTGAGTGTTTATACTAGGTAAAATGTGTGTATTTCTCAGAGGGAAAATCCACAGTGAGGTAGATATAGAACTTTTACTTTTGAATGACTTGGCAAGTACACTGGAGATACTGTCAAAACTGATTCTCATGCAGGCATTCTGGGATGGGGCCTATGGGTCTACTTTTTAACAAGCTCCGTGTTTAGCTAATGATGCTACTAATGATACTCTGATTCATGAGCCACAATTTCAATACCACAGACATAGGAAGGAAAGGTAAGAAGTCATGGTTAACTTGGAACTGAAAGTGTTTATGGATTTTATGCATTTAATAGAATAATAAGCATAACAGTACCATTGGTTTGTCTATTTACTATGTACTGTATACTGAACATTTTTAAAAAGTAGTGAACACATCACATAAATATTTAAGAAAAATATTACTATTCCACTTTTATATTTGGTGAAACTGTCAAGAAACTTGAGAGTATGGGTTTGACTCACATAAACTAAAATTCATCTCAAGAGAACACGGAAAAACACATAACGACAACCCTCATGTATGCTTATAGCACTTTCTTTAGCTGGAAGATTAATGGAATCCAGACAATGTGGATCAAATACTGTTGACATTTCATGCACACAGATTGTACATTTCAATGGGCACTTAGTACATATTAAAGGAGACACAGAGGAAAATACCCATGTCAGTGACATCAAGATCATATGTAAGTAAATTTGATAAATTGACTTTCTAAATGATATTCATAATATGTAGGGTGAGACCATATTTATGATACATTAGTACTATCACTTCAAATCATTTATTACTGTGAAATGCTTTATCATTTGTGCTTAGCTATGTGTTAGGAACTGAATACGACTGAATATATTTTACTAGTAGGATCCTTTGTAAGAAAACAAGTGAGGAAGATTACGTCTATAATGGGTGTGTGTGTGTGTGGAGTATAATGAAAACTATCAGAACCTAGGCTTGACTGATGACAACCTCCACTTACAAAAGGTACAACCTCTACTCAACTCAGTTGAGAGTTCATAGTTCAAAACCAGCATCAAGGAAAGAGAAACTAAAAAGCTATGGCATTTCCACATTGACTGAGATGATTTCTCCATACCACTTACTAAATATTTCCAAGACCCTTTTGAAGTGGAAAATTACATGAAGGTCTTAGTGCTGGAATCTCAAAGAAAGCACCCAAAGCAATAAAGATCAGGTGTTAATAGGATAAATGCATAGCAGGTGGCCAAACCACACTAAAAAAGGACATATTATCATTGCTTGGGCATTTCTTGCAAAAACAGGGAAATCATCTTCTCAATCTATCATGAAAAAAAATGTTAGTCTAATTTTAAACAAATTTCAAACCATAAAGTTTCCATATTGTATAAACCTCCCATATTCTGTGTTCCTACTACTTCATTTAAGAGTCAACCCTTTGTAACAACATGGAGAACAGTCTCTTCTACTTTGTGTTCCCTCGGAATCTTATGAGGGATTCAAGCCTACTAAGGTCACCCTGTTTATTTCTGCATTTTCTTAATCTCATTCCAAATAGAATATGTTGCATCCAGATGTAAAATAATCAATACATTTTCACTGGCTTCCCCCAAACCCCAAAGAATGGAACCCATTCCAATGGGAGCTTGGATACCAACGCCTTCCCATGTTGATGTCTCACCAAGGGAATAGTTTCAACCCTTGACAGGTAATGATTCATGCAATTCATGTTGAACAGGGAGCCTGGATGCAGACAAGGGTGAAAAGGCTCTGGGGCAGAGTGACAGCCTTTTTAAGAGCTGATCCTGACTACCTTAAGTGCACAAGAAAAAGGTACTTGAGAACATCCTCACCAGGCAAGAATATCAGAAGGAGAGAATTCATGATTCTGACATTCTCAATTCATGGCATTTCAGGAGGAAAAGCAGACACAGACTCCAACCTAGGTCAGGACGGTTACCTGAGAAGCTGCCATTTCCTCCTCTTCTTCCTCCAGCTCTGGGTCACTTTCTCATCGGTACTGTGTGGAGGAATCACATCAGCATCTTGAGAATCCACCATCATAGGTAAAAGCTCTCTCCCCTGTGCCCACCACACCCACAAGCTATATTTCCAAGGCCAACTTTGAAATGTTGAAAAGGCCAAACTCTCCAGACTTTGTCTCAGAAAAGATTCAGGAACAGTCCCTTCCTACATGAAGAACAAAGTGAGATTGTTCCTGCTTAGCTACATGTGTTCATCCCCATACAGATGTCCCAACATTCGGCTCACATAGGGTATGGGGACCGCACTGACTTTTCCCTTCAGAAGCCCTATGGGGCAGACTCTCTTGCCTCTCTTTGGGCTAAAGCTTGCTCAGAACTCCCACAAACACATGCAGGAGCTCACATGCTCACCTCCTTGGCCTCACCTTACAATCCTCTGGAGCTCTTAATGAAACAACACTGATGCTTCCTGAGGAACAACAGACAGTGTCTCTGGGAGCACACATCTGATGCTATTTCTTAATACTGGTCATGGAATTGCATCAAGGCTGTATGAAGTTTTGCTCTAAGAATCCTTCCAAAATGACCCAGAGTCCTTAGGCCTTTTCATCCCCTTCCTTCCCAGGGCCACAAGGATTCATACAATTTTTTGTTTTGTGACCCCCTGTTTGGAGGTAAGGGAGCCTCCAACTTCAGAGACCAGGAGCTTGAAACTGTTTCCATGATAGAGCAAATCCTTCTGTTCTTTGTGTGGAACCCAAAAGAGCCAAAGGGATCCTCAGAGAGGAGAACAGGCTGGAGCCATCTCTCACCCTGACTACACACTATACGGTGAAGCTTCAGTCACCAACACAGGGTGACACGGGCAGCAAAACAGGTGCCCAGACCAGAGGAACACCAGAGAGTCAGAACTAAACCCCCCACTGCCAGGTCAGCTAACTTCACACAAGGGGACAAGGACACATCACAGGGGAAGGACAGTCTCCACTGGGAAGGGTGCTGGGAAACCTGGCCTCCACCTACCACACACTATCTCTACCACACACAAATCCAACCAAAAACCCAGTTTTCCACATGGAGCCCCTCTTGTGTCCTCTGAAGACAGACACCCTTGGCAGTCAGTCCCACCCAGGGAGATCTCCCCACATTTTCCCAGTTCTCCTCACATTGTCCTCCCAGGGTCACCTCGGTTGTGAGGAAACCCAGCTCCTGTCTGCACAGACACAGCCCCCTGATGTCCTGAAGCCAAAACCCCCATGAATCCAAAGATGTTGGAGCTTTGATAGCAGAGAGGGGGGCCACCGGTTCCAGCTGGAGCCCAGGGGGAGCCAGAGTAGACACAACCCCTCCTAGCTGCCTGCAGAGCCTCACCCACCAGGCCCCTGAAGGCACACTGGGTCACAGAGGAGGGCTTCGCCCCCTCCCAGCCCCTGACCACACCTCCCCTCTGTGGGAAGTGTAGGCCACGCCCCCTCCTCAGAGTCACGGACACAGTGCCCCCTCCTGGCACAACACATGAATCCCTTCCACTTTAGATAATCACACTGCCAAGGAGACAATATCCCACCACCTCCCCAAAAAGAATTAAGGAATGACTCCTTGGTGACCATCTGGCATGAAATGAACACAGGCACAACTTTACAACTTACACCCAATTCACTCACAAGCACTCACAGACACTTTTCAATGCAAAACTATTAAAAGTGTACTATACAGAAGAAAATCACCACGAGCTTGGGTTGGGACATGGTGCTCATGAGCTTTCAGTTTTCACACACAACTCAAAAAGGCAGACCAGGAAGAAAAACGAGGAACACTGTGGACTTCATAAAATTAAAGATTTCTTCTTGGTTGGAAGACCTTCATTTAGAAAGCCAAAAGACAAGTATCACTCAACTATACTGCCTACTGCCCCTTCATAAGCCCTCTGCATCCTAGGCTTCCCTCTGCTTCCATCTCAAAGTACCTCCTCTTTGTCATATTTGATAGGTTCACACTTATTCACTTTTGATGACATAGTCCAAAAAAGTGTAAGGGGAAAAGCAAGGGATTATTCACCCCAGCATTAGTGAGTTTTGTCAGTAAGAACAGACAAAACACAAATTGAGAGGTAGCAATACCTGACAGACTAGGTCTGCATCCAAGTGGCCCACTTAACTAGCTAGATGTCCTTGCCAGATTAACTTCTGAGATTCAGTTCTCAAGAATGGAGGGCAGGAGATCCCATCGTGGTGCAGTGGTTAATGCATCTGACTAGGAACCATGAGGTTGCGGGTTCGGTCCCTGGCCTTGCTTAGTGGGTTAAGGGTCTGGCGTTACCGTGAGCTGTCACGTAGGTTGCAGATGCGGCTCGGATCCTGCATTGCTGTTGCTCCGGCATAGGCCCAAGGCTACAGCTCTGATTAGACCCCTTGCCTGGGAACCTCCATATGCCACAGGAGCGGCCCTAGAAAAGGCAAAAAGACAAAAAAAAATTAAAAAAAAAAAAGAATGGAGGGCACATGTCATATCGCCTGGCATTTAACACATTGACAATAAAACTTAAGACTATCTCATAAAAATCTCAAAAGCTGGAATTCCCAGGTGGCCTAGCATCCAGCATTTTCAATGCTGTGGCTCAGGTCACTGCTGTGGTGCAGCTTCCATCCCTGGCCTGGAAACTTACACATGCCTAAACAAAACAAAAAGCACCTCAAAACTCTTAGGAAGAAAAAAACAAAAAAGCACTGATATTTAACCTAAAAGCTGCCTACATCCTCAGTGACAAGCACAAAGCACTAACTTACACAGTTCTTTAAAGGTAATTTCCCTACCCACCAACAAACTTGTTATAATATGGACTAAGTCTTCCTTGACTCCCAAAGCTTAATACTTTCAAATGGGTACCTGTGAGTAGTCCAAGGGAGATGGGGAATAAATGGGTCTTGGGGGGAGGTTGCAGAGAGTGGTCAGAGATTAGAAAATGAAGGCTGTTGGAAGATTTAAAAGTCTTGCAATGGGAGTTCCCGTGGTGGCACAGCAGAAACAAATAAAGGAATCCAACTAGGAACCATGAGGTTCCAGATTCTATCCCCGGCCTTGCTCAGTGGATTAAGGATCTGGTGTTTCCATGAGCTGTGGGGTAGATCAGACATGGCTCCGATCCTGGGTTGCTTTGGCTGTGGATGAGGCCGGCAGCTGTATGTAGCACCGATTTGACCCCTAGCCTCAGAACTTCCATATACTGACGGTGCAGCCCTAAAGAGCAAAATAAATTTATAAACAAATAATTAAAATATATATATATATATATAAACCATGCCCTTGAGTTCCCATTGTGGCTCAGCTCTAACCAACCCAACTAGTACCCATGAGGATGTGGCCTCGGTCCTTGGCCTCCCTCAGTGGGTTAAGGGTTCAACATTGGCATGAGCTATGACGCAGGGGGCAGAAGTGGCTTGAATCCCATGTTGCTGTGGCTGTGCTTCAGGACGGCAGCTCAGCTCAGATGTGACACCTAGCATAGGAACTTCCATATACCTGGGGTAAGGCCTCAAAAAGGAATTTAAAAAAAAAAAAAAAAAGTCTTGGCCAATTTCACACAGCTAGTAAATGGCAGAGCATAACAGAAGAAAAAAATAATACTTTTGGGAAAGGTTGTATTTTGTTGTAGTTGTTTTCAGGGCTGTACCCGTGGCACATGGAGGGTCCCAGGTTGGGGCTGTAGCCACCAACCTTCTCAAAGCCAAAGCCACAGCCACAGCGACACTGAATCCCTAACCCACTGTGCAAGGCCAGGGATGGAACCCGCATCCTCATGGATACTAGTCGGGTTCATTAACCACTAAGCCACGTCGGGCTCTCCAGAATAGATATATTTTAAAAGGATTCTAGTACAATGCAAGGAAACTGACAAGGCACTCAAGCACTCCAGCTGTTGCTGCGCCCCCTTTTCCCAAGCGTACCAGCAAACCAGGCTGCCCAATGTGTCAGAACCAGGTCATTAAATAAACCAACCAGGAAGTGCACAGAACCAGCTTGGCAGGCACTGCTACCGACCCAATTCAAGCTACCCACGTCTCTCCCAGTATGAAATGCATTTTCTACTAGGATTATCTTCCAACCAAAAAACCTTCTATTGCTCCTTTATTACGTTCAGAAGGTAACTCTCCAACCTCAGTTTGCATCCTAAATACCTGGGAAGTCTGCAGGCCCACATGCCCAGTTTCTGTTTTCCAGTCGACGCTGCAGGCCTGAGGCCTGTGGTCTGCAGAAAACAAAGCTGAACAGGCCCAGCAAGGCAGGCAGTGTAGGATCGCCTGGCCAGCCTCCCCTCCGCCCTTTTCCTACATGGAACAGCGATTCCCAAACTGTGGGCCACGGCACTATCTCACTCACCTAGCGCCGATCCCACCTCGGACCCCACAGTCTGGGGAGACCCAGGGAAATGACACAAGGCCCGGGTCACCTAAACCCCGCGCCCTTCCGCCTGACACCCACTCACCTCCAATGGCTCAGCCCGCAGGCCCAAGGGCCAGAAGCCTCGAGGGCCCGTGGGACTATGATCCCGCGCCTGAGCGGAGGTCCCGGGATGCACTGCGAGGTCTTCCTGCAGTGATTGACCGTTCCCCCGCCACTCGGAAGTGGGTGGGGCTGACCTTTGCTTGCTCAGTGACAGAGGCGGGGCCGGAAGAGGGCCGGAGCCACACGGTGGGGAGGGGGTGTTTCTAAAGAGGTCCGGACTAGGTAGCCGTCTGAGTCCTAGTCTTAGGACTGCATGCAATTCAGAGCAACATTTTCCTTTATTATTGCTTTGAGTCCCTGAACAAATAGAGGGTGCACGTAAGGTTGTGGTCTGGAAGGAAAGGGTCACCATCACCTCCTCCTTCTAACGACTTCCGGGGTCCTGGTGAGCAGTGTGGGAGGGGCAGTTCTGTGCCCTGACCACAGCATCCCTTGCTCCTGGGGACAGGAATGGGTGGGCCTGGCCCGCCCTTTGGATATGGGCCCCGCCCTGATCTCTCCAGGGCTCGCCCGAGGAAGTGACAGAGGGTAAAAGGGGTCCAGGAAGCCAGTGAGGAGGCCCTGCAAATGAGAAACTTGGCGCCCTAGGAACCAGGACCTTGGTGTGGCCCTGGGGGAGCAAGCAGGTGCAGGAAGCAGAACAGGTGGAGAAGGCCTTGTTGAGGCAGAACTGACTGGCCAGGAGCTGCTGCTGTTAAGATTCTTTTTTTTTTTTTTTTGTCTTTTTGCCATTTCTAGGGCCGCTACCGTGGCTTATGGAGGTTCCCAGGCTAGGGGTCTGATCCAAGCTGTAGCCGCCGGCCTAAGCAAGAGCCACAGCAGTGCGGGATCCGAGCTGTGTCGGAGACCCACCCCACAGTTCACGCAACGCCAGATCCTTCACCCACTGAGCGAGGCCAGGGATCAAACCTACAACCTCATGCTTCCTAGTCATATTCGTTTCCATTGCACCACGGTGGGAACTCCTGCTGCTGCAAGATCTTTAAGGCAGAAGTTAGGACGTGGACTTTATCTATCGCTGCAAAGGACATCCCGTGAAGCATTTTCAACCCTTGAAGCACTCTGTCATTTTATATAATATTTGAATTTTGAAAGTATGATGAGCAAGCGATGAGGACCTGTTGTATAGCACAGGTAACTATATTCAATCACTTGTGATGGAACATGATAGTGGATAAGATGAGAAAATGAATACATGTACATATATATATATATAAAAAACTGGGTCACTTTGTGGTACAGCAGAAATTGACAGAACATTGTAAATCAACTATACTTTAATTTAAAAATTAAAACAAACAAAAGGGTGACTGCCTACACTTCAGGAGATAGTATTTCAGTGCCTTTGAGAGGTCCAAGGAGTTGTGCCTCACAGGCGGACAAATACAGGTGTGAGTTAGAGACTCCTTAGCAGGTATGTTACAGCTGTGAATCCTAAACCTTCTGAATTGCTGGTGGCAGCAGCTTCCCTTCTTCTTGTTTCTTCTTTTACTGTGTGGGGTGAGTGTATGGTTTTAATTTGTATATATTCCATGGTACAAAATAGGAGTCCCTATCAGAGTTTGGATGTACAAAACTCCTTAAGACAGAAGCCCAATCCCTGTGACCCTGAATCCTGAAGATCTGGCCCTGCTGGGCAGGCTTCAGCTGAATTGAGCAGGATGGAGCCAGCCCACCTGCTGAGTCATTATCTTGCAGTGAATTCTTCCTCTGGACCCATTGCTTTTAAGAATTACCATTGTCGGAGTTCCCATCATGGCGCAGTGATTAACGAATCTGACTAGGAACCATGAGGTTGCAGGTTTGATCCCCGGCCTGCTCAGTGAGTTAAGGATCCAGCGTTGCCGTGAGCTGTGGTGTAGGTTGCAGACATGGCTGAGAGCCCGCATTTTTGTGGCTCTGGTGTAGGCCAGTGGCTACAGCTCCGATTCGACCCCTATACTGGGAAACACCATATGCCATGGGAGCAGACCAAGAAATGGAAAAAAGAAAAAAAAAAAAAAAGAATTACCATTGTCTTCCCTACAAGACGACTTCAGAAGGTATCTTGCTTTCGTCCTTACCCCTCCTCTGTAAGAACTGAAAGTGTTCTACATGTATCAGTGATTTAATTTCTGAGGAATGGAATATTTTTTATGTGTGTTGCTCTCTCAGATGCTTTATGATCTTGAGGTCTGGCTGCTCCAACGTGTTTAGCACATTGCTCTTCCTCTCCTTCCCCTTTGTGCATACACGGAAAGACCTGCAATAAGGCACCACAAACCTTTAACATGTAGTGTGAAATATGTATATGTACACACAGGCGTGTCAGTGCTTACATAGTTATGCACACTTACCATATCAAAGAATGCCTATTTCTGTATCCCACAGAAATGAGATTTAGAGGGAACAGGACTAAACATCCCACTTTGTTTTCTGGATTTGTAAAGTTTAATAAACAAAAACAAAAAACCCTAAAATATATGGACTTACTTTACCACCTGGAAAATAAATTTAAAGGGAAAAAGCTGAGTTTTTTTCTGATACAGCTGTTTTCAGAATAGTTAAAATGTTCTGCTTAAATATAATGAGAAACAAAAGAAAGAAATTTATTGTATACAGGTATTTTTTCTCTTTAAAAAAAACTAGTAAACAGTACTTTTCAAAAGTCCTTGCAATGAGATGAGAGAGACTTGGGAGGGAATGAATCCAAACTTTGTTGAATGGAGTAGGAGTTGTACATACAGAGAAATACAAAGTGTTCTGGCTAAGTAAGCCAAAGTAGGGATCTCTATGCTGCCTCCAAGAGGAGATGTTAACAGAACACACACACAGTGAGGCCGAACAACTGAAGCATTGCAGTTTGGACCAGTGAAAGATTTACTCCAGGGCTAAGCAAGGAGAATGAGTTTCTGGTACTCAAAACCCCAGAACTCCTCAATGGTTTGGGGGAGAAGTTCCTTACAGGCAAAAGATGGGGTGAGGGCTCTAGGGTGGATGACTTTCTTCCCATCGGTTGGTAACAAGCTTGAGAGAAATATTTTGCTCATCCTGAGGTTACCATCCTCTATGTGGGTGGGGACCTTATTTCCTCCAGAAGAACTGGAAGATACTCAGTTACGTATAGGCCTTGAGCAGGAACCAGAACCCTACCCCAAGGCTGCTCTATTGTTTCTTGACTGCAAGGAGTCAAGAAACAAGAGTTTTGGCATTCCCTCTCTTCTCCGATTATCAAAACCCATTGAGCAGAAGCTTTTCTTCACTTTTTCATTTGCGGGTCACAAACATATTTTTTATCCCATTATAAAATATGTGGCTTCAATAAGGAATTTATATCTCCTATTGCACCCTAGTGCTTAAGAACACATTTTGGAAGGCACATAGCTTTGTATTCCAACTGTATTTACTTAGCTGTGGGATTGTAGATTTCTCTCATTTTCTTCACTCCTGTTTCCTCATCTAGAAATGGGCAGAATGATACCTAATTTCATAAAGTTCTTGGGAAAGCACTTTGCAGAGACAGAACCTCTTCTTTCCTCCCTCCTTCTCTACCTTTTTTAACAGGTGTACATCTTTGTTGTTGTTACCTTTTTTTTTTTATTTATTTATTAGGGCCAACCCCACTGCATATGGGAGTTCTGAGGCCAGGGGTTGAATCTGAGCTGTAGCTGCCAGCCTATACCACAGCCATAGCAAGCCAGATCAGAGCTACCTCTATGGCCTACACCAGAGCTCATGGCCGTGCCAGATCTTTAACCCAATGAGTGAGACCAGGGATCAAACACACATCCTCAGATACTGCTTGGGGTTGTTACCTCTGAGCCATGGCAGGAATTCCCTAAAGGTATACTTTCAAAACAAAATTAAACATAAAGTATAAAAAAAGAATGGGGCACAGACACTCTAGGGACTCAACTCCACAAATGTCAATATGAATAACGGTCATTCACAATATCATTACATAGAAATACTTAACAGAAAACACTATTTTTAAAAAATCAGATTGCGACTTTAGAACTTTTTTTATTTTTCAAAGCGAATCTTATTAAAACGTTTGTTCCAAATGCTGAAGAATTGGAATTATTTTTGCTTTGGTTTACTTGAAGTATTTGAAATTTTCATGACATGGCTCAGTTTGTACAAGCTCTATTTTGTTAAGCATAACAGAGTTGTGAAACACAAAACTTTTTTGTAGAGTGCACTGGAAAGAAGAAAATGGTGTGCAAACTGACATAATAACACAACCTCACAGGAAACGTTGCATTGAAAGTAGAAAAAACTGAGAAATATCTATATATCAAAATAATCTTTGCTTTTACTTGATACTGAGTTGAAAGCTTTGAAGAATATTATATGGCTGCTTGCATAGCAAGTGCCACAAAATAGTTGATACATGGCATTATGAGGACTTGCAAAAAAAAAAAAAAAAACAGAGTGTCATAATCATCTTAAAAGTGTCAAGTCAGGAGATGCTGCAGTTAGTTCTTGTGGATTCTTAGTGTACAATCAGATGACATCGTTCTGGAGGACATTGATAGGACATTTCCACAGAGCAGTTGACAGGGGCCAGAGCCTCCAATTCTCAACCGCACCTGCCAAGAGTCCTCAGGATACAATTATATTATTTAAAGTAGGATGAGAGTTGATGTAATAAGGAGTCCATGGAGTTCCTGTCGTGGCCCAGCTGAAGTCAATCCCACTAGGAACCATGAGGTTGCGGGTTCCATCCCTGGCCTCACTCACTTGTGCGTGGTTAAGGATCCGATGTTGCCGTGAGCTGTGGTATAGGCCACAGAGGCAGCTTGGATCTGGCATTGCTGTGGCTCTGGCATAGGCTGGCAGCAACGGCTCCATTAGACCCCTATCCTGGGAACCTCCATAAGCTGTGAGTATGGCCCTACACACACAAAAAACAATAAGACAAATCCATGGCTAGAATCCAGTGGATCCTTCTCTCAAGGATCACTCTGGCCTCATGGAAGCCCAGAATGGAAGATGGGATCTTGATCTGGAGTTTAGGGAGTGAAGGCATGTGGTGAAGTGAGAACAAAGGGAAGAAACAGAGGACTGAATTCAGGCTATGATGTGCAAAAACAAGGCTCTAGTTATTGACAGAACTAGAATTCCTAATTTTTTTCTTTGGCCTCAGGCTCTGACATTGCTCTGCTCACCCTCTATGTATTTAAAAGTTTGCTATTTGTTCCTCATGCTTTATTTTGATGTTTCATTTGTTCTCCAAAAATAGCATTAAGGAGTTCCCATGTGGCATGGGGGTCAAGTTTCAGCGTTGTCTCTGTAATGGTGATGGTTCAACCACTGGCCGTGGAATTTCCCCAAGCCACAGGTATAGCCCCCCCCCCCAAAGAAAAAGGCATTAAAACTGTTGTGACTTATCTTGATTACTGACATTTTGGGCATAGTCTTTAATGTTGTGCCCACATAGTCTAGTACTGGCTCAGGGAAGAAGAGTGAAGATCGTGATGGTGAGGCAGGTGCCTCATACCCCTGAGAGAAAAGTTATTCTCCTTCCTCTTCTTTTTGAAGTGAATACTTCAAAATTGAAGAGCCTGGAGTCCTTCCTTGTCCTTCTCCTGGACTTAGTTACACCCTAAGCACAATCACCCATAAGCTTAAGATTAGGCACCCTGAGCATAATTGCCTGTGGGTTAAAGATGATTAGCATACACTGTTTTTCAGGAACTTTCCTAGTCTGTACTAATCTCTAATCAACACGCCCTTTTCACAAGTACTGTTATTCTAGGCAATAACCCAGAAGACCACCATCATGATCAGGCTGAGATTGCCTGACTGCAGCTTTGATGACTAGGATTCCCCCAAAGAAAGAAGACTGCGTGTCTGTCCCAATCCTGATTCCTATCTGAAAACCTCTTTTTCTCCTTTTTACTATAAAATGCCTTGCAAATCTTTCCAAGGGGGTGGGAGAAGGCACAGTCTTTAAGGCATTAGCCTGCTGTGGCCCTCCTTTGCCTGGCAAAGCAATAAAGCTATTTCTCCTTTACCCAAAACTCTGTCTCTGCATTTCAGTTCAGCAACAAAGAAACCAAAACCTTCACTGGTTTCAGAGTTTGGAAAGGCCTGAAAGAACCAATCATATTTACACCTTTTCCTTGGTTCACTTCTCTCTACATGCTCCATGGCCTCAAACTGGGGTGACACCATTACTTCTGATGCCCTTCACCATCTTTTCTTTTTCTTTTTTTGGTCATGTTAGGGCCACACATGTGGACCACAGCCACAGCAATGCTAGATTTGAACTGTGTCTGTGACCTTCACCGCAGCTCATGGCAATGCCAGATCTTAACCCACCGAGGGAGGCCAAGGATGGAACCCACAGCCTCATGGATACTAGTCATATTCCTTGCTGCTGAGCTATGATGGGAATTCCTGCCCTTCACCATCTTGATTAAACTCTATAGCATTTCCTTTCCTTCGTGTCCTAAAGGAATTTTTGTTAGAAATTGCAAAGAACTTTTATTAGAAAGATAATAAAACCATCACCAAATCAAAGAGGAGGTAAAGTTCAAAGGACTCATAATTTGATACTCTTGGTCTCACCCTTGACCTTGCCAGTGAATCAGATGGAGCTTCACTGTCATGGACTTGTTCTGGTGTACCACTTTTAGCATACATGCCACTGCTTGTCAAGTTTTTATACTTTTTGAGAGTATCTTTGCCTTTCCCCTGGCAATCTTGAATCAAGTAAAAGATCTGCAGTGCAGAGTTTATATCAAAGCTGATGCATCTTAAATGCCCCCATGAGGAGGAGCAATGGAAATAAAGAGGTGTACCCAGCAGTGTTCAAGTCAGAACCTTCCTTATGCAAATAAGGACAACCAGGCACTCAAGTCTCTGGGTGTTTTATTGAAAAAGTGCTAAAGTTGTTTGGAGTAGAAATCAATAACCACGTAATTACCTGACAATTGTATGGCTGGTTTTTAACTTTTTCTGTGACTGTGAGAATCTGTACTTGTAAAAGTGTAGGCTTGTGTTCCATAAGATGCATCTGAACTGATTAAAGTATTGGGGAGTTTTGGTGTAAATTATATAAAAAAGTACATACCTGTTTTCAACAAATATAATTGTTAAGCTCATGTCTCTACTGAAATGCTCTTGTGGAAAGGAATTATAATTCATCCAGAAAAATCATTTAGTGTCCTTGGAATATCCAATTTAAATAATGAAATAGCACATTTCATAAAATAGCTTTTGTTCGCATGTAAATTGGACTACAGTACTTTTTACAAACACCTTGCATCCAAAAGACATTGTGAATAAGCTGTGAAAAGGAGACAAAGGGTCAGGATTTCAGAACTTCTCTTTCAACTTCTTTCTGTATTAATCCCAACCCTTTCTTTTGGCAAAATAGAGGTTAAGTGTTTATTGCTTCTCCCACTCTAGAATATTTACAAAGTAAAATATCTAGTCAGGATGATCCTGGAAAGATGATACTGGAATCCAGGTTCTTGTTCAAGTCAGTCAAAGAATGATCTCCATGAACACACAGGCAGCAAGCAAGCAAGCAAAGTCTTTATTAAAGGAAAGCAGATATTGCCCATAGTTGCTGGGAGGGGGGAGAAGAGCCCCCCTTCTTTATTGTCCTATAGGGATTTTTATCTCTTAAACGTGGGGAGGGGCACCAACGTGGGGTCCAGAAAGATGTGGTTTTCTCTCATTGGCCTTGTTCAATTACCTATATCAGTCCTTGTCCAATAGGGCTTTTGGGCTTGGAAATGTCCCCAAAGTTTTGTACTTTTTTTGTCCTTTTCTTTCCTTAGATTAAGTCCCCATTCCTCTCATTCCTTTTTTTTTTTTTTTTTGTCTTTTTGTCTTTTCCAGGGCCACACTAGTGGCATGTGGAGGTTCCCAGGCTAAGTGTTTAAATGGAGCTGTAGCTGCAGGCCTATGTCATAGCTCCAGCAATGCCAGATCTGTGACCTAGACCATAGCTCAAGGCAATGTTGGATCCTTAACCTGCTGAGTGAGGCCAGGGATTGAACCTGTGTCCTCATGGTTCCTAGTTGGATTTCTTAACCACTGAGCCACAATGGAATTCCCCCTCTCATTCCTTTCTTATCAGTTGAGGAGTGGGCTAGAGATTCATGTTTTCTATGGTAAACAAAGTCTATGGGGAATGGGCATTTCTTACAATGAAACAAGGCCTGTGGAGACATTACTCCCTGGAGCTCTTAGGCCATAAATGTTAATCAATGGCCATATCAAAGAATGCATTGAAGCTCATGCTCCTGCACTGACACCCTGAGTTACTATTCTGCCTCAAGTTTGTGAATGTATAACTTTCAGATCTGGAATTAACATACAGTAAAATAATCAAAGCTTTTGGGCACTGAGCTAACACTTTTTGCATAAATACAGATTAAGGGCATATTGAGCAACCTGGGAACAACTAATTATCAGTACAAGTCCTTCTGGGATAATCATATCCTCAAATTCCCCCTGTTTTTGTATTTCCTTGTCTCACCACCACAAGTGGAATAACATCAAAGTGAGGTCTAGCAGAGTGGTGAGAACTCCTATATTTGAGACACATTCCAAATTCTAAATGTCAATTTTAAGTTGTCCATTCTAAGAAGCTCTTTATACAAATGAATCAAAGGCATAGAACAGAAACTCAAAGGAAATCAAACTTTCTTTTCTTAGGACTACATGTTGGGAAATAGGTTCAGAAATGAACATTTCTTTTGTCATATAAAAAGAACTACAATTAGTAGTTCTCTCTCTCTCTCTCTTTTCTTTTGTTCTACCCAGTTATGTCAAGAGTTTTGTTGTAGAACTCCCAGAAATCACCTCAGAGGACAGTCAGGGAAGATGGAGAACAGCTTTATTATGCCAGTGGGTCCCCAGGGAATTGCTTCCCAATCATAGACCCCAGACAAAAGGGGGGAGGATACATTTATAGTGCTTGCTTATGAGCCTAACATGCTACATTAATGTCTAGTTACATGCAGGGTACAGGAAGGTGTATAGCTCTAAAGAATGCCTTATATTGTCACTTTAATGATTAACCTCAAGCACAATCTGGCTATTACTGAATTTCCTTAGAACAATTGGGGTCCAGAGTTTTCCAAGTCCTAATGACTTTGTTCTTCTCAGAGCCCTCACATGAGTCACCTTAAGTTCACCAAGATGGATGGTGGCGGCAAGATGGCTTCACTCTTGCCAAGCTCCTTATTCCCTTTAGCACACCCCTATAGTTTCTGCCCATTTTTGAGGTTTAAGTCCTTCTGCCAGCATGCAGTTGATGTTCTGTGCCAGTCATTTTAAATGTAGATGTGTTTTTTGTTGTGTTTGTGGGGGAAGGTGAGCGTGACCTCTTACTCCTCTGCCATCTTGCTCCCCAATGAGTATTTTAGATGTTCTTGTATGACTTTTTATTTTATTTTATTTTATTTTTTGTCTTTTTGTGTTTTCCAGGGCTGAACCTGAGGCATATGGAGCTTCCAGGGTAGGGGTCTAATCAGAGCTGTAGCCACTGACCTATGCCAGAGCCACAGCAATGCAGGATCTCAGCCATGTCTGTGACCTACACCACACCTCATGGCAACACTGGGTCCTTAACTGACTGATTGAGGCCAGGGATAGAACCTGCAACCTCATGGTTCCTATTCAGAATCTTTAACCACTGAGTTATGATGAGAACTTCTTTTTTGAGTTTAATTGGGTGTTATTAAAAGTAACAAATACTTTCATAAACATTAAAGCCTCTTATATCAAATCAGTAGCAATGAATAGCTTCTTTCATAGTCTCTCTATATAAATAAGTAATGAAGCAAGTATGTTTTCCCTATACTGCAAAGCCAAATAGTCAATGCAATTGATTTCAGATTTCAGATTAAAAACACAATCAGGAGTTCCCATCATGGCTCAGCCAATAACAATCTGACTAGTAACCATGAAGACTTGCTGGTTCTATCCCTGGCCTTGTTAGGAAAGGGCCCTAGACACCATCCAGTCTAATACCTACTTTTGTGGGGAATGGGGAAGAGGGCCAAGCAAAGTCAAGGAACTTGCCTCAAGGTTACCCAGTGAGCTAGTGACAGCTCTGAGACAAAGCCAGGTCTCTTGACTCTACTTCTTGATGGGAAAGACTTTTGGGTTACCTGGCCATCGCTAAGAAGGGGTCTGTGCACTCAGAACCGCACCTTCACCCTGGCACCAATAGCCAGATGAAGACATCAGGAAGAGTTCCTGGATTACTTGGAGCAAGCCCCCCTGGGGGTATCCCTGTGGTCAGGGTGGACAAGAGACATAGCCATATAAGGGGCAGAAAGGCAGATGTGAAAAGGGACAGGAAGATTATGCATTGCTTTACATATTAAAAAAAATATACTTTTGGAACTTCCCATTGTGGCTCAATGGTAAGAAATCTGACTAGTATCCATGAGCATGTATCCGGACTTGGCTCAATGGGTTAAGGATGCATGGTTACCGTGAGCTCTGGTGGATGTTGCAGACAAGGCTTGGATCCCAAGTTGCTGTGGCTGTGGTGTACCCTGGCCGCTGCAGCTCTCTGATTCAAGCCCTAGCCTGGGAACCTCCATATGCCTCAGGTGCAGCTCCAAAAAGAACAAAATCGTAGAGTTTGGGGAGACTGAGCCTTGAGATCTCTCTTTCATCTGCTTTTCACCCCTCTGTCCTAAAAGAAGCCAAGAGAATTGCTGGGTTTTCAAATGACATAGAATGTAGATGGCTTTAAGAATTCTTCTCATAAATACATATCAGAAAGACACAATGAGGATACCACCTAAGGAATTTTCACAAATTAAACCAGCCCATCCCACCCATACAGCCCAGCACCAAGGTTAAGAACTAGAACACAACCAGCACCCCCTTGTGTCCGCTTCCAGGTACTGCTCCTTCCCCAGCCTCCCAAGGGTAAGCTCTTTGGCGATGTCCATCGTGTCGATTAGCTTTGCCTGCTTTTCTGTTTTAAATATAGTAAAGCCCACTTCTAACTCTCCAGGAATAGGTTAAAACAAAGAACCAAATCTGACTATGATCCATGAGGATGCAGATCCTGGCCTTTCTCAGTGGGTCGGGGATCCGGCATTGCCATGAGCTGTGCTGTAGGCTGACAGCTGTAGCTCCAATTGGACCCCAAGGCTGGGAACTTCCAGATGCCTCAGATGGGACCCTAAAAAGAAAAAAAGCAAGGAAAAATAAAGACCCTGATGCCTTCATGGTAATATACATCACATCTGAATATACAAAGAAATAAAATATAGCCATGTTTTACATATTATAATAAATGTATATCCCCCTATACAAAATATGTGCATGATGGACTTAAGCCTAATTTGAATTTTCTTCACTTTGGAAACTTAGTTCTACTTGCAGAGTGTGTAATAATTCTTTTTGTGGATATTTAGTGAAAGCAGCTTCTGTCTATCCTGTTTGGAATCTAAAATATCTTTGCAGCATACATTCCTTTGTTTGTTCTCAGTTACGTATCCACATACTTATGTATTCACTTACCTAGTGACTTCAGAGTAATTTTATTACTACATAGCTGTAATGTATTTGAAGTATATATCATGAGAAGATAACAGCAAGAGAATATTTATTGTTTTTTAGGTGACTTGAGAAAAACATAATCACTTCTTCAATACATTTCACACTGGATACTTTTTTTTTTTTGGTCTTTTTGCCTTTGAGGGCCACTCCCATGGCATTTAGAGGTTCCCTGGCTAGGGGTCAAATTGGAGCTGTAGCCACTGGCCTATGCCAGAGCCACAGCTATGCAGGATCCAAGCCGCATCTGCAACCTACACCACAGCTCAGGGCAAAACCAGATCCTTAACCCACTGAGCAAGGCTAGGGATCGAACCTGCAACCTCATGGTTCCTAGTCAGATTCGTTAACCACTGAGCCATGACGGGAACTCCAGGATACTTTTTTTTTTTTTTTTAATAGTGGTGTGGGGTACCGAATATCACAATTTTCTCCACACTACCAATAATATCGAGATGTGAGGTGACTTCTAACATGCCTGATCTTAACAAAATTATAAGCAACTATCACCAGAGCCACTCAAAATCTTGTTAGTGTACCTACAGTTCTGCAGAATTGTGCCAATTTATAATTAAAATCCTTGAGTGTTTGAAATTGACTGCTCAGTCGCCACTGTAAATTCCAGGGTACCATATGTATGATTTTCTTCTAAGTTCCCAGCTCAAACCATGGCTCCTAGGCAGGCTTTATCTTACTTGGGAGGCACATGGTGGAGTACCTCTCCACTCTCTCCTGCTCTGGCTCAGCCATTCCTTCAGCCTGAGATACCCCTTTACATTGATTGATAATACTTTGCAGGAGGAGAGGAGACCATCCAAATGAGGACAAGCAAAGCCTATTTATTCAGAACTTGCTGGAGCGAGGGGGTTGGCCACCATCACCTGTGTTTGACAGGGGACCAAAGGTGGGTGTGGGGTGTGAACGCTCTGTGCAGGGAGTGGGAGGAAACCGCAGGTGTAATGTGATGGGAGGGCGTTGGGCTGGGAAAGTTGGTGGTGGGTTGCCTGGAAGTGAGGCTTCCTGTGTGACTGGTTTGGCCAACAAGTATGGCTTCCTCTGGACGGCCTTGAACTAGAATCAAGGGAAGGAGAGGCAAATATTAGGGCGGCTGACACTTATTGACCAAAACTTGACCATGTGAGGCCAATTGTTGCAGAGGTTGTCGCTGGCTTCCCAGACTAGTTGTGGCAGAGTTGGGGGATCAGAATTCTATTTTAATATATGGCCTGGCCATGGTCCATTTGTAAATTGAGTTTCCCAGCTCCAGACCTTTTCATCTGCAGTTCACCCCAGCCATGCCTAACTGCTGCCTACCAACTCCCTCCCATCCACTCTTGCTTCTCGTTATAGCTTCATACTGCTCTAATACCTTTTAGCTGTTGCCCTGCTGCTTGGATTAAAATGAAATTCTTAGTGTGACAAAACTGTGCAGGATAAAGCACTTCTGTCTTTCCAAACCTGTCTAATTCACTGTGGCTATCGGTGAGTTTGGCACATTTGTTGTTTCCTTCTACACTGCAGAGTTACTTTCTCTGCCTAGGAGCTACGATCTTTTTCTTTCCTTCTCTTCACCAGGTTTTTTTTGTTTTTGTTTTTGTTTTTCTAAATTCCTCCTTAATTAGGACTTTGAGCAAATGTGACTGTGTTTGTGTGTCTGTGTGTGTACTTCCTAGCTACATATGAGATCTCTCATTACCCTGGTCCATGTAACTTTGAGAGGTTACTTTGGAGCTCATTGGGTTTCACATTTTGGTTTTTAACAAAGTTGCGTTAGAGCCTTCAACTTCACACTTCTTCCCCACTTTTTCTCTAGTAGCAGTATGTTTACATATATAAAGATGTACATATATAGATATGTCATAATACATAGTCTTTAAACTCATGTGGAATGCTTTTATTACCCTACCTCACTACAGTTGCCTCCCTACTACTTAGTTGCATTTATTCATAGATATCGAGGTAATCATTTTGCATGACTTTGAGTATTTCATTGTATGGGCATCTTAATTTGTTCAATTTGAATCTATTGATGGATATTTATTTAGTTAGTTTTATGCTGTTTTGAACAGTGGCACGCTGAATATGTATGCTTCCACCTGAACACTTGTGCACTTACTTTCTTACAAAACATTTCTAGAAGTCAAATCACTAGGACATGCATATTTTTAATTTTTGGAGATAAAATTCATATTGCCAATAATTTGCCCATGTAAGGGGTACATTTCAATGGCTTTGACTAGATTCATGTAGTTGTGCAGCTATCATCATAAGCAATTTCAGAAGTTTTCCTCACTCCATAAGAAAAAAAGCTGTACCCATGTGTAGGGCCTCCTCATGTCTCCCTAACTCTTTAGTTCTAGACAACTATGAATCTACTTTCTGTCTCTATGGTTTTGCCCATTCTGCACATTTCATATGAATAGATTTACAACAATTTTTCTTCTGAGATTTGGCTTTTCACTTAGCTTAATCTTTTCTAGACCCATCCACATATTAGGATGAATTTTTAGTTTTTATTATTTTTTAAATGACCAGTAAATAGTTCAATCGTCATTTTAAAAAGTAAGATTTAACGTAGAAACCTTGTATTCTTACAACTTGCTCGCTCATTGTCTTCACTGCCCCCCTCCCCAGTGAGAATCAAGTTGGGGGACCCCAAGGTGGGGGAGGAGGGGTTAGGGTAGAAATAAGGGGCACATCCTCTGAGGGACAGGGTATGTTCCAGGACAAGGGTGGGGTTCAAAGTCCTGGTCCCCACAACAACACAAATGCAAACTTCATTCAGGTAAGACTACAACCACCTGACCCTTGACCCAGTGACTCCAGGATGCTCAACTAGTCCCCCTCGCCCTCCCTAACCCCCACGGTGTGCACCCTCTTCTTCTAGGGGGCTGGGGCTTCAGTGTACCCACCTGAGGGGAAGGAAGGGCTGGGTTCAGGGATACTTTGGGGAGGAGGGGCTGCGGGGTGGAATGGGGGTTGATCCATGGTTCAACACGGTCCCCCTCCAGAATATGTAGAAGTCCATTGAGATAGGAAGGCAGAAGGTGTGTTGGGACATCACTGAAGAGCCACAGCACCCCTGGCTCCCCGCCCCTCTTCCCTCTTCTCAGAAGGATACCCCCAGTAGCCCGCCTCTTCAGTTCTCTCCTCCGCCCCCACCGAAACCCATCTCCACCTTGTGGAAACGTGGAGGGGACCAGACCCATCGGCTGGATGGGGGCATGTTCCCACTCCCTTCCTCGCTGCTGCCCCAGACAGGGGACTCTCTCCTGGGCTGCAAGGCTGGCCCAGTGGGCCCCCCACCCCAGGTCCCGCCCCTGCCTCCAAACCATACACCGGCCTTGGCCCCCCCTAGACAGGGTGGGCGCTCACAGTTTCCCAGGTGGCACATGCAGCTGTCTTGCCACATGAACTTCTTCGTGCAGATGCCGCGCTCACAGGGCTAGAGGCCTGTGTGAGTCTTCCTGTGCTCCATCAGGTGATGCTTCATCTTGAACTTCTTGTTTCACATGGGGCAGTCAAAAGACTGCAGGTTGAGGTGCCTGCTCACTTGCTGATCATGCATCGTCTTGTGGGAAAAGACTTCTCGCAGTGGCACAGAAAGATCTTCTACCCATCTCTACTATGTGTCCCTCCAGAGGTCCCACCAGTGCCACCTGGTGTGCCCAGGGCTCCTAATGATGCACCCCCCATCATCACTGCCCCGTGTTCAACTTGGTTCCCTGGCAGCTGGCCTGGAGTCTGTGAGGAAGAGGAGGAGGAAGTGAATGAAGAGGATAGGAAGACTAGGATCTGGTTGCCCTGCATGTCCAGCAGAAGCAGGGGCCTAGGAGGGTGGATGGGAGTGTGGGAAGAAGGGGTTGGCCCCCCCCGAATCCTCAAGCCCCGCCCCAGGACCCCCATCCTCATAAGGGCCAAAGTCATTGGAGGACTCCCAGAAATTGACCTGCTTCTCGCCCTTGTCTGGAGGCTCAGACAGAGTCTGGACATCACCAATACTAAGCGTGCCTCAGGTTCTCCCCCTAGAGGATGCCGGGAGCCACCCCCCAGCTCTTCATCTTCATCATCCTCACAGGCCAACACCAAGTCTTCCTCCTCCTCACCCTCTTCCAGGTCTGGGTCTTGGGGAGCCAGGGGTGCTGGTGTGGGGCAGGTTCCACCCCGCTTCATGTACACCCAGGGTTTCTGTGGCACGATGCTGGGGGGTGCACAGGTGGGCTGCCAGAGCCCAGCCCCAGGGACCACCGCCCCTGTCCCCCACCCCCACTATCATCACACCACTCATCTGCTTCTGGCAGCAGCTTCCCAGAGGTAGCCCCTCCACTGCCAACCACAGGGGCTGGGAACATGCAGCTGCCACCTCCAATGCTCCCTGCTGCTCACCACAGAAGCGCAAAGCCTCTTGGGAGGAAGAGGAGCAATCAGTCGACTCCCAGGAGCTGACATAGTTGCTGCTGCTGGGGGACTGATTCTCGCTGGCCTGGCTGGAGGCATGGGAGCGCACGGAGCCCATAGCAGCAGGGGTACACTGCCCCCACTCCCAGGGGGCACCCTAGCAGCAGGGACAGTGACTGACATGGCTGCAGCAGTGGTGATGGTGGTGGTGGTGGCTGAGGCCCGGCCCTCTCAGAGGAGTTCAGTGCTCTTGTCCACGATGTGCCACATCTGGAGCACAGACCCCACTGTGAGGAAGCAGACAATGGCAGCAGTGGCCATGCTGAGCCGGCTAGTGTAAGCTGAAGCCAGGGTGGTCTTGAAGGTTCCGGGGTCACGACACTGGGCAGTGAGATCCAAGTCATGCCCTTGAGTAAGACCTGGTCGAGGAAGATGCAGCCAGGACAACACGATGAGCACCGAACTCCCATCCCCACACTCAGATGAATACACCACAGCGCTGGCCCTGTAGCCGCTGCTGATTGAGGGACTCCAGGAGGGCACTGGTCACCTCAGGGAAGGGCACGTGTACCACCACAGCTGCAGGCAGGGGCAGGGGTGGGTGGGGAGCGGTGATAGAGGCAGAGGAAGTGTGGCCCCACCTGGAGACGGAGGCAAAGGTTCAATGGTGTGGAGAGGAGGGGTACCTCCCCAGCCACAGGAACAAGGGAAGGAGGAGAATGACCAGGGGTGGTGTCGGGCTACTGGTCCCCCAACCACCCCCCCCCAGCCCCTCACTGGGAGGGCATAGATGAAGCCCAGGCCCCTCCCACCACCATCTTGGGCTGACTCCCCAGGATGAATTTTTAAATTGCTGAATAAAAGTCCATTGTAGAGAAAAATTACATTTTGCTTATCTAGTCCACTATTTCTTTCCACTATTTGGTCATTAGGAATAAGCCTGCTCTGTGTATTCATGTACAAGTTTCTGTTTGAACGTATGTTGTCAGTTGTCTTGGGTTTATACCCAAGAGCCAAATTTCTGGATTATATGGGTATTCCATGGTTAACTTATTGAGGAACCGCCAATCTAGATTTCACAGTGATTGCAGCAATTTACATTCCTAAGAACAATATATAAAGGTTCCAGTTTCTCTCTGTCTTCAGCCAGCCTGTTATTAAGAGCCATCTTGAGTCGATGTGAAGTGGTATCTCACTGTGATTTTAATTTACATTTCATTAACGGCTAATGGCATTGAGCATCTTTTCATGTACTCATTGTCCACTTGTCTGTCTTCACTGGGGAAATGTCTATCCAAATCCTTTTGCCATTTTTTCTCACCAATTGACTTACTTGTCTTTTTATTGTTGAGCTGTAAAAATTATTTATGTATTTTGAATGCATAGTACCCCTCAGATATATGATTTGCAAATTGGTTTCTTCCATTCCATTGGTGGTCCTTTCACTGTCTCGATGCTGTTCTTTGATCACAAAACTTTTTTAGCTTTGTTAAAGTCTGCTTTGTCTATTTTTTCTTTGGTCGCTTATGTTTAGATGTCACATTAAAACAACATTGACCAATGCAAGGTCACAACAATTTACATTAATATTTCCTCCTAAGAATTCTATAGTTTTGTCACATATTTATGTCTACGGTCCATTTTGAGTGAAGTTTTGTATATGGTGTGAGGAAGGGGTCCAGCTTCTTTTGCAGGTGGATATCCAGTTGTTCTAGCTCTATTTGTTGACATCACTATTCTTCCTCCCATTGAATTGCCTTGGCTGTACTGTCAAAAATCTGTTCACCACAAATGTACAGTCATTTACATTTATTTCTGGACTCTCAGTTCTATCTCATTGATCTATTTGTTAATCCTTGAACCAGTCGCATGACAATCGTATTGATTATTGCCATCGCATAGCACGTTTTTAAATCGGGATGTATGTGTTTTGAGTGTGCCAGTTTTATAGTTCTTTGAGATTGTTTTGGCTATTTGGGTTCCTTTGAATTTCCACATGAATTTTAATACCAGCCCTTCAGTTTCTGCAGTGAGCCAGCTGTAATTTGAATAGCATTTTGTTCAATCTGTAGGTCAATATGTGAAGCATTTCCATCTTGATATATAAGTTTTCCAATACACAAACATGGACCTTGAACAATATGGGTTTGAACGAGGCGAGTCTACTTAGATGGATTTTTTTCACTAAATAAGTACCATAGTACTAGACAATCCATGGTTGATCAAATCTGTGGATGTGGAACCTCAGATACAGAGGGCTGACTGTATAAAGTTATATGCAGATTTTTAACTCTGTGAAAGGTCAGTGTCCCAAATCTCCACATAATTTCATAGTCAAGCATATTCTCAGAGTTCCTTTCATGGCTCAGTCATAAACCAACCTGACTAGCATCCATGAGGATGCAGGTTCGATCCCTGGCATCACTCAGTGGGTTAAGGATCTGGCATTGCCGTGGCTGTGGTGTAGGCTGGTGGCTACAGATCCGACTGGATCCCTAGTCTGGGAACCTCCATATGCAGTGGGTGCAACCCTAAAAAGGCCAAAAAAAAAAAAGAGACAGAGAGAGACAATGGTATTCTGATCTAACTTGTTTTGATAATACTTTATAATTTTCAGAATTTTTAAAATTACTTCATGAATTTTATTACATTTATAGGTGTACAACACTCATCACAACCAAATTTCACAGCATTTCTATCCCAAACCCACAGTGCATCGCCCCACCCCCCAACCTGTCTCAGTTGGAAACCATACATTTTTTAAAGTCTGTGAGACAGTATCCATTCTGCAAAGACGTTCATGTGTCCTTTTTTTAGATTCCACATGTAAGTGATAGTGTTTGATGTTGGTGTCTCATTGTCTGACTGACTTCACTTAGCATGATAATTTCTAGGTCCATCCCTGTTGCTACAAATGCCAGTATTTCTTTCCTTTTAATGGCGGAGTAATTTTCCATTGTGTATATGTACCACTTCTCCTTTTTTTTTTTAATTTTCCCACTGTAGAGCAAGGGGGTCAGGTTATCCTTACATGTATACATTACAATTACATTTTTCCCCCAGCCTTTCTTCTGTTGCAACATGAGTATCTAGACAAAGTTCTCAATGCTACTCAGCAGGATCTCCTTGTCAATCTATTCTAAGTTGTGTCTGATAAATCCAAGCTCCCGTTCCCTCCCCCTCCCTCCCCCTCCCATCAGGCAGCCACAAGTCTCTTCTCCAAGTCCATGATTTTCTTTTCTAAGGAGATGTTCATTTGTGCTGTATATTAGATTCCAGTTATGAGTGATATCATATGGTATTTGTCTTTGTCTTTCTGGCTCATTTCACTCAGGATGAGAGTCTCTAGTTCCATCCATGTTGCTGCAAATGAATGGCATTATATCATTCTTTTTTATGGCTGAGTAGTATTCTATTGTGTATATATACCACTTCTTCCGAATCCAATCATCTGTCGATGGACATTTGGGTTGTTTCCATGTCTTGGCTATTGTGAATAGTGCTGCAATGAACATGCGGGTGCACATGTTGCTTCTAAGCAGAGTTTTGTCCGGATAGATGCCCAAGAGTGGGATTGCGGGGTCATATGGAAGTTCTATGTATAGATTTCTAAGGTATCTCCAAACTGTTCTCCATAGTGGCTGTACCAGTTTACATTCCCACCAACGGTGCAGGAGGGTTCCCTTTTCTCCACACCCCCTCCAGCACTTGTTATTTGTGGATTTATTAATGATGGCCATTCTGACTGGTGTGAGGTGGTATCTCGTGGTAGTTTTGATTTGCATTTCTCTTATAATCAGCGATGTTGAGCATTTTTTCATGTGTTTCTTGGCCATCTGTATATCTTCTTTGGAGAAATATCTATTCAGGTCTTTTGCCCATTTTTCCATTGATTGATTGGCTTTTTTGCTGTTGGGTTGTATAAGTTGTTTATATATTCTAGAGATTAAGCCCTTGTCCATTGCATCATTTGAAACTATTTTCTCCCATTCTGTAAGTTGTCTTTTTGTTTTCTTTTTGGTTTCCTTTGCTGTGCAAAAGCTTTTCAGTTTGATGAGGTCCCATGGGTTTATTTTTGCTCTAATTTCGATTGCTTTGGGAGACTGACCTGAGAAAATATTCATGATGTTGATGTCAGAGAGTGTTTTGCCTATGTTTTCTTCTAGGAGTTTGATGGTGTCCTGTCGTATATTTAAGTCTTTCAGCCATTTTGAGTTTATTTGTGTGCATGGTGTGAGGGTGTGTTCTAGTCTCATTGCTTTACATGCAGCTGTCCAGGTTTCCCAGCAATGCTTGCTGAATAGACTTTCTTTTTCCCATTTGATGTTCTTGCCTCCCTTGTCAAAGATTAATTGACCATCAGTGTCAGGGTTTATTTCCGGATTCTCTATTCTGTTCCATTGGTCTGTCTGTCTGTTTTGATACCAGTACCACACTGTTTTGATGACTGTGGCTTTGTAGTATTTCTTGAAGTCTGGGAGAGTGATGCCTCCTGCTTGGTTTTTGTTTCTGAGGATTGCTTTGGCGATTCTGGGTCTTTTGTGGTTCCATATAAATGTTTGGATTGTTTGTTGTAGTTCTGTGAAAAATATCATGGGTAATTTGATAGGGGTTGCACTGAATCTGTAGATTGCTTTGGGTAGTATGGCCATTTTTACAGTATTGATTTTTCCAATCCAGGAACATGGAATATCTTTCCATTTCTTTACATCTTCTTTGATATCTTTGATTAAAGTTTTATAGTTCTCGGCATATAGGTCCTTTACCTCCTTGATCAGGTGTATTCCGAGGTATTTGATTTTGTGAGGTGAAATTTTAAAAGGTATTATATTTTTGTATTCCTTTTCTAATATTTCATTGCTGGTATGCATAAATGCAACCCACTTCTGAAAGTTAATCTTATATCCTGCTACTTTGCTGAATGTATGAATCAGTTCAAGGAGTTTTGGGGTTGAGTCCTTAGGGTTTTCTATGTATAGTATCATGTCATCTGCATACAGTGATAGTTTTGTTTCTTCTCTTGCTATATGGATGCCTTTTATTTCTTTTGTTTGTCTAATTGCTGTGGCTAGGACTTCCAAAACTATGTTGAAGAGCAGTGGTGAGAGTGGGCATCCCTGTCTTGTTCCAGATTTGAGTGAGAAGGCTTTCAGTTTTTCCCCATTGAGTATTATATTTGCTGTGGGTTTATCGTAATTGGCTTTGCTTATGTCTAGGAATGTTCCCTCTATACCCACTTTGGCGAGGGTCTTGATCATGAATGGATGTTGGACTTTGTCAAATGCTTTCTCTGCATCTATTGAGATGATCATATGATTTTTGACTTTTTTTTTTGTTAATGTGGTGTATGATGCTGATTGATTTGCGTATGTTGAACCATCCTTGTGAACCTGGGATGAACCCAACCTGGTCATGGTGTATAATTTTTTTGGTATGTTGTTGGATTCGGTTGGCTAAGATTTTGTTGAGAATTTTTGCATGTATATTCATCAATGATATTGGCCGCTAGTTTTCTTTTTTGGTGGTATCTCTGTCTGGTTTTGGAATGAGGGTGATGGTGGCATCATAGAATGTCCTTGGGAGTATTCCTTCTTCTTCAACCTTTTGAAAGAGTTTAAGGAGGATGGGCACCAATTCCTCTTTATATGTTTGATAGGATTCACCTGTGAAGCCATCTGGTCCTGGACTTTTATTTGTAGGGAGTGATTTTATGACCTCTTCTATTTCATTTCTAGTGATCGGTCTGTTCAGTTGGTCTGTTTCTACTTGATTCAGTTTTGGCAGGCTGTAAGATTCTAGAAAATTGTCCATTTCTTCCAGATTGTCAAACTTGTTGCCATATAGTTGTTCATAGTATTCGCTTATGGTTTTTTGTATTTCTGCTGTATCCGTTGTGATTTCTCCTTTTTCATTTATAATTTTGGTTATTTGGGTTCTTTCTCTCCTCTTTTTAGTGAGTCTGGCCAGGGGGTTGTCAATTTTGTTGACCTTTTCAAAGAACCAGCTCTTAGTTTTATTAATTTCTCTATTGTTTTTTGAGTCTCTATTTTATTGATTTCTTCTTTGATCTTTATAATTTCCTTCCTTCTGCTGACTTTAGGTCTTTTTTGTTCTTCTTTTTCTAATTCATTTAGGTGGAGGGTTAAGTTGTCAATTTGGGATCTTTCTTCTTTTTTGAGAAAGGCCTGTATTGCAATAAATTTCCCTCTGAGCACTGCTTTCGCAGCATCCCAGAGATTTTGAGCGGTTGTGTCTTCATTATCATTTGTTTCCAGGTAGTTTTTAATTTCCTTCTTGATTTCCTCATTGACCCATTGGTTTTTTAGGAGCATGTTGTTTAGTCTCCATGCAGTAGGTTTTTCCTCATTTCTTTTCCCATGGTTGATTTCTAATTTCATGGCATTGTGGTCAGAGAAGATACTTGAGATAATTTCTATGCTCCTAAATTTGTTGAGGTTAGCTTTGTGTCCCAATATGTGGTCGATTCTTGAGAATGTTCCATGAGCATTTGAGAAGAATGTGTATTCTGCTTTTTTTGGATGTAGGGTCCTGAAGATATCAATGAAGTCTAACTTTTCTATTGTTTCCTTTAGGATCTCTGTTGCTTTATTGCTTTTCTGTCTAGAGCATCTGTCCATTGGTGTGAGTGGGGTATTAAGGTCTCCTACTATGATTGTATTCTCATCAATATCTCCCTTTATGTCTGTTAATATTTGTTGTATGTATCTGGGTGCTCCTGTATTTGGGGCATATATGTTGATGATAGTAACATCCTCTCCTTGGATGGATTCCTTAATCATTAAGTAGTGTCCTTCTTTGTCTTTCTTTATATCTTTTGTTTTAAAGTCTATTTTGTCTGATATGAGCGTTGTGACTCCTGCTTTTCTGTCATGTCTACTGGCGTGAAATATTTTTCCCCACCCTTTCACTTTCAATCTATATGTATCTTTTGTCCTAAGGTGAGTTTCTTGTAGGCAGCATATTGAAGGTTTTTGCCTTTTTATCCACTCAGCCACTCTGTGTCTTTTGATTGGGGCCTTCAGTCCATTGACATTTAAGGTGATAATTGATAGATGATTATTTATTGCCATTTGAACCTCGTGTTCCAGTTGATTCTATGGTTCTCCATTCTTCCTTTCTTTTTTTTTTTTTTTTTTGGTTGGATGGTCTCTGGTTATTATCTGCTTGAGTGTATTTTTTTTTTCATTTTTTGCAAATGCAATATTTGGTTTTGGCTTGTGGTTGCCCTGTTTTTTAAGTATGCTAACCCCTTCCCATAATTGTGTGTTTTAGCCTGATGGTCCTGTAAGTTCAAACACTTCATTACTATATTAAAATTAAGAAGAGAAACATACAAACAAACAAACAAAAAGGGTTATTTATTTCCTAACATCCCTTGCCCACATTTTATGGTTTTGATGACTCTTTTTTATTTTTTTTCTTTTTAATTTTATTTTGTTTGAGGCCTGTTCATGATTAAATCTGTATGCTGGCTTATTTGAGTGACTCCTCTCTGATTGTGGTTTCCTCAGTCCTAGTTCTTCCTCTTCTTTTTTTTTTTTCTTTTCTTTTTTCTTCCCTTTCCTTCCTTTCTTTTTGGTTTAGAGAAGCCCTTTCAATATTTCCTTTAACCTGGGTTTTGTGTTGCTGTATTCTTTAAGTTTTTGTTTTTTGGAAAAAAGTTTTATTTCCCCTTCTATTTTAAATGATATTCTTGCTGAATAGAGTATTCTAGGTTGCATATTTTTTCCTTTGAGCACTTTAAGTATCTCTTGCCATTCCCTCCTAGCCTGTAGTGTTTCTGTAGAGAAGTCAGCTGATATTCTTATGGGGGTTCCCTTGTAGGTAACATTCTGTTTTTCTCTTGCTGCCTTTAGGATCCTCTCTTTATCACTAACTTTTGCCATTTTTATTATGATGTGTCCTGGTGTGGGTCTATTTGGGTTCAGTTTGTTTGGGGCCCTCTGTGCTTCCTGTATCTTGAACCCAGTATCCTTTAGATTTGGGAAGTTTCCATCGATAATTTCTTCAAATATATTTTCCATTCCCTTATCTTTTTCTACTCCTTCTGGAATTCCTATTATGCATAGATTGGCCCGCTTTATATTATCCCATAGGTCTCTTATATTGCTTTCCAGTTTTTTGATTCGGTTTTCTGTCTGTTGACCGGATTGAGTGATTTCCATTATTCTATCTTCCATATCACTGATTCGTTCTTCTGCATTATTCATTCTGGCTTTTACTGCCCCTAGTTCAGTTTGCATCTCTGCAAATGAATGTTCTAGTTTTTCTTGGCTCCTCCTTATATTTTCTAGTTCCTTTCTGAGGGTATCTGCATTACTGTTCATATCTTCTCTTAATTCCTTCAGTATTTTCACTATTTCTCCTTTGAACTCCAGGTCTGTCTGACTGCAGAGATCTGTTTCATTGTTGACTGTTTTAGGTGAGTTCTCCTGTTGGTTTGACTGGGAGTGGTTTCTCAGCTTCTTCATCTTGCTTTTTGTTTTCTTTCTCCTGAGAGAGTTGTACTCTCCGTTATTGGGCAGTGTTTGCCTTGTCACTGCTGTGGAATATTTCCTGAGGGCTGGCGTTGTTGGTCAATCTTTTTTGAGGCAGTGTGGCTTTTCTGGAGTGTTGATGGGGCTAACAGTGTTTCTTTGAAGCAAAGGAGGACTTCCTGAGGGCAGACAGGACTGGGAGGTCCACACCACGATGGTAGCAGATTTCACTTGGTCATGCAGAGCTTGCTCTGGTGTTTTTAGGCTGTGGGGTTCTTGCAGGGGGTTGGTGGTGTTGGGCAGCTGTTCCTCAGGAGTACAGCACCCCCTGGGGGCTGGAGCAGCTATCTGGGTCACTGAGAACCTGAGGCTCTTCCCTAGGGCAGCCCAACTCAGAAGGCTGCCCTGAGAAAGTAGGCAGATCTTTTCACAGTCTGGCCAAGCTTGTTGCAGCTTTTCTGGGCTGCAGGGGCTCTTCTAGGGGGCTGGTGGTGCTGAGCAGCTATTCCGCAGGAGTGGGGCACCCCCTAGCGGCTTGGGCGGGTAGCAGGGCCACTGGAAACCGAAGAGGCTCCTCCCCAGGGCAGCCTGACTCAGAAAGACTGTCTGAGATCTTTTCCCGGCTTGGCCAGGCTTGTTGCAGCTTTTCTGGGCTGCAGGGTGTCCTGCCTGGAGCTGGCAGTCCTATGCAGCTGATCCACTAGGGCACCCCCTGGGGGCTTGGGCAGGTTGCAGGGCCATTGGAAACCGAAGAGGCTCCTCCCCGGGGCAGCCCGACTCAGAAAAACCATCCGGGAATTAGGCAGATCTATTCACTGCCTGGCTAGGCTTGTTCTAGCTTTTCTGGGCTGCAGGACTTTTCTCGGGGGCTGGTGGTATTTGGTGCTACTCTGCGGAAGTGTAGCCCCTCCTAAGGGCAAGCAGGCCTGTGCAGGGACAGCCCCTGTGGTGGTAGGCTTCAGGCAGTTGTTGAGGCCAGCCCTCCTGGATGGCAGGCAGCCCCAGGTTCGGCGAGAGCGTAGTGGGTGGCAGGGGTGGGGGGAGGGGATGCACTGGGAAGCACAGCTTTCAGCTAGCTAGCGGGCCTGTAAGCTTGCTGTGGCGTGGGGGGTATTCTATGGGGACCCACCCCTTCTTCTCTCCCCTCCCCCGCACAGGCGCAGACCACGCTCTTTTCCCAGGTTCCCTCTGATGTGGCTTTCCACTTCCCCGCCCCTAGAGTATTGCTCCCTTCCTCTGCGACAGCTTTGTTTTCTAGTCTCCCAGACAGTCTCTGCCCTGTCAAATGGTTTCTAGACCTCCCAAGCAGTTTCCGCCCCACCCCACCCCCCCAGCCTGGGGACTATCCTCTGGAGCCTAGGTCTCAGTCCCCCAGCCCTTTCTCAGAGACCAACTCTCGGAGGCTAGGTCTCGGTGCCCAGCCCCCACCCAGACGGCCCCCGGCCCTTTCTCGGGGACTAACCTTCAGAGGCGAGGTCTCGGTGTCCAGCCCCCACCCAGGCGTCCCCCCGGCCCTCTCTCGGGGACCAACCTTCGGAGGCGAGGTCTCGGTGTCCAGCCACCACCCAGGCGTCCCCCGGCCCTTTCCCGGGGACTAACCTCTGGAGCCGAGGACTCGGTGCCCAGCCCCCACCCAGGCGTCTCAATTTTTGGTGACTGTGCCCGTAGTTCAGATGGTCCGTTCGGTTCTTGATCAGCTTTTCCGTACTCCAACTTACTGCTACACTCTTCTCTGCATCTGGAGATTTCTCCAGTTCGTTTGATCATTCCCCCGTGTAGGTGACTTTCCAGGGTGCAGGATCCCTTTCTCCTCCGCAGTTCCCTTTCGGGTGCGCCCGTCCCACTCAGATTCACCTTCTCTCACTCTCCTCTTTTCTCCCGTTCTGCCCCGTAATGTCACGAACTTCTTGCCATTATTGGAGTTTAGGTTCTTCTGCCAGCGATTTGTTGCTGTTCTGTGCGAGTCATTTATTCTGTAGATGTGCTTTTTTTTGTTGTGTTTGTGGGAGAGGGCGAGCGTGTCCCCATACTCCTCCACCATCTTGTCCTCCTGTACCACTTCTTCTTGATCCACTCCTCTGTCGATGGACATTTAGGTTGCTTCCATGTCTTAGCTATTGAAAATAGTGCTGCAATGAACATTGGAGTACCTGTGTCTTTTCGTGTCTTACAGTGTAATAGGGCACCATTTGCTCCACACCCTCTCCAGCACTCATTGTTTGTAGACTTTTTGATGATGGCCATTCTGGCTCGTGTAAGGTCGTACCTCACAGTGGTTTTGATTTGCATTTCTCTTGTAATGAGTGACGTTGAACATGTTTTCATGTGTTTTTTGGCCATCTGTATGTCCTCTTTGGAGAATTGTCTGTTTAGGTCTTCTGCCCATTTTTGATGGGGGTGTTTGTTTTTCTGGTATTTAGCAGTAGGGTGTGTTTATAAATGTTGGAGCTCAATCCCTTGTCAGTTGATTCATTTGCAAAGATTTTCTCCCATTCTGTGGGTTGTCTTTTCATTTTGTTTAGGGTTTCCTTTGCTGTGCAGAAACTTTTAAGTTTAATTAAATCACATTTGTTTATTTTTGTTTTTACCGTTATGACTCTAAGAGGTGGATCTGAGAAGATGTTGCTGTGGTGTATTTTTTGGAGTGTTTGGCCTATGTTTTCCTCTAAGAGTTTTAAAGCGTGTGGTCTTATATCTAGGTCTTTCATCCATTTGGAGTTTATTTTTGTGTATGGTGTTAGGAAGGGATCTAAATTCATTCTTTTCCATGTGGCTGTCCAGTTTTCCCAGCACCACGTATGGCAGGGATGGTGCACAGATGGCCCTCTTGGGGCTCTTTGGGCATGGAATTTGGTCCACTATAGTGGGAGCCATTGGCAGGAGCAGCAGAGCTTCTTTCATTCACTTGCCCCCTGATGTTATTCCTCTGCTCTGAGTTCTCTGTAGCTCTAAGGATGCTGCTGTTCCCCATCTGTTGCTAGGCAGCCACTTCTCCTCTCCAGCACCCCCAAACAATGGTGCCTTGTCTTTAATCCTAATGGGGTTGGCTCAGCTTCCACCCTCAAATGTGGTCCCCCATGATCTAATTCCTTCAAGCTCTTTCTGCATGGCCAACCCCAGCTCTCTTTTTGTCTAAACTCTAAGGCCAGAATTTTAGCTCCTGACACTTGGACCACCATATGGTTGCCACTATAACACTGATGGTTTGTGGATTGTTTCCATTTTAACAGCTTCACACCAATTGCTGTGTTCTCCTCCAGTACTCTAAAGTTCCTCCTCTATCCAGGCCAACCTCCTTGCTGGTGGTGGAGCTCCCCAGTGTGCTGGAGCTTTTCCTCTTTCCAACTTCCTCCTAGGGGTGACTGTCCCATCTCCATTCTCTCCCCTCTATCTTTTACTTCTTTCTTTTCTCCTTTATGGTTTCATGAAGGTTTTCTTGCACTATCATAATCCTGAGGTCTTTTGTCAAGTGTTTGGCAAATGTTCTGTGTGATGACATCCACACATAGATATATTCTTGATATATTTCTGGGAATAGGTGAGCCTCATGTCCTAATCATCCACCATCCTCCTCTTGACTCTCCTTTTTTTTTCTTTTATAAACTTGACTATGTTTTGCCACTCCCTTCTGGCCTGCAGCTTTTCTGTAGAGAAATAAGCTGAAAGCCTTATGGGGGTTCCCTTGTAATTAATGCTTTGCTCTTCTCTTGCTGCCTTTAGCAGCCTTTGTTTATCTATCACTTTTGCTATTTTAAAAAAGAATATGTCTTAGTGTAGGTCTGTTTGGGTTCATCATGTTGGGGACCCTCTGTGCCCCATGTACCTGAATATCTATTTCCTTCTTTAGATTTGGGAAGTTTTTAGGCTTCAAGTACATTTTCAACACCATTTTGTCTCTCCACAACTTCTGGGAACTTTGGTATGTGAGGTTCAACATGTTATATATAATCCCAAAGATCACTTGTATTTTCTTTTATTCCTCTTCTTCTTTTTATTTTTTTCCTGTTCATTTAGCTGTCTGTCTGCTGTAATGGTTGGGTGATTTCCATTATTCAAGTTCCAGGTCACATTGTTCATTCTGCTACTCATTGCCTTTAACTCTGCTTCTATCATGGCAATGGAGTTTTCTAATTTTCCTTAGCTCCTCCTTACAGTTTCTAGGTCCTTTTTACAATAATCCACATTTCTGTTGATAGCCTGTCTTAATTGCTTTGGTACTTTCATTACCTCCTTTTGAAGTCAGTGTCTATTAGACAGTTTCATTGTTTCTCCTTCAGGGGAGGTCTCCTGTTCTTTTAATTGGGATCGCTGCTTCTGCATCTTCATTTCATTTCTATTCCTCTTACTCCAGATATGTGGAGATTTTCTTGTCCTTTTAGGAGGGCTGATTTCTTCTTTCAGTGTTCAGTGGATGTACTGGGAGAATTGGTCTACACACAGATTTTTTATTATATTTTTTGGAAGAAGGTAATATCCCCTCCCACTCCTCTGCCATCTTGTACTGATTTCCCTTCCTTTCTTCTTTTGGTCTCATTTCCTTTGATTTGATATCTAGCTTTGGCTTTATATTTGGATTCCTTTTTCTTTTACTTTTTTTTTGGTATATAACAATGATAGAATTTTGCTTTGTGGTTATCATGAAGTTGTGATATAGTAGCCTATATACATATATGATTGTTTTTAAATTATAAATACCAGCTTTGATATCATATTTGTGGATTCTTCCCTACCTTTATTGTTTCTTTGCCTTCTTCCCACAGGGAGCATTTTCTAATTGTCTCCTTCACAAATTTTCTGTTTCTACTTGTGGCCTTTTCCACGTAGAGGATTTCTTTTAGCATTTCCACTTAGAGGAGTTCTTTTAGTTCTAAAGCTAGATTTGTTTGTTGAATTTTTTACAATTCTGTTTCTCTGTAAAGAATTTGATTTCCCCATCAAATCTGGATGAGGGCTCTTGGGGTAGCATAGGCACGGTGGTTGGATTTTTCTCCCCTTTCATCATTTTAAATATATTGTGCCACTGCCTTCTGATGTGCTAAATGTCTGCTGAAAGATCATGATACCCTTAGAGCGATTCCCTTGTATATTGTCTTGCTTCTGTTGTCTGTGTTTTGGTGGGGGAGGCTGGTCTGGAGCCTTGTGCAGGCTTCTGGGTTTTAGAGGCTCTTGGTGCCCACTGGTGGAGGAAGCAGATCTTGGCTCTATGTTGTGCAGGGCTCTTTCAAGGGACATGTCTAGAGGTGTCTCTGGGCTCACAAAGCCTTTAGATAGCCTGACTGCTGATGGATAGGGCTGTATTCCCACATTGTCAGTTGTCTGGCCTAAGGCTTCTCAGCATTGTAGTTTACAGGCTGTTGGGTGGGGCCAGGTCTTGTTGCCAAGGACCCAACTTGTCTGCCTCCAGCCAAAGTTCACATAGGTCCCTGTTATATCTGCTACCAGTCTTTATGACCCCAAAGAGAGCCCTGCTACACCCTGTCTGCCCAAGAGTCCTGATAAGACCAGCATATAGGACTGTCTAAGTCTTCCATTGTGTCACTGGTTTTGCCCTTGTTCCTGGTGCATGTGAGATCTTCTGCTCATCTTCCCAGATTGTAGTCTCTGATCCTTCCAGTGCTCTGGAGCACCTACCTGCCTTTAATTCCCAGCAGACTACAAAGCCAAATGCTCTGGAGGCTCTACCTCCTAATGCTGGACCACTAGGCTGGAGAGCATGGCATATGGCTAAGAGCTCTCACTCCTGTTGGATAACTTCTGCAATGTAATTACTCTATAGTTTGTGGTTTGCCCACCTGAATGGCATGGCAGTTGACTATATTGCAAGTGAGCCCCCCCTTTTGTCTCATGGTTTTCTATGTGTCATTCAAAGTAGAGTATATTTTCTCTTTTCAGTAGACTCCAGTCTTTTGTATAGAGGATTGTTCAGGATTGGCAGTTCTGAATTTTCTGTTTGTTTGTATTTTATTTTATTTTATTTTATTTTATTTTATTTTATTTTATTTTATTTTATTGTCTTTTGCCATTTCTTGGGCCACTCCAATGGCATATGGAAGTTCTCAGGCTGGGGGTCTAATAGCAACTGGCGTACCCCAGAGCCACAGCAATGTGGGATCTGAGCTGTGTCTGTGACCTACACCACAGCTCATGGCAATTCCGGATTGTTAACCCACTGAGCAAGGACAGGGATTGAACTCGCAACCTCATTGTTCCTAGTTGGATTCATTAACCACTGCACCATGACTGCAACTCCTCTGTTTGTTATTTTAAAGCCACACACACAGCATAGGGAGGTTCTCAGGCCAAGGGTCCGATCAGAGCTGTAGCTGACACCCTATGCCACAGCCACAGCAACATCACATCTGGGCCACCTCTGCAACCTACACCATAGCTCACCACAACTCCAGGGCTTTAACCCACTGAGTGAAGCCAGGGCTCAAACCCACATCCTCATGAATCCTAGTCAGGTTTGGTAACCTCTGAACCATGATGGGAACTCCCTTTTTCTCAAATTTGTAAAAATTTTTATTTATTTATTTAATGTATTTATTTGACAGTTGTGTTTTTGTTTGCTTGTGAGAGGAGTTGAGCTCAACGTCCTGTTACTATGCTGTCTATTCTTCATTCCAATACATTTAATAAACGAGATTTAAATGTATGTTAGCTTTCCACCAAAATTCAATTCACTGTATCAAAATGTGAATGTTTTTAAACCTTTCTAAGACATTACATTGATTCAGAAAATATTGTATCTAGGTTTCCTTAAATTTGCTCCTACCTCTCATTGATTCACACAGGTAAACATCACTTTATCCATGAATCCGATTTTGAAATCTTATCATCATTCTCAACAACTCTTCTTGCCTCTCCACATCTGTAGCACTCCCATAGAACCACAGATGCAAAACCCTTCCTTGGGCCTTTTTCCTCAGAGGGTTGAGTGCTCCCACACTGTAACTGGGAGATTGCAGTGTGTTAGGAGAAAATCCCACAAGGGCCTTTCATTTCTTTCCTATCTTGTATCAGCTTCTGCTTGCACCTCTGTTCAGTGACTTTTGTACAACACGCTGATGAAGATGCCGGCTGTCTCTGGTCGAGGCAAAGTGCAGATTAATTACCTGATGAATAAAATACAGACAGTGTCTTGCTCTGCTCAGATGTTCGACAGCATTGCTTTCATCCTAATTGAAGAGTTTGGGATGAGCAAAGCTGAAGATTCCTGATCTTTAATCCCTATATACTGATTACACAGCAGCCAACTGGACTACTTTACATCACTCCATGGGACATGTGTACCAAAGTTACAGATAAAAATGTCAGTACTATTGCTGTCCATTTGTGTCATGAAAATATTTTTTTTGGCTCACACTAAGGCATCTAAAATATTTTTTTCCTAACATTGTTAAAACTCCAAGGCTAAAACACTGGAATTTCAAATATTGTAAAATCTAAGACCCTTCTAATTTACTTCCAGTTTTGGTGATAAAAGGATGCCATGAGAGATTTGACTTTCTGGAATCGAATAAGTAAGGCTCCTTCAGAGGCCTGATTGGAGAATATGAAAATATCCCCTGGAAAAAGTTAAGATTCTCCAATTGAACTAATTAGTAAGATGGTAGTAAGGGCTCTGCATTATCCTACATCCTAATACAGATGATGTGAGAGGTGGGGATATAACCATCAGCCTAAATATCCTTTATTTTTGTAAGAGGAAGGATTAAAGAGTCACCATGCTTGATATAGCCAATCGGTTTCCTGAAACTACAGACAAATGTGCTTGCTTATATTTTCTGTGCAGTTACTCTACTTTCGGTATCAGTTACTCATGATACCTCCCTCAGCTCTAGCAACATTGAGCAGAAACTGATAAAAAACATATGATCCTCTCACTAGATGCTGAAAAAGCCTTTGACAAAATCCACCACCCATTTCTGAAAAAAAAAAAAAAAAAACCCTTTAGCAAGTGGGCATAGAGGGAACCTACCTCAACATAATGAAGGGCACAGATGACAAGCCCACAGTGAACATCATTCTCAATGGTGAAAAGCTGAATGATTTCCCACTGAGATCTGGAACAAGACAAGGATGTCCACTCTCACCACTTCTATTCAAAAAAGTTTTGGAAGTTCTAGCCACTTCAGTCAGCGTAGAAAAAGAAATAAAAGGAATCCAAATTGAGAAGGAAGAAGGGAAACTAGCACTATTTGGAGATAATGTGATCCTATACCTAGAGTATCTTAAAGACTCAACCAGAAAACTGTTTGAGCTCATCCATGAATTTGGCAAAGTTGCAGGATATAAAATTAATACATAGAAATCAACTGCATTTGTATATACTAACAATGAAACATCAGAAATAGAAATTAGGGAGCAATCCCATTTACCATCACATCCAAAAGAATAAAATACTTAGGAATAAACCTACCTAAAAGAGACAAAAGACCTGTACTCTGAAAAGTGCAAAATGCTGATGAAAGAAATCGAAGATGACACAAACAGATGGAAAGACATACCATGCTCTTGGATTGGAAGTGTCAGTAGTATCAAAGTGACTATACTGCCCAAAGCGATCTACAGAGTCAATGCAATCCCTATGAAATTACCAAGGACAGTTTTCACAGAATTCAAACAAAATATTTTAAAGTTTGTTTGGAAGCACAAAAGATCCAGAATAGCCAAAGCCATCCTGAAAAATAAAAATGGAGCTGAAGGAATCAGGCTCCTGGACTTCAGACTATCCTACAGAGCTATAGTCATTAAAACTGTATGGTACTGACACAAAGACAGACATATAAATCAGTGGAACAGGATAGAAAGCCCTGAATTAAATGAACACATCTTCAATCAACTAATCTATGACAAAGGAGGCAAGAACATACACTGGTGAAAAGACAGCCCTTTCAGTAAGTGGTGCTGGGAAAACTGGACAGCCGTATGTAAAGGAATGAAATTAGATCACTACACAAAAATATTTTGTGTGGCAACACAAAAGACCTCCCTCAAAACAAAGCCATACTGAGAAAGTAAAATGGAGATGATGGAATCATGCTTCATGACCTCAAGTTATACCACAAAGCTACAGCAATCCATATAGTATGGCATGGCACAAAAGCAGTAATATAGATAGGGGAATAGGATAGAACATGCAGAATTAAACTCACATACCAATGGTCAGTGAACCTATAACAAAGGAGACAAGAACATAGTGCAGGAAATAATAGCACTATCTTTTTATGATCTACCTCCTAGAGTAATGGCACGTTTACATAATGGAGTATTACTCAGCCAGAAAAAGAACAAAATAATGCCATTTGCAGCAACATGAAAGACCAATACCATATGATATCACTTGTATCTACAATCTAATATATGGCACAAATGAAGCAACCAAAAAAAAACAACTCATGGACATGGAAAACAGACTTGTGGTTCCCCAAGGGGCAGGGGGAGGCAGTGGGATGGACTGGGAATTCATGGTTTTTTGATGCAAACTATAGCATTTGGGGTGTGAATAAACAATGAGGCCCTGCTGTATAGGACCTTACTAGTCACTTGTGAGGGAACATTTAGGGGGATCATGTGAGAAAAACAATGTTTACATATGTATAACTGGGTCACTTTGCTGTACAGACGAAGTGGACTGAATAATGTAAAACAACTGTAATTAATATTTTTAAAATAAAAATGCTAATTAATTTAAGGAAGATTATAGAGAGACATGCAGGTCACTGTAACAAGGGACTAGAAACTAGAAAGATGAATTTACCCAAAACAGACAAACTGCTGGGATAAAAAGCAATCTAGAAGCAATGAATAGCAGACTAAATGACACAGAACCAATAAGGGATCTGAAAGATAGAATAATGGAAACCACCAGTCAAGACCGCAGGCTGAAAAACAAGGGGAAAAAAGAATGAAGCCAATATACATGAACTATGGAAATATAAAAAATGTGCCAACTAATGAATAATAGTGGTTCCAGAAAATATCTGCAGATGACACAAGCAACAAGGCATTCATATCCAAAATAGACACACAACTGGAATTCCCGTCGTGGCTCTGTGGTTAATGAATCCGACTAGGAACCATGAGGTTTCAAGTTCAATCTCTGGCCTTGCTCAGTGGGTTAAGGATTTGGCATTGCTGTGAGCTGTTGTGTAGGTTGCAGACACGGCTCAGATCCTGTATTGCTGTTTCTGTGGAAGAGGTGGTGGCTACAGCTCCGATTCAACCCCTAGCCTGGGAATCTCCATATGCCACAGGAGTGGCCCAAGAAATGGCAAAAAGACAAAAAAATATATATATATATATACACACACAACTTATAAAACTCAATGTTGAAAAACCAAACAACCCAATGGAAAAATGGGCAGAAGACCCAAACGGACATTTTTCCAAAGAAGACACACACATGGCCAACAGCACACAAAACAATGCTCAAAGTCACTACCAGAGAAATGCACATCAAAGCCACCATGGAAGTGTCACTTCACACTGGTCATAATGGCTCTCTTCAAAAAGCCTACAAACAATAAATACAGGGGAAGGGGTGGGAAAAAGGGAACACTCATCCACTGTTGGCAGGCATATATATTAGTGCAGCTACTCTGGAAAACAGTATGGAGATGCATTAAAAACCAAAAACAGTGCTACCATATATCATCCAGCAATCCCACTCCTGGCTATATATCCAGGAAAGATGCAAACTCTAATTCAAAACAGATACACACACCCTAATTTTCACAGCAGCATTATTTACAATAGCCAAAACATGGAAACCAGGTAAATGTCTATCAACACATGATACTATACATACAAAACCCTAAGCACTCCACCCAAAACCTACTTGAACTGATCAACAAATTCAGCAAAGTAGCAGGATATAAGATTACCATTCAGAAATCAGTCACATTTCTATATACTAACAATGAAATATTAGAAAAGGAAAACAAAAATACAATGCTTTTTAAAACTGCACCCCAAGAAATCAAACACCTGGATAGACACCTGACCAAGGTTCTCAAGGTCTTGTATGCTGAGAACTATAAAATATTCATCAAGGAAATTAAAGAAGATGTAAAGAAATGGAAAGATAGTCCATGCTCCTGGGTTGGAAAAATTACTATTGTAAAAATGGCCATACTACCCAAAGCACTTTACAGATTCAATGTCATCTCTATCAAATTACCCATGACATTCCTCACAGAACTAGACCAAACAATCCAAAAAAGTAGATGGAACCACAACAGACCCAGAAGTGCCAAAGCAATTCTGAGGAACAGAAACCAAGCAGGAGGCATAACTCTCCCACATTTCAGGACCTATTACAAAGCCACAGCCATCAAGCCAGTGTGGTACTGGTACCAAAAAAGACAGGCAGACCAATGGAACAGAATGGAGAACCCAGGAATAAACCCAGACACCTAGGGTCAATTAATCTTTGACAAGGGAGGCAAGGATATAAAATGGGAAATAGTCTTTTCAGCAAGCATTGCTGGGAAACCTGGACAGCTGCATGCAAAGCAATGAAACTAGAATACACCCTCACACCATGCACAAAAATAAACTCAAAATGGCTGAAAGCCTTAAATGTAAGACAAAACACCATCAAACTCCAGGAAAAGAACATAGGCAAAACATTCTCTGAGATCAGCCTTACAAATGTTTTCTCAGGTCAGTCTCCCAAAGCAACAGAAATCAAAGCAAACATAAACCAATGGGACCTAATCAAACTGACAAGCTTTTGCACAGCAAAGGAAACCAAAATGAAAACAAAAAGACAACTTACAGAGTGAGAGAAAATAGTTTCAAATGATACAACTGACAAGGGCTTAATCTCTGGAATATACAAGCAACTTATACAACTCCACAGCAAAAAAGCCAACAACCCAATGGACAAATGGGCAAAAGACCTGCAGAGATATTTTTCCCAGGAAGATATACAGATGGCCAACAAGTCCATGAAAACATGCTCAATATCCCTGATGATTAGAGAAATGCAAATCAAAATGACCACGAATACCACCTCACACCAGTCAGAATGGCCATCATTCATAAGGCCACAAAGAACAAATGCTGGAGAGGGTGCGGAGAAAAGGGAACCCTCCTGCACTATTGATTGGAATGTAAATTGCTATGACCACTATGGAAAACAGTGTGGAGGTACCTTTGAAAACTATACATAGAACTACCATGTGACCCAGCAATCCCACTCCTGGGCATATACCCAGATGAAACTTTCCTTGAAAAAGATATGTGCACCTTCATGTTCATTGAAGCACTATTCCCAAGAGCCAAGCCATGGAAGCAACCTAAATGTCCACCGAGAGATGACTGGATTATGAAGACATGGTGCATATATACTACTCAGCTATAAAAAAAGAACAAAATATTGGAATACTGCTCAGCTATAAAAAAGAACAAAATATTGCCATTTGCAGCCACATGGATGGAACTAGAGACTCTCATATGAAGTGATGTAAGTCAGAAAGAGAATGACAAATGCCATATGATTTCACTTACATCTGGGCTCTAATATAGGGCACAAATGCACCTTTCCATAGAAAAGAAACTCATGGACATGGAGAACAGACTTGCAGTTATCAAGAGGGAGGGCAAGGGCATGGGAGCGACTGGGAATTTGGGGTTAATAGATGCAAAACTATAGCATTTGTAATGGATAAGCAATGAGATCCTGCTGTATAGCACTGGGAACTATGTCTGGTCACTTGTGATGGAGCATGATAATGTGAGAAAAAAGAATGTATACATAAATGTGTGACTGGGTCACCTTACTGTGCAGTGCAGCAGATAGTTGACAGAACCCTGTAAATGAGCTATAATGGAAAAAATAAAAATCATTATATAAAAAAACCCAAAATCTTAATTTGGGATATTTCATTAAACCAATAAAAAAGGTCCCCAAGAAAGACAAATACTATATCATATCCCTTAAGTGTAGAATCTAAAAAATACAAAAAACTAGTGAATAGAACAAAAGAAAGAGACTCACAGATATACAGCACAAACTAGTGGTTAACAGTAGAGAGGGGAAAAGGAGAAGGGCAACATAGGGGTGGGGAACCAAGAGGTATAAATTATTGTGTATAAAATAAACTATGAGGACATATTTTGCAACCCAGGATATATAGGCATTATTTTATAATAACTATAAATGGAGCATAAACTTTGAAAATTGTTAATCACCATATTGTACACATGTAGCCTATATAATATTGTCCATTACCTATACTGCAATTAAGAAAAATAGTCCCTAGGAATCTTTTAATATTATGCATCTATTTAATAATTAATACTTATCCATACACTTCAAATATATGGTAGGGCAAACTATAACTGATTTTCACTTAAGAGGAAAATGGGGAGTTCCCTTTGTGGCTCAGTGGTTAAGGAACCCAACTTGCACCCATGAGGACTCAGGTTCCATCCCTGGTCTCACTCAGCATTGCCATGAGCTCAGATTCTATGTGGCTGTGGTTGTGGCTGTGGCTGACACATAGCTCCAATTGGACCCCTAGCCTGAGAAGCTCCATATGCCACAAGTGCAGCCCTGAAAAGCAAAAAAAAAAAAAAAGAAAGAAACTGGATCTTTTATAAGAAGAGAATTACTGGTGCCAGGGTTTCCCTAGCCAGATTTTTTTTTTGGTCTTTTTGCATTTTCTAGGGCTGCTCCTTTGGCATATGGAGGATCCCAGCCTAGGGGTCTAATCGGAGCTGTAGCCGCTGACCCGCACCAAAGCCACAGCAATGTAGGATCCGAGCCGGGTCTGCAACCCACACCACAGCTCACAGCAATGCCGGATCCTTAACCCACTGAGCGAGGCCAGGGATCGAACTTGCAACTCATAGTTCCTAGTTGGATTCATTAACCACTGAGCCATGATGGGAACTGCTCCCTAGGCAGTTTTTAAATGTTTTTTTTTTTAATTCATTTCCAGCTTTAATAGAGATAGCATTGATGTATAGCAGTACTGTGTAAGTTTAAGGTGTAAAAAGTGATGATCTGATATGATTATACATTGCAAAATGATTACTACCATCACTTTAACTAACACCTCCATCATGTCACAAAATAACAATGTCTTTGTTGCTGTGAGAACACTTAAGATGTATTCTCTATGCAATTTTCAAGTATATAACACAGTGTTATTAATCATAATCACTATATTGTACATACCCAGAACTACTTGACTTCAAATAATCATTTATCAGCTATACAACAAAGTGATTTGATATGTTTTACAATGCAAAATTAGGAGTTCCCTTTGTGCCTCTGTGGGTTGTAAACTTGACTTGTGTGCATGAGAATGAAGGTTCGATCTCTGGCCTCTCTCAGTGGGTTAAGGATCCAGCATTGTCACAAGCTGTGGTATAGGTTGCAGATGTGGCTTGGATCTGGTTGCTGTGGCTATGGTATAGGCCTGCAGCTGAAGCTCCCATTTGGCCCCCACCCAGGAACTTCCATATGCCACAGGTGCGGCCCTAAAAAGAAAAAAAGAAGACAAAACAATGATCAGAAGTCTGGTTACCAACTGTAACCACACAACATCATTACATTGTAAACTATATTCCCCATACATAACATTCCATACAATTGACACTTTTTTTTTAAGTTTTGTTTATTTGTTTGTTTGGCCACCCTCACTGCATGCAGAAGTTAATTCTTCTTTAAATGTTTGGTATAAATCACCTCTAAAACTGTCCGGTCCTAGGCTTTTGGTTATTGGGAGTTTTTTTAATTACTGATAACCTTCACTACTGGTAATCAGTCTGTTCATATTTTCTATTTTTTCCTGATTCAGTCTTAGGAGATACTTCTAGGTATTTATTCATGTCTCCTAGGTTCTCCATTTTATTGAACCGTAACTGTTCACAGTAATGTCTTATGATCCTTGGTATTTCTGTGATATTGGTTGTAACACAGTCTCATTTCTAATTTTCTTTATTTGGGCCCTATCCCTTTTGTCTTGATGAATCTGGCAAAAGGCTTATCAATGTTGTTGATCCTTTCAAAGAACCATCTCTTGCTTTCATTGATATTTTCTATTTTGGGTTTTCTATTTTGGGGGTTTGGGTTGGAAATGCTATAAAATTTGGTTGTGATGATCATTGTGCAACTATAAATGTAACTGAGTCATAAAAAATGCTATAAAAATAAATAACCAGAGCCCCAGAAGACATGAAGCAATAATAATACAATTGAGATGAGAAATAGGTGATTTAACATCAGAATGATATTGGAAATCAATAGCAAATAAATTTGAGAAATTCACAGATTTCCTAGAAAGACAGAAACTGCCAAAACTGGCTCAAGAAGAAACAGAAAAATCTGCATATACCTTCAACAAATAAAAAGATTGAGTCAGCAATTTAAAATCCTCTGACAAAGAAAAGACCTAGGCAGATGGCTTCACTGGTGAATGCCACCAAACATTTAAATAAAGACTATCAACACTTCACAAACATTTCCAAAATATAGAAGAGGAGGGAGTACTTCCCAAGTCATTCTAGAAGATCAGTGTTACCCTGATACCCAAACCAGAAAAGGACATCACAAGAAAACTACTCCAGACCAATATCAAAGTAGATGCATACATCCTCAACAAAATACTAGCACACTGAATCCAGCAATATATAAAAGTCCTATCTAGTTGGATTTATCCCAGGAAATGCAAGATTGGTATGATATCCCCAAATCACTTGCTGTAATAGATGATTTCAATGGAATGAATGACAAAAGTGCATGATAATCTCAATAGATACAGAAAAAACAGTTGATGTAACTCAAACCTTGGTTTATGATTAAAAATCACTAAAGGAGATGGGATTAAGATTTCAGAATAGAAGGACTGTAGCTCAACTTCTCTCCTAAAAACAACAAAATTCACAACTAAAGGCTGAGCAATCTTCAACCAAATGGACTGGAAACCTTAAAAAAAATCCTACTCCAAAAGAAAATAAGGAGGCCACATCAAGGGGTAGGAGGGGCAACTTCATGATATAAACAACCCCACACCTCCTGAGTGGGAAGCCCCACAGACTGGAAACTAACTGGTTCACAGAGACTCACCTACAGGAGTGAGAGTTCTGAGCCCCACATCAAACTCTCACGTGTGGGGATCTGGCATTGGGAGAGAGAGCCCCGGGAGCATCTGGCATTGAAGGCCAGTGGGGCATGGGTGCAGGAGCTCCATGGGACTGGGGGAAACAGAGATGCCATTTTTAAAAGGCACACACAGACTTTCACATGCACTGGGTCCCAGGGCAAAGCAATTCTCCATAGGAATCTGAGTCAAACCTGACTGCAGTTCTTGGAGTACATCCTGGGGAAACAGGGGTGAACATGGCTTGTTGTGAGAGAAGGACATTGGAAGCAAAGCTCTGGGAAATTTCAGCAGTGTGCCATTCTCTGGAGGTGGCCATTTTGGGAAAACCTGGCCCCACCCATCAGTCGGTGCTGAGAAGCCCCAGGGCAAACAACAATCCACGTGGGATCACAGCCAGTCCCTCAGTAAACAGGCTACCTAAAGACTCCTCAGGCACAGAGCAGCCTCTATTCACATCCAGAGACTAGGCCCCACCCACCAGAGGGAGAGGAATCAGATCCACCTACAAGTGGTTAGGCATTAGCCCCTCCCATCAGGAAGCCTACAGCAAGCCCACATACCAACTTCAGCCACAAGGGGGGAAGACACCAGAAGTAAGAGAGGCTACAACTCTAGTATCTGTAAAAAGGTCACCACACCAAAAACCTAAAAAAATGAAAAAAGACAGAGAACTATAACTCAGATGAGGGAGAAAGGAAAAAACCCAGAAAATCAGCTAAGCAATGAGGAGATTCTCAGCTTCCAGGAAAATGACTTTAGATTGTTGATGCTAAAGATGATGCAAGACATTGGAAATAAACTGGAGGCAAAGATGGATAACTTACAGGAAACACTGAGCAAAGAGGTACAAGATATAAAACTTAAACAAGAAGAAATGCAAAATACAATAACTGACATAAAAATTTCACTAGAAGCAGCTAACAGCAGAATACAGGAGGCAGAAGAACGAATAAGCAAGATGGAGGACAGCTTAGTGGAAATTATGGATGCAGAACAGAAAAGAGAAAAAAGATTGAAAAGAAATGAAGAGAGTCTCAGAGAACTCTGGGACAACGTTAAATGCACCAATATCCATATTATAGGGGTGCCAGAAGGAGAAGAGAGAGGGAAGGGGACACAAAAAATATTCCAAGAGATAAAAGTCAAAAATGTCCTTAACATGGAAAAGGAACCATTCACTCAAATCCAGGAAGCACAATGAGTACCTTATAAAATAAACCCAAGGAGGAATACACCGAGACACATATTAATCAAACTGACCAAAATGAAAGACAAAGAGAAAATCTTGAGAGCAGCTAGGGAAAAGAAACAAATAACATACAAGGGAACCCCAATAAGGTCATTGACAGATTTTTCAGCAGAAACTCTACAGGCCAGAAAGGAGTGGCATGATTTACTTTAATGCGATGAAAGAAGAAAACCTCCAATCAAGATTACTTTACCCAGCAAGGCTCTCATTCACATTTGAAGGAGAAATCAAAACCTTCACAGATAAGCAAAAGCTAAGAGAATTCAGCAACACTAAACCAGCTTTACAACAAATACTAAAGGAACTTCTCTAGGAAGAAAAGAAAAGACAGCAACAGGAAACAAAAATGCCACAAATGACAAGGCTCACCAGTAAAGGTATCTATACAGTAAAGATTCAAAATCATCCAGCACAATTATACTACCAAGATCAGAAATCATGAGAAGAGGTGGGTACCAATGCAGGACAGTAGAGATGAACTTGTAATTAAGAGAACAACATCCTAAAACAATCTTATATACATATAGGCTCTTATCTCAAAAATTCTGAAGAACTGCAAGCCAAAAATCTACATTTGATACACAAAGAAAAATCAACTCAAATACAACACTAAAGATAGTCATCAAACCAGAAGAGGAGAGAACAACAGAAGAAGGAAAGAAAAAAGAGCAACAAAAACAAATCCAAAGCAATTAATAAAATGGGAATAAGAACATACATATCAATAACTGCCTTAAATGTTAGTGGACTAAATGCCCCAACCGAAAGACACAGACTGGCTGAATGGATACAAAAACAAGACCCATATATATACTGTCTTCAAGAGACTGACTTTGCTGCTAGGGACACATACAAATTGAAAGTGAGAGGATGGAAGAAAATATTTCAAACAGGGATCAAATGAAAGCTGGAATAGCAATACTTACATCAGACAAAATAGACCTTAAAATGAAGAATATTTTAAAGGACAAAGAAGGTCATTACATAATGATCCAAGGACCAATCCAAGAAGATATAATAATTTTAAATATCTATGCACCCAAACTAGATTCACCACAATATATAAGGCAAATGCTAACAACCTTAAAAGGACAAATCAACAATAACACAATCATAGTGGGGGACTTGAACACCCCACTTACATCAATGGACAGATCATCCAGACAGAAAATCAATAAGGAAACACAGGCCCTGAATGAAGCATTAAACCAGATGGACTTAGTAGATATTTATAGGACATTCCATCCAAAAGTAACAGAATACACACACTTCTCAAATACCAATGGAACATTCTCTAAGATTGATCACATCCTGGGCTACGAATCCAACCTAAGTAACTTTAAGAAAATTGAAATCATATCAAACATCTTTTTTGACCACAATGCTATACAATTGGAAATCAATAACAAGAAAAAATCTTCAAAAAACACAAACACGTGGAGACTAAATAAAATGATTAGAGATTTTATACAACTTTTGATTCCATCAATCTGGCATTGTGGAAGGCAATGATTATTGTGAAGCTGGTATGAAAAATTTTCTGCCTATGCTTTAATATTTTATTATATACACATATATGTAGAAATAAAAATGATATTTGTGTTTCAAAAAAATAAAATAAAAATCATTAAAAAACTAAAACTTGATATGGGACATCTACAGAGATCTACCCAAATATCATACTTATGGTGCAAGATTGAATGATTTCGATCTAAGATCAGGAAAAAAACGAGGATGTCTGTTCTCACTTCATCTATTCAACACTGTACTGGAGATTCTAGTTTGGGTGGCTAGACAAGGAAAAGAAATAAAAGAAATCCAGATTAGAATGGAAGAACCAATTTACAGATGACATGAGTTCATTTGTAGCAAATCCTAAGGAACCTACTATGAGAATTAATAAGTTCATTAAGATTATGGGATATGAGGTCACTAAGCAAAAATCAATTCTAGCTCTATATATTATCAATGAATAGTTCAGAAACACAAATTAAGAACATTTCATTTACAATAGCATCAAAAGATTAAAATAATAGGAATAACAAACGAACCATAAAAATTCTGAAAAGTATAAAATATTGTTGAAATAAATTCAATTAGATAAGAATATGGTTGACTTTATTTTATTTATTTATTTATTTTTTGGTCTCTTTAGGGCCAGACCCACGGCATATGGAGGTTCCCAGGTTATGGATCCAAACTCATTCTATGAGGCCACCATCACCCTGATACCAAAACCAGACAAAGACTCCACAAAAAAAGAAAATTACAGACCAATTTCACTGGTGAACGTCGATGCAGAAATCCTCAACAAAATATAAGCAAACCGCATCCAGCAATACATTAAAAGGATTGTACTTCATGATCAAGTGGGACTTATCCCAGAGATGCATGGATACTTCATGAGCAAATCAAGCAGTGTGATAGACCACATTAATAAACTGAATAATAAAAACATTATGATCCTCTCAATAGATACAGGAAAAGCCTTTGACAAAATCTGACACCCATTTCTGATAAAAACCCTTCAGAAAGTGGACATAGAGTCAACCTACCTCAACATAACAAAGGCCACAGATGACAAACCCACAGCTAACATCATTCTCAGTTGTGAAAAGCTGAAAGAATGCCTGCTGAGTTCAGGAACAAGACAAGGATGTCTGCTCTCACCACTACACTTCAACATAGTTTTGGAAGTACTAGCCATGGCAATCAGAGAAGAAAAAAAATCCAAATTGGAAAGGAAGATGGGAAACTAGCACTATTTGCAGATCACATGATACTATACCTAGAGAACCCTAAAGACTCAACCAGAAAACTGTTAGAGCTCATCCGTGAATTTGGCAAAGTCTCAGGATATAAAATTAATACACAGAAATTGATGGCATTTCTTTTTTTTTTTTTTTTGCTATTTCTTGGGCCACTCCCGAGGCATATGGAGGTCCCCAGGCTAGGGGTCTAATCGGAGCCATAGCCACAACCTACGCCAGAGCCACATCAACGCAGGATCTGAGCCACATCTGCAACCTATACCACAGCTCACCGCAACGCCAGATTGTTAACACACTGAGCAAGGGCAGGGACCGAACCTGCAACCTCATGGTTCCTAGTCAGATTCATTAACCACTGCACCACGACAGGAACTCCAATGGCATTTCTATATACTAACAGTGAAACATCAGAAAGAGAAATTAGGGAAGCAATCCCATTGACCACCACATACAAAAAAATAAAATACCTAGGAATAAACCTACCTAAAGAGACAAAAGGCCTATACTCTGAAAAGTAAAAGATGCTGATGAAACAAATCAAATGACACAAACAGATGGAAAGGCATACCATGCTCTTGAATTGGAAGAGTCAATAGTATCAAAATAACTATGCTTCTAAAGACAATCTACAGATTCAATGCAATCCCTATGAAATTACCAAGGACAGAACTCAAACAAAATATTTTAAAGTTTGTTTGGAAGCACAAAAGACCCAGAAAAGCCAAAGACATCCTGAAAAGGAAAAGTGGAGCTGAAGGAATCAGGCTCCCTGACTTCAGACTATTCTACAGAGCTACAGTCATCCAAATCATATGATACTGGCACAAACACAGAAATATAGATCAGTGGAACAGGAAAGAAAGCCCTGAGTTAAACCCATGCACCTTCAATCAACTAATCTATGACAAAGGAGACAAGAATATACACTGGGGAAAACACAGCCTCTTCCATAAGTGGTGCTGGGAAAACTGGACAGCCACATGGAAAAGAATGAATTTAGATCCCTTCCTAACACATACACAAAAATAAACTCCAAATGGATGAAAGACCTAGATATAAGACCACACACTTTAAAACTCTTAGAGGAAAACATAGGCCAAACACTCTCCAAAAAATACACCACAGCAACATCTTCTCAGATCCACCTCTTAGAGTCACAATGGTAAAAACAAAAATAAACAAATGTGATCTAATTAAACTTAAAAGTTTCTGCACAGCAAAGGAAACCCTAAACAAAATGAAAAGACAACCCACAGAATGGGAGAAAATTTTGCAAATGAATCAACTGACAAGGGATTGAGCTCCAACATTTATAAACACCCCCTACTGCTAAATACCAGAAAAACAAACACCCCCATCAAAAAATGGGCAGAAGACCTAAACAGACAATTCTCCAAAGAGGACATACAGATGGCCAAAAAACACATGAAAACATGTTCAACATCACTCATTACAAGAGAAATGCAAATCAAAACCACTGTGAGGTACGACCTTACACGAGCCAGAATGGCCGTCATCAAAAAGTCTACAAACAATGAGTGCTGGAGAGGGTGTGGAGCAAATGGTGCCCTATTACACTGTAAGACACGAAAAGACGCAGGTACTCCAATGTTCATTGCAGCACTATTTTCAATAGCTAAGACATGGAAACAACTTAAATGTCCATCGACAGAGGAGTGGATCAAGAAGAAGTGGTACATATACACAATGGAAAATTACTCCGCCATTAAAAGGAAAGAAATACTGGCATTTGTAGCAACAGGGATGGACCTAGAAATTATCATGCTAAGTGAAGTCAGTCAGACAATGAGACACCAACATCAAACACTATCACTTACATGTGGAATCTAAAAAAAGGACACATGAACGTCTTTGCAGAATGGATACTGTCTCACAGACTTTAAAAAATGTATGGTTTCCAACTGAGACAGGTTGGGGGGTGGGGCGATGCACTGTGGGTTTGGGATAGAAATGCTGTGAAATTTGGTTGTGATGAGTGTTGTACACCTATAAATGTAATAAAATTCATGAAGTAATTTTAAAAATTCTGAAAATTATAAAGTATTATCAAAACAAGTTAGATCAGAATACCATTGTCTCTCTCTGTCTCTTTTTTTTTTTTGGCCTTTTTAGGGTTGCACCCACTGCATATGGAGGTTCCCAGACTAGGGATCCAGTCGGATCTGTAGCCACCAGCCTACACCACAGCCACGGCAATGCCAGATCCTTAACCCACTGAGTGATGCCAGGGATCGAACCTGCATCCTCATGGATGCTAGTCAGGTTGGTTTATGACTGAGCCATGAAAGGAACTCTGAGAATATGCTTGACTATGAAATTATGTGGAGATTTGGGACACTGACCTTTCACAGAGTTAAAAATCTGCATATAACTTTATACAGTCAGCCCTCTGTATCTGAGGTTCCACATCCACAGATTTGATCAACCATGGATTGTCTAGTACTATGGTACTTATTTAGTGAAAAAAATCCATCTAAGTAGACTCGCCTCGTTCAAACCCATATTGTTCAAGGTCCATGTTTGTGTATTGGAAAACTTATATATCAAGATGGAAATGCTTCACATATTGACCTACAGATTGAACAAAATGCTATTCAAATTACAGCTGGCTCACTGCAGAAACTGAAGGGCTGGTATTAAAATTCATGTGGAAATTCAAAGGAACCCAAATAGCCAAAACAATCTCAAAGAACTATAAAACTGGCACACTCAAAACACATACATCCCGATTTAAAAACGTGCTATGCGATGGCAATAATCAATACGATTGTCAGGCGACTGGTTCAAGGATTAACAAATAGATCAATGAGATAGAACTGAGAGTCCAGAAATAAATGTAAATGACTGTACATTTGTGGTGAACAGATTTTTGACAGTACAGCCAAGGCAATTCAATGGGAGGAAGAATAGTGATGTCAACAAATAGAGCTAGAACAACTGGATATCCACCTGCAAAAGAAGCTGGACCCCTTCCTCACACCATATACAAAACTTCACTCAAAATGGACCGTAGACATAAATATAAGTGACAAAACTGTAGAATTCTTAGGAGGAAATATTAATGTAAATTGTTGTGACCTTGCATTGGTCAATGTTGTTTTAATGTGACATCTAAACATAAGCGACCAAAGAAAAAATAGACAAAGCAGACTTTAACAAAGCTAAAAAAGTTTTGTGATCAAAGAACAGCATCGAGACAGTGAAAGGACCACCAATAGAATGGAAGAAACCAATTTGCAAATCATATATCTGAGGGGTACTATGCATTCAAAATACATAAATAATTTTTACAGCTCAACAATAAAAAGACAAGTAAGTCAATTGGTGAGAAAAAATGGCAAAAGGATTTGGATAGACATTTCCCCAGTGAAGACAGACAAGTGGACAATGAGTACATGAAAAGATGCTCAATGCCATTAGCCGTTAATGAAATGTAAATTAAAATCACAGTGAGATACCACTTCACATCGACTCAAGATGGCTCTTAATAACAGGCTGGCTGAAGACAGAGAGAAACTGGAACCTTTATATATTGTTCTTAGGAATGTAAATTGCTGCAATCACTGTGAAATCTAGATTGGCGGTTCCTCAATAAGTTAACCATGGAATACCCATATAATCCAGAAATTTGGCTCTTGGGTATAAACCCAAGACAACTGACAACATACGTTCAAACAGAAACTTGTACATGAATACACAGAGCAGGCTTATTCCTAATGACCAAATAGTGGAAAGAAATAGTGGACTAGATAAGCAAAATGTAATTTTTCTCTACAATGGACTTTTATTCAGCAATTTAAAAATTCATCCTGGGGAGTCAGCCCAAGATGGTGGTGGGAGGGGCCTGGGCTTCATCTATGCCCTCCCAGTGAGGGGCTGGGGGGGGTGGTTGGGGGACCAGTAGCCCGACACCACCCCTGGTCATTCTCCTCCTTCCCTTGTTCCTGTGGCTGGGGAGGTACCCCTCCTCTCCACACCATTGAACCTTTGCCTCCGTCTCCAGGTGGGGCCACACTTCCTCTGCCTCTATCACCGCTCCCCACCCACCCCTGCCCCTGCCTGCAGCTGTGGTGGTACACGTGCCCTTCCCTGAGGTGACCAGTGCCCTCCTGGAGTCCCTCAATCAGCAGCGGCTGCAGGGCCAGCGCTGTGGTGTATTCATCTGAGTGTGGGGATGGGAGTTCGGTGCTCATCGTGTTGTCCTGGCTGCATCTTCCTCGACCAGGTCTTACTCAAGGGCATGACTTGGATCTCACTGCCCAGTGTCGTGACCCCGGAACCTTCAAGACCACCCTGGCTTCAGCTTACACTAGCCGGCTCAGCATGGCCACTGCTGCCATTGTCTGCTTCCTCACAGTGGGGTCTGTGCTCCAGATGTGGCACATCGTGGACAAGAGCACTGAACTCCTCTGAGAGGGCCGGGCCTCAGCCACCACCACCACCATCACCACTGCTGCAGCCATGTCAGTCACTGTCCCTGCTGCTAGGGTGCCCCCTGGGAGTGGGGGCAGTGTACCCCTGCTGCTATGGGCTCCGTGCGCTCCCATGCCTCCAGCCAGGCCAGCGAGAATCAGTCCCCCAGCAGCAGCAACTATGTCAGCTCCTGGGAGTCGACTGATTGCTCCTCTTCCTCCCAAGAGGCTTTTGCGCTTCTGTGGTGAGCAGCAGGGAGCATTGGAGGTGGCAGCTGCATGTTCCCAGCCCCTGTGGTTGGCAGTGGAGGGGCTACCTCTGGGAAGCTGCTGCCAGAAGCAGATGAGTGGTGTGATGATAGTGGGGGTGGGGGACAGGGGCGGTGGTCCCTGGGGCTGGGCTCTGGCAGCCCACCTGTGCACCCCCCAGCATCGTGCCACAGAAACCCTGGGTGTACATGAAGCGGGGTGGAACCTGCCCCACACCAGCACCCCTGGCTCCCCAAGACCCAGACCTGGAAGAGGGTGAGGAGGAGGAAGACTTGGTGTTGGCCTGTGAGGATGATGAAGATGAAGAGCTGGGGGGTGGCTCCCGGCATCCTCTAGGGGGAGAACCTGAGGCACGCTTAGTATTGGTGATGTCCAGACTCTGTCTGAGCCTCCAGACAAGGGCGAGAAGCAGGTCAATTTCTGGGAGTCCTCCAATGACTTTGGCCCTTATGAGGATGGGGGTCCTGGGGCGGGGCTTGAGGATTCGGGGGGGCCAACCCCTTCTTCCCACACTCCCATCCACCCTCCTAGGCCCCTGCTTCTGCTGGACATGCAGGGCAACCAGATCCTAGTCTTCCTATCCTCTTCATTCACTTCCTCCTCCTCTTCCTCACAGACTCCAGGCCAGCTGCCAGGGAACCAAGTTGAACACGGGGCAGTGATGATGGGGGGTGCATCATTAGGAGCCCTGGGCACACCAGGTGGCACTGGTGGGACCTCTGGAGGGACACATAGTAGAGATGGGTAGAAGATCTTTCTGTGCCACTGCGAGAAGTCTTTTCCCACAAGACGATGCATGATCAGCAAGTGAGCAGGCACCTCAACCTGCAGTCTTTTGACTGCCCCATGTGAAACAAGAAGTTCAAGATGAAGCATCACCTGATGGAGCACAGGAAGACTCACACAGGCCTCTAGCCCTGTGAGCGCGGCATCTGCACGAAGAAGTTCATGTGGCAAGACAGCTGCATGTGCCACCTGGGAAACTGTGAGCGCCCACCCTGTCTAGGGGGGGCCAAGGCCGGTGTATGGTTTGGAGGCAGGGCGGGACCTGGGGTGGGGGGCCCACTGGGCCAGCCTTGCAGCCCAGGAGAGAGTCCCCTGTCTGGGGCAGCAGCGAGGAAGGGAGTGGGAACATGCCCCCATCCAGCCGATGGGTCTGGTCCCCTCCACGTTTCCACAAGGTGGAGATGGGTTTCGGTGGGGGCGGAGGAGAGAACTGAAGAGGCGGGCTACTGGGGGTATCCTTCTGAGAAGAGGGAAGAGGGGCGGGGAGCCAGGGGTGCTGTGGCTCTTCAGTGATGTCCCAACACACCTTCTGCCTTCCTATCTCAATGGACTTCTACATATTCTGGAGGGGGACCGTGTTGAACCATGGATCAACCCCCATTCCACCCCGCAGCCCCTCCTCCCCAAAGTATCCCTGAACCCAGCCCTTCCTTCCCCTCAGGTGGGTACACTGAAGCCCCAGCCCCCTAGAAGAAGAGGGTGCACACCGTGGGGGTTAGGGAGGGCGAGGGGGACTAGTTGAGCATCCTGGAGTCACTGGGTCAAGGGTCAGGTGGTTGTAGTCTTACCTGAATGAAGTTTGCATTTGTGTTGTTGTGGGGACCAGGACTTTGAACCCCACCCTTGTCCTGGAACATACCCTGTCCCTCAGAGGATGTGCCCCTTATTTCTACCCTAACCCCTCCTCCCCCACCTTGGGGTCCCCCAACTTGATTCTCACTGGGGAGGGGGGCAGTGAAGACAATGAGCGAGCAAGTTGTAAGAATACAAGGTTTCTACGTTAAATCTTACTTTTTAAAATGACGATTGAACTATTTACTGGTCATTTAAAAAATAATAAAAACTAAAAATTCATCCTAATATGTGGATGGGTCTAGAAAAGATTAAGCTAAGTGAAAAGCCAAATCTCAGAAGAAAAATTGTTGTAAATCTATTCATATGAAATGTGCAGAATGGGCAAAACCATAGAGACAGAAAGTAGATTCATAGTTGTCTAGAACTAAAGAGTTAGGGAGACATGAGGAGGCCCTACACATGGGTACAGCTTTTTTTCTTATGGAGTGAGGAAAACTTCTGAAATTGCTTATGATGATAGCTGCACAACTACATGAATCTAGTCAAAGCCATTGAAATGTACCCCTTACATGGGCAAATTATTGGCAATATGAATTTTATCTCCAAAAATTAAAAATATGCATGTCCTAGTGATTTGACTTCTAGAAATGTTTTGTAAGAAAGTAAGTGCACAAGTGTTCAGGTGGAAGCATACATATTCAGCGTGCCACTGTTCAAAACAGCATAAAACTAACTAAATAAATATCCATCAATAGATTCAAATTGAACAAATTAAGATGCCCATACAATGAAATACTCAAAGTCATGCAAAATGATTACCTCGATATCTATGAATAAATGCAACTAAGTAGTAGGGAGGCAACTGTAGTGAGGTAGGGTAATAAAAGCATTCCACATGAGTTTAAAGACTATGTATTATGACATATCTATATATGTACATCTTTATATATGTAAACATACTGCTACTAGAGAAAAAGTGGGGAAGAAGTGTGAAGTTGAAGGCTCTAACGCAACTTTGTTAAAAACCAAAATGTGAAACCCAATGAGCTCCAAAGTAACCTCTCAAAGTTACATGGACCAGGGTAATGAGAGATCTCATATGTAGCTAGGAAGTACACACACAGACACACAAACACAGTCACATTTGCTCAAAGTCCTAATTAAGGAGGAATTTAGAAAAACAAAAACAAAAACAAAAAAACCTGGTGAAGAGAAGGAAAGAAAAAGATCGTAGCTCCTAGGCAGAGAAAGTAACTCTGCAGTGTAGAAGGAAACAACAAATGTGCCAAACTCACCGATAGCCACAGTGAATTAGACAGGTTTGGAAAGACAGAAGTGCTTTATCCTGCACAGTTTTGTCACACTAAGAATTTCATTTTAATCCAAGCAGCAGGGCAACAGCTAAAAGGTATTAGAGCAGTATGAAGCTATAACGAGAAGCAAGAGTGGATGGGAGGGAGTTGGTAGGCAGCAGTTAGGCATGGCTGGGGTGAACTGCAGATGAAAAGGTCTGGAGCTGGGAAACTCAATTTACAAATGGACCATGGCCAGGCCATATATTAAAATAGAATTCTGATCCCCCAACTCTGCCACAACTAGTCTGGGAAGCCAGCGACAACCTCTGCAACAATTGGCCTCACATGGTCAAGTTTTGGTCAATAAGTGTCAGCCGCCCTAATATTTGCCTCTCCTTCCCTTGATTCTAGTTCAAGGCCGTCCAGAGGAAGCCATACTTGTTGGCCAAACCAGTCACACAGGAAGCCTCACTTCCAGGCAACCCACCACCAACTTTCCCAGCCCAACGCCCTCCCATCACATTACACCTGCGGTTTCCTCTCACTCCCTGCACAGAGCGTTCACACCCCACACCCACCTTTGGTCCCCTGTCAAACACAGGTGATGGTGGCCAACCCCCTCGCTCCAGCAAGTTCTGAATAAATAGGCTTTGCTTGTCCTCATTTGGATGGTCTCCTCTCCTCCTGCAAAGTATTATCAATCAATGTAAAGGGGTATCTCAGGCTGAAGGAATGGCTGAGCCAGAGCAGGAGAGAGTGGAGAGGTACTCCACCATGTGCCTCCCAAGTAAGATAAAGCCTGCCTAGGAGCCATGGTTTGAGCTGGGAACTTAGAAGAAAATCATACATATGGTACCCTGGAATTTACAGTGGCGACTGAGCAGTCAATTTCAAACACTCAAGGATTTTAATTATAAATTGGCACAATTCTGCAGAACTGTAGGTACACTAACAAGATTTTGAGTGGCTCTGGTGATAGTTGCTTATAATTTTGTTAAGATCAGGCATGTTAGAATTCACCTCACATCTCGATATTATTGGTAGTGTGGAGAAAATTGTGATATTCGGTACCCCACACCACTATTAAAAAAAAAAAAAAAGTATCCTGGAGTTCCCGTCATGGCTCAGTGGTTAACGAATCTGACTAGGAACCATGAGGTTGCAGGTTCGATCCCTAGCCTTGCTCAGTGGGTTAAGGATCTGGTTTTGCCCTGAGCTGTGGTGTAGGTTGCAGATGCGGCTTGGATCCTGCATAGCTGTGGCTCTGGCATAGGCCAGTGGCTACAGCTCCAATTTGACCCCTAGCCAGGGAACCTCTAAATGCCATGGGAGTGGCCCTCAAAGGCAAAAAGACCAAAAAAAAAAAGTATCCAGTGTGAAATGTATTGAAGAAGTGATTATGTTTTTCTCAAGTCACCTAAAAAACAATAAATATTCTCTTGCTGTTATCTTCTCATGATATATACTTCAAATACATTACAGCTATGTAGTAATAAAATTACTCTGAAGTCACTAGGTAAGTGAATACATAAGTATGTGGATACGTAACTGAGAACAAACAAAGGAATGTATGCTGCAAAGATATTTTAGATTCCAAACAGGATAGACAGAAGCTGCTTTCACTAAATATCCACAAAAAGAATTATTACACACTCTGCAAGTAGAACTAAGTTTCCAAAGTGAAGAAAATTCAAATTAGGCTTAAGTCCATCATACACATATTTTGTATAGGGGGATATACATTTATTATAATATGTAAAACATGGCTATATTTTATTTCTTTGTATATTCAGATGTGATGTATATTACCATGAAGGCAATCAGGGTCTTTATTTTTCCTTGCTTTTTTCTTTTTAGGGTCCCATCTGAGGCATCTGGAAGTTCCCAGCCTTGGGGTCCAATTGGAGCTACAGCTGTCAGCCTACAGCACAGCATCATGGCAATGCCGGATCCCCGACCCACTGAGAAAGGCCAGGATCTGCATCCTCATGGATCATAGTCAGATTTGGTTCTTTGTTTTAACCTACTCCTGGAGAGTTAGAAGTGGGCTTTACTATATTTAAAACAGAAAAGCAGGCAAAGCTAATCGACACGATGGACATCGCCAAAGAGCTTACCCTTGGGAGGCTGGGGAAGGAGCAGTACCTGGAAGCGGACACAAGGGGGTGCTGGTTGTGTTCTAGTTCTTAACCTTGGTGCTGGGCTGTATGGGTGGGATGGGCTGGTTTAATTTGTGAAAATTCCTTAGGTGGTATCCTCATTGTGTCTTTCTGATATGTATTTATGAGAAGAATTCTTAAAGCCATCTACATTCTATGTCATTTGAAAACCCAGCAATTCTCTTGGCTTCTTTTAGGACAGAGGGGTGAAAAGCAGATGAAAGAGAGATCTCAAGGCTCAGTCTCCCCAAACTCTACGATTTTGTTCTTTTTGGAGCTGCACCTGAGGCATATGGAGGTTCCCAGGCTAGGGCTTGAATCAGAGAGCTGCAGCGGCCAGGGTACACCACAGCCACAGCAACTTGGGATCCAAGCCTTGTCTGCAACATCCACCAGAGCTCACGGTAACCATGCATCCTTAACCCATTGAGCCAAGTCCGGATACATGCTCATGGATACTAGTCAGATTTCTTACCATTGAGCCACAATGGGAAGTTCCAAAAGTATATTTTTTTTAATATGTAAAGCAATGCATAATCTTCCTGTCCCTTTTCACATCTGCCTTTCTGCCCCTTATATGGCTATGTCTCTTGTCCACCCTGACCACAGGGATACCCCCAGGGGGGCTTGCTCCAAGTAATCCAGGAACTCTTCCTGATGTCTTCATCTGGCTATTGGTGCCAGGGTGAAGGGTGCGGTTCTGAGTGCACAGACCCCTTCTTAGCGATGGCCAGGTAACCCAAAAGTCTTTCCCATCAAGAAGTAGAGTCAAGAGACCTGGCTTTGTCTCAGAGCTGTCACTAGCTCACTGGGTAACCTTGAGGCAAGTTCCTTGACTTTGCTTGGCCCTCTTCCCCATTCCCCACAAAAGTAGGTATTAGACTGGATGGTGTCTAGGGCCCTTTCCTAACAAGGCCAGGGATAGAACCAGCAAGTCTTCATGGTTACTAGTCAGATTGTTATTGGCTGAGCCATGATGGGAACTCCTGATTGTGTTTTTAATCTGAAATCTGAAATCAATTGCATTGACTATTTGGCTTTGCAGTATAGGGAAAACATACTTGCTTCATTACTTATTTATATAGAGAGACTATGAAAGAAGCTATTCATTGCTACTGATTTGATATAAGAGGCTTTAATGTTTATGAAAGTATTTGTTACTTTTAATAACACCCAATTAAACTCAAAAAAGAAGTTCTCATCATAACTCAGTGGTTAAAGATTCTGAATAGGAACCATGAGGTTGCAGGTTCTATCCCTGGCCTCAATCAGTCAGTTAAGGACCCAGTGTTGCCATGAGGTGTGGTGTAGGTCACAGACATGGCTGAGATCCTGCATTGCTGTGGCTCTGGCATAGGTCAGTGGCTACAGCTCTGATTAGACCCCTACCCTGGAAGCTCCATATGCCTCAGGTTCAGCCCTGGAAAACACAAAAAGACAAAAAATAAAATAAAATAAAATAAAAAGTCATACAAGAACATCTAAAATACTCATTGGGGAGCAAGATGGCAGAGGAGTAAGAGGTCACGCTCACCTTCCCCCACAAACACAACAAAAAACACATCTACATTTAAAATGACTGGCACAGAACATCAACTGCATGCTGGCAGAAGGACTTAAACCTCAAAATGGGCAGAAACTATAGGGGTGTGCTAAAGGGAATAAGGAGCTTGGCAAGAGTGAAGCCATCTTGCCGCCACCATCCATCTTGGTGAACTTAAGGTGACTCATGTGAGGGCTCTGAGAAGAACAAAGTCATTAGGACTTGGAAAACTCTGGACCCCAATTGTTCTAAGGAAATTCAGTAATAGCCAGATTGTGCTTGAGGTTAATCATTAAAGTGACAATATAAGGCATTCTTTAGAGCTATACACCTTCCTGTACCCTGCATGTAACTAGACATTAATGTAGCATGTTAGGCTCATAAGCAAGCACTATAAATGTATCCTCCCCCCTTTTGTCTGGGGTCTATGATTGGGAAGCAATTCCCTGGGGACCCACTGGCATAATAAAGCTGTTCTCCATCTTCCCTGACTGTCCTCTGAGGTGATTTCTGGGAGTTCTACAACAAAACTCTTGACATAACTGGGTAGAACAAAAGAAAAGAGAGAGAGAGAGAGAACTACTAATTGTAGTTCTTTTTATATGACAAAAGAAATGTTCATTTCTGAACCTATTTCCCAACATGTAGTCCTAAGAAAAGAAAGTTTGATTTCCTTTGAGTTTCTGTTCTATGCCTTTGATTCATTTGTATAAAGAGCTTCTTAGAATGGACAACTTAAAATTGACATTTAGAATTTGGAATGTGTCTCAAATATAGGAGTTCTCACCACTCTGCTAGACCTCACTTTGATGTTATTCCACTTGTGGTGGTGAGACAAGGAAATACAAAAACAGGGGGAATTTGAGGATATGATTATCCCAGAAGGACTTGTACTGATAATTAGTTGTTCCCAGGTTGCTCAATATGCCCTTAATCTGTATTTATGCAAAAAGTGTTAGCTCAGTGCCCAAAAGCTTTGATTATTTTACTGTATGTTAATTCCAGATCTGAAAGTTATACATTCACAAACTTGAGGCAGAATAGTAACTCAGGGTGTCAGTGCAGGAGCATGAGCTTCAATGCATTCTTTGATATGGCCATTGATTAACATTTATGGCCTAAGAGCTCCAGGGAGTAATGTCTCCACAGGCCTTGTTTCATTGTAAGAAATGCCCATTCCCCATAGACTTTGTTTACCATAGAAAACATGAATCTCTAGCCCACTCCTCAACTGATAAGAAAGGAATGAGAGGGGGAATTCCATTGTGGCTCAGTGGTTAAGAAATCCAACTAGGAACCATGAGGACACAGGTTCAATCCCTGGCCTCACTCAGCAGGTTAAGGATCCAACATTGCCTTGAGCTATGGTCTAGGTCACAGATCTGGCATTGCTGGAGCTATGACATAGGCCTGCAGCTACAGCTCCATTTAAACACTTAGCCTGGGAACCTCCACATGCCACTAGTGTGGCCCTGGAAAAGACAAAAAGACAAAAAAAAAAAAAAAGGAATGAGAGGAATGGGGACTTAATCTAAGGAAAGAAAAGGACAAAAAAAGTACAAAACTTTGGGGACATTTCCAAGCCCAAAAGCCCTATTGGACAAGAACTGATATAGGTAATTGAACAAGGCCAATGAGAGAAAACCACATCTTTCTGGACCCCACGTTGGTGCCCCTCCCCACGTTTAAGAGATAAAAATCCCTATAGGACAATAAAGAAGGGGGGCTCTTCTCCCCCCTCCCAGCAACTATGGGCAATATCTGCTTTCCTTTAATAAAGACTTTGCTTGCTTGCTTGCTGCCTGTGTGTTCATGGAGATCATTCTTTGACTGACTTGAACAAGAACCTGGATTCCAGTATCATCTTTCCAGGATCATCCTGACTAGATATTTTACTTTGTAAATATTCTAGAGTGGGAGAAGCAATAAACACTTAACCTCTATTTTGCCAAAAGAAAGGGTTGGGATTAATACAGAAAGGAAGTTGAAAGAGAAGTTCTGAAATCCTGACCCTTTGTCTCCTTTTCACAGCTTATTCACAATGTCTTTTGGATGCAAGGTGTTTGTAAAAAGTACTGTAGTTCAATTTACATGCGAACAAAAGCTATTTTATGAAATGTGCTATTTCATTATTTAAATTGGATATTCCAAGGACACTAAATGATTTTTCTGGATGAATTATAATTCCTTTCCACAAGAGCATTTCAGTAGAGACATGAGCTTAACAATTATATTTGTTGAAAACAGGTATGTACTTTTTTATATAATTTACACCAAAACCGCCCAATATTTTATTGAGTTCAGAATAAACTGTTCAGAATAAACAGTTCAGATGCATCTTATGGAACACAAGCCTACACTTTTACAAGTACAGATTCTCACAGTCACAGAAAAAGTTAAAAACCAGCCATACAATTGTCAGGTAATTACATGGTTATCGATTTCTACTCAAACAACTTTAGCACTTTTTCAATAAAACACCCAGTGTAACTAGAGCGCCTAGTTGTCCTTATTTGCATAAGAAAGGTTCTGACTAGAACACAGCTGGGTACTCCTCTTTATTTCCATTGCTCCTCCTCATTGGGGCATTTAAGACACATAATCTTTGCTGTACACTCTGCCACTGCAGATCATTTACTTGATTCAAGATTGCCAGGGGAAAGGCAAAGATATTCTCAAAAAGTATAAAAACTCAACAAGGAGTGGCATGTATGCTAAAAGTGGCATTCCTGAACAAGTCCATGACAGTGAAGCTCCATCTGATTCACTGGCAAGGTCAAGGGTGAGACCAAGAGTATCAAATTATGAGTCCTTTGAACTTTACCTCCTCTTTGATTTGGTGATGGTTTTATTATCTTTCTAATAAAAGTTCTTTGCAATTTCTAACAAAATTCCTTTAGGACACGAAGGAAAGGAAATGCTATAGAGTTTAATCAAGATGGTGAAGGGCAGGAATTCCCATCATAGCTCAGCAGCAAGGAATATGACTAGTATCCATGAGGCTGTGGGTTCCATCCCTTGGCCTCCCTCGGTGGGTTAAGATCTGGCATTGCCATGAGCTGCGGTGAAGGTCACAGACACAGTTCAAATCTAGCATTGCTGTGGCTGTGGTCCACATGTGTGGCCCTAACATGACCAAAAAAAGAAAAAGAAAAGATGGTGAAGGGCATCAGAAGTAATGGTGTCACCCCAGTTTGAGGCCATGGAGCATGTAGAGAGAAGTGAACCAAGGAAAAGGTGTAAATATGATTGGTTCTTTCAGGCCTTTCCAAACTCTGAAACCAGTGAAGGTTTTGGTTTCTTTGTTGCTGAACTGAAATGCAGAGACAGAGTTTTGGGTAAAGGAGAAATAGCTTTATTGCTTTGCCAGGCAAAGGAGGGCCACAGCAGGCTAATGCCTTAAAGACTGTGCCTTCTCCCACCCCCTTGGAAAGATTTGCAAGGCATTTTATAGTAAAAAGGAGAAAAAGAGGTTTTCAGATAGGAATCAGGATTGGGACAGACACGCAGTCTTCTTTCTTTGGGGGAATCCTAGTCATCAAAGCTGCAGTCAGGCAATCTCAGCCTGATCATGATGGTGGTCTTCTGGGTTATTGCCTAGAATAACAGTACTTGTGAAAAGGGCGTGTTGATTAGAGATTAGTACAGACTAGGAAAGTTCCTGAAAAACAGTGTATGCTAATCATCTTTAACCCACAGGCAATTATGCTCAGGGTGCCTAATCTTAAACTTATGGGTGATTGTGCTTAGGGTGTAACTAAGTCCAGGAGAAGGACAAGGAAGGACTCCAGGCTTCACTTCAATACTGGAAGGCTCAGTATTCACTTCAAAAAGAAGGGGAAGGAATATAACTTTTCTCTCAGGGGTATGAGGCACCTGCATTGCCATCACCGATCTTCACTCTTCTTCCCTGAGTCAGTACTAGACTATGTGGGCACAACATTAAAGACTATGCCCAAAATGTCAGTAATCAAGATAAGTCACAACACTTTTAATGCCTTTTTCTTTGAGGGGGAGGCTATACCTGTGGCTTGGGGAAATTCCACGGCCAGTGGTTGAACCATCACCATTACAGAGACAATGCTGCACCTTGACCCCCATGCCACATGGGAACTCCTTAATGCTATTTTTGGAGAACAAATGAAACATCAAAATAATGCATGATGAACAAATAGCAAACTTTTAAATACATAGAGGGTGAGCAGAGCAATGTCAGAGCCTGAGGCCAAAGAAAGAAAATTAGGAATTCTAGTTCTGTCAATAACTAGATCCTTGTTTTCACACATCATAGCCTGAATTCTGTCCTCTATTTCTACCCTTTGTTCTCCCTTCACCACATGCCTTCACTCCCCAAACTCCAGATCAATATCCCATCTTCCATCCTGGGCTTCCATGAGGCCAGAGTGATCCTGGAGAGAACACTGGATTCTAGCCATGGATTCTTTTTTTGTGTGTAGGGCCACACCCACAGCTTATGGAGGTTCCCAGGCTAGGGGTCTAATGGAGCTGTTGCTGCCAGCCTATGCCAGAGCCACAGCAATGCCAGATCCAAGCTGCGTCTGTGGCCTACACTGCAGCTCATGGCAACACCGGATCCTTAACCACACACAAGTGAGTAATGCCAGGGATTGAACCCACAACCTCATGGTTCCTAGTGGGATTCATTTCAGCTGGGCCACAACAGGAACTCCATGGATTCTTTACTATATCAATTCTCATCCTACTATAAAATAATATAATTGTATCCTGAGGAGTCTTGGCAGGTGCGGTTGAGAATTGGAGGCTCTGGCCCCTGTCAACTGCTCTGTGGAAATGTCCTATCAATGTCCTCCAGAACGATGTCATCTGATTGTACACTAAGAATCCACAAGAACTAACTGCAGCATCTCCTGACTTGACACTTTTAAGATGATTATGACACTCTGTTTTTTTTTTTTTTTTGCAAGTCCTCATAATGCCATGTATCAACTATTTTGTGGCACTTGCTATGCAAGCAGCCATATAATATTCTTCAAAGCTTTCAACTCAGTATCAAGTAAAAGCAAAGATTATTTTGATATATAGATATTTCTCAGTTTTTTCTACTTTCAATGCAACGTTTCCTGTGAGGTTGTGTTATTATGTCAGTTTGCACACCATTTTCTTCTTTCCAGTGCACTCTACAAAAAAGTTTTGTGTTTCACAACTCTGTTATGCTTAACAAAATAGAGCTTGTACAAACTGAGCCATGTCATGAAAATTTCAAATACTTCAAGTAAACCAAAGCAAAAATAATTCCAATTCTTCAGCATTTGGAACAAACGTTTTAATAAGATTCGCTTTGAAAAATAAAAAAAGTTCTAAAGTCGCAATCTGATTTTTTAAAAATAGTGTTTTCTGTTAAGTATTTCTATGTAATGATATTGTGAATGACCGTTATTCATATTGACATTTGTGGAGTTGTGTTCCTAGAGTGTCTGAGCCTCATTCTTTGTTTATTCTTTATGTTTAATTTTGTTTTGAAAGTATACCTTTAGGGAATTCCTGCCATGGCTCAGAGGTAACAACCTCAAGTAGTATCTGAGGATGTGTGTTTGATCCCTGGTCTCACTCACTGGCTTAACGATCCAGCATGGCCTTGAGCTCTGGTGTAGGCCATAGAGGTAGCTCTGATCTGGCTTGCTGTGGCTGCGGTGTAGGCTGGCAACTACAGCTCAGATTCAACCCCTGGCCTGGGAACTCTCCTAGGCAGTGGGGTGGGCTCTAAAAAATAAAAAAGGCAACAACAACAAAGAAGTACACCTGTTAAAAAAGGTAGAGAAGGAGGGAGGAAAGAAGAGGTTCTGTCTCTGCAAAGTGCTTTCCCAAGAACTTTATGAAATTAGGTATCATTCTGCCCATTTCTAGATGAGGAAACAGGAGTGAAGAAAATGAGAGAAATCTACAATCCCACAGCTAAGTAAATACAGTTGGAATACAAAGCTATGTGCCTTCCAAAATGTGTTCTTAAGCACTAGGGTGCAATAGGAGATATAAACTCCTTATTGAAGCCACATATTTTATAATGGGATAAAAAATATGTTTGTGACCCGCAAATGAAAAAGTGAAGAAAAGCTTCTGCTCAATGGGTTTTGATAATCGGAGAAGAGAGGGAATGCCAAAACTCTTGTTTCTTGACTCCTTGCAGTCAAGAAACAATAGAGCAGCCTTGGGAATACTGGGTTCTGGTTCCTGCTCAAGGCCTATACGTAACTGAGTATCTTCCAGTTCTTCATGGAGGAAATAAGGTCCCCACCCCATAGAGGATGGTAACCTCAGGATGAGCAAAATACTTCTCTCAAGCTTGTTACCAACCGATGGGAAGAAAGTCATCCACCCTAGAGCCCTCACCCCATCTTTTGCCTGTAAGGAACTTCTCCCCCAAACCATTGAGGAGTTCTGGGGTTTTGAGTACCAGAAACTCATTCTCCTTGCTTAGCCCTGGAATAAATCTTTCACTGCTCCAAACTGCAATGCTTAGTTGTTTGTCCTCACTGTGTGTGTGTTCTGTTAACATCTCCTCTTGGAGGCAGCATAGAGATCCCCTACTTTGGCTTACTTAGCCAGAACACTTTGTATTTCTCTGTATGTACAACTCCTACTCCATTCAACAAAGTTTGCATTCATTCCCTCCCAAGTCTCTCTCATCTCATTGCAAGGCACCTTTTGAAAGTACTATTTACTAAGTTTTTTTAAAGAGAAAAAATACCTGTATACAATAAATTTCCTTCTTTGTTTCTCATTATATTTAAGCAGAACATTTTAACTATTCTGAAAATAACCATATCAGAAAAAAACTCGGCTTTTTCCCTTTTATTTTCCAGGTGGCAAAGTAAGTCCGTATGTTTTAGGGTTTTTTGTTTTTGTTTTTTAAGCTTTACAAATCCACAAAACAAAGTGGGATGTTTAGTCTTGTTCCCTCTAAATCTCATTTCTGTGGGATACAGAAATAGGCATTCTTAGATATAGCAAGTATGCATACCTATATGAGCACAGACACGTCTCTGTGTCCCCACACATACATGTTTCACACTACATGTTAAAGGTTTGTGGGTGTCATTGCAGGTCTTTCCGTGTATGCACAAAGGGGAAGGAGAGGAAGAGCAACGTGCTAAAACAAGGGGAAGCAGCCAGACCTCAAGACCATAAAGCATCTCAGAGAGCAACACACATAAAAAATATTCCATTCCTCAGAAATTAAATCACTGATACATGTAGAACACTTTCAGTTCTTACAGAGGAGGGGTAAGGACGAAAGCAAGATACCTTCTGAAGTCGTCTTGTAGGGAAGAGAATGGTAATTCTTTTTTTTTTTTTTTGTCTTTTGTTGTTGTTGTTATTGTTGTTGTGGCCTAATTCTTGGGCCGCTCCGGGGGCATGTGGAGGTTCCCAGGCTAGGGGTTGAATCGGAGCTGTAGCCATCGGCTTACGCCAGGGCCACAGCAACGCGGGATCCGAGCCGCGTCTGCAACCTACACCACAGCTCACGGCAACGCCGGATCGTTAACCCACTGAGCAAGGGCAGGGACCGAACCCACAACCTCATGGTTCCTAGTCGGATTCGTTAACCACTGCGCCACGACGTGAACTCCAGACAATGGTAATTCTTAAAAGCAATGGGTCCAGAGGAAGAATTCACTGCAAGATAATGACTCAGCAGGTGGGCTGGCTCCATCCTGCCCAATTCAGCTGAAGCCTGCCCAGCAGGGCCAGATCTTCAGGATTCAGGGTCACAGGGATTGGGCTTCTGTCTTAAGGAGTTTTGTACATCCAAACTCTGATAGGGACTCCCATTTTGTACCATGGAATATATACAAATTAAAACCACACACTCACCCCACAGTACAAGAACAAACAAGAAGAAGGGAAGCTGCTGCCACCAGCAATTCAGAAGGTTTAGGATTCACAGCTGTAACATACCTGCTAAGGATGCTCTCACTCACACCTGTATATTCCTGCCAATGAGGCACAACTCCTTGGACCTCTTAAAGGCACCAAATGACTATCTCCTGAACTGGAGGCAGTCATCCTTTTGTTTTGTTTTTAATTTTTAAATTATAGTTGATTTACAATGTTCTGTCAACTTCTGCTGTACCGCAAAGTGACCCAGTCATATATATATATGTACATGTGTTCATTTTCTCATATTATCCTCCATCATGTTCCATCACAAGCGATTGACTATAGTTACGTGTGCTATACAACAGGACCTCATCACTTGCCTGTCACCCTTTCAAAATTCAAATATTATGTAACATGACAGACTGCATCAAGGGTTAAAAATGCTTCACTGGATGTCCTTTGCAGTGATAGATAAAGCCCACATCCTAACTTCTGCCTTAAGGATCTTGCCACAGCAGCTCCTGGCCAGTCAATTCCGCCTCCACAAGGCCGCCTTCACCTGTTCTGCTTCCTGCACCTGCCTGCTCCCCCAGGGCCACACCAAGGTCCTGGTTCCTTGGGCGCCAAGTTTCTCATTTGCAGGGCCTGCTCACTGGCTTCCTAGACCCCTTTTACCCTCTGTCACTTCCTCAGGCTGAAGCCAGGGGAGTTCTGGGCGGGGCCCAAATCTGTAGGGTGGGCCAGGCCCACCCATTCACGCCCCAAGTGCAAAGAGATCCTCTGCTAGGGCAAAGAACTGCCCCTCAGGCACTGCTCACCCTGAACCCCGGAAGTGGTGAGAAGCAGGAGGTGATGTTGACGCTTCCCCCACCCCACCACCACCTTAGTTGGATCCTCAATTTACTCAAGGACTCAAAACAATAATGAAGGAAAATATTGCTCCAGAATTGCATGCTCTTCAGAAGCCTACTTAGCTTCGACCTCTTCAGAAACGCCCCCTCCCCACCCCCCCGGCTCCGGGCCCTCTTCCGGCCCCGCCTCTGTCCGTGAGCGAGCCCACGCCGGCCCTGCCCACTTCCAGCTGGAGGGGGAACTGCCAATCACTGCGCAAAGACCTCGCAGTGCATCCTGGGACCTCCTGCTCGGGTCTTTGTCCCTCAGGCCCTCGTAGTTCCCCGCCCCTGGGCCTGAGGGCTGTATCTCTGCATTCGAGCGGTTTTCGGGAGGAAGGGCCCGGGGTTTAGTTGGCTTGGGACTTTCGGCATTTACATGGGTCTCCCCAGCCTGTGGGGCCCTGAGTGGGGATCGGCACTAGGTGAGTGAGATAGTCCGGTGGCCCACAGCTTGGGAATGCTGTTCCATGTAGGGAAAGGGCGGCGGGGAGGTTGGCCAGCCGATCCTACACTGCCTGCCTTGCCGGGCCTGTTCAGCTTTGTTTTCCGCAGACCAGGGGTCCCCAGGCCTGCAGTGTCGACTGGCAACATGAAAACTGGGCATGTGGCCCTGCAGACTTCCCAAGTATTTAGGATACAAGCCGAGGTTGGAGAGTTACCTTCTGAAGGTAATTAAGGACCAATAGATGGTTTTTAGTTGGAAGATAATCCTACTAGAAAATGCCTTTCATACAGGGAGAGACGTGGGTAACTTGAATTGGGGCAGAAGCAGTGACTGCCAAGCTGGTTCTGTGCACTTCATGGTTGGTTTACCTAATGACCTGGTTCTGACTCGTTGGGCAGAATGGTTTTAGGGTGTGCTTGGGAAAAGGGGGCACAGGAACACCTGGAGTGCTTGAGCGCTTTGTTACTTTCCTTGCATTGTACTAGAATCCTTTTTATTGTGTTTTTTTATTTTTTGTGTTTTGCTTCTTTAGGGCTGCACCTGAAACATTTTTTTTTCTTTTTTGTGTTTTTGTCCTTTTTAGAATCCCTTTTAAATATATCCGTTCCGGAGATACCATCGTGATTGAGCGGTCCCTGAACCTGTCTAGTATCCATGAGGATGCCGGTTCCATCCCTGGCCTTGAGGTTCCTAAGGTTCTGGGGTAGCTGTCGTGCTGGTTGCAGATGTGTCTTGGATCCAGCATTGTGTGGCTTGGCTGTGGCATAGGTTGGTGGCTACAGCTCCTGTTCCACCCCTGGCTTGGGAACCTCCAGTACCGGAGGTGCGGCCTTAAAAAAAAAAAAAATAAAATCCAGTCTTAAAGGTTTTTTGTTTTTTTGTTTTTGTTTTTGTTTTTGTTTTTTTCCTTTTAATGCTCTGCCATTTATTGGCTGTGTGAAATTGGCGCCAGGACTTTTTTTTTTTTTTCTTTTTAGGGCTGCTCTGGCGGTGTATGAAATTTCCTAGGCTAGGAGTCGAATTGGAGCTCAGCTTCGGGCCTGCATTTCAGCTGCAACAACACAGGATCCAAGCCTCTTCTCCCTGGATCATAGCTCATGGCAATGCTTAATCCTTAATCCTCTGAGGGAGCCCAAGGAGAGCCCACATCCTCATGGATACTAGTTGGGTTGGTTACTGCTGAGCCACAATGTGAGTCCAGGGCAAGATTTTTATTTTTCTTTCTTTCTTTCTCTCTCTCTCTTTCTTTCTTTCTTTCGCTTTTTAGGGCCACACCCCTGGCATATAGAGGTTCCCAGGCTCAGGGTCAAATCAGAGCTACAAGTGGTGCCCTTCACCACTGCCACAGCAATGCCAGAACCGAGCAACATGTGGGACCTCCACAACAGCTCTCAGCAATGCCAGATCCTTAAGCCACTGAGCAAAGCCAGGGATTGAATGTGCACTTTTGTTGAACCTGCAACCTCATGGTTGCTAGTTGGATTTGTTTCGCCTGTGCCACCACGGGAACTCCCAGGGCAAGACTCTTAAAACATGCATCAGCTTTCATTCTCTGATCTCTGGCCTCTCACTTCAACCTCCCCCCAAGTCCCATTCATTCCCCATCTTCCCTTAGCCTACTCACAGGTAACCATTTGAAAGTACTGAAGTTTGGAAATCAGTGAAGCCTTAGTCCTTAGCTCTTATGTAACAAGTAGTATTGGTGGGTAGGGAGATTGGCTTGGAAAGAACTGTGTAAGCTAGTGCCTTTTGCTTGCCACTGAGGATTTAGGCAGCTTTTATGAGACAGCAGGTTTTAGGTTAAATATCAGTGGTCTTTTGTTGTTGTTTTTTTCCTAAGAGTATTTGAGGAGATTTTCTCTTCTTTTTTTTTTTTTTTGGCATGTGAAAGTTCTCAGGCCAGGCGTGGAACCTGCACCATAGCAGACCCTGAGCCACAGCAGTGACAATGCTATATCTTAGGCCACCAGGGCACTCCAGCTTTTGAGGTTTTATGGGACAGTCTTAAGTTTTATTGTCAATGTGTTAAATGCCAGGTGCTATGACATGTGCCCTCCATTCTTGAGAACTGAATCTCAGAAGGTAATCTGGCAAGGACACCTAGCTAGTTAACTGGGACACTTGGATGCAGACTTAGTCTGTTAGGTCTTGCTACCTCTCAATTTGTGTTTTGTCTTTTCTCACTGACAAAACTCATTAATCCTGGAGTGAATAAGCTCTTGTATTTCCCTTAAACTTTTTTTTTGCATATGTCATGAAGTGTGAATAAATGTGAACCTATCAAATATGACAAAGTGAAGACACTTTGAGATGGAAGCAGAAGGAAGTCTAGGATGCAGGGGGCGTATGAAGGGGCAGTAGGCAGTCTAGTTGAATGATACTTGTCTTTTGGCTTTCTAAATGAAGGTCTTCCAACCAAGTAGAAATCTCTACTTTTATAAAGTCCGAAGTGTTCCTTGTTTGTTTTTCTCGTCTGCCTTTTTGTGTTGTGTGTGAACACTGAAAGCTCAGGGTGATTTTCTTCTGTATAATATACTTTTAATAGGTTGCATTGAAAAGTGTATGTGAGTACCTGTGAGTGAATTGGGTGTAAGTTGTAAAGTTGTGCCTGTGTTCATTTCATACCCGATGGTCGCAAAAAATCATTCCTTAACTCTTTTTGGAGAAGCAGTGGGATATTGTCTCCATTTCAGTGTGACTATCTGAAATGGAAGGTTTTCATGTGTTCTGCCAGGAGGGGGCACTGTGTCCAGTGACTCTGAGGAGGGGTTGAGGCCTATACTTTCCACAGAGAGGAGGTGAGGTGGGGTCTGGCAGGCTTTTTTCTGTGACCCAGGATGCCTACAGGGGCTTGGCGGTGGTGGGGGGCTGTGCAGGCAGCTGGGAGGGGTTGTGTTTACTCTGGCTCCCCCTGGGTGCCAGGAGGGACCTGTCAGCCCCCTCTCTTCTATCAATGCTCCATCATCTTTGGATTCATGGGGGTTTTGGCTTCAGGACCTCAGGGGGCTGTGTCTGTGCAGACAGGAGCTGGGTTTCCTGACAACGGAGGTGATCCTGAGAGGACAATGTAAGGAGAACTGAGGAAATGGGGAGATGCTTCCTAGGTAGGACTGAGTTCTGAGGGTGTCTGTCTTCAGAGGATTCAAGAGGGGCTCCATGTGGAAAACTGGGTTTTTGGTTGGATTTGTGTGCAGTAGAGAAATCATGTGGTAGGTGGAGGCCAGGATTCCCGGCACCGTTTCCAGTGGAGGCTGTCCTTCCCTGTGGTGTGTCCTTGTCCCCTTGTCCAAAGTTAGCTGACCCCACCATGAGGATTTAGTTCTGGCTCACTGGTGTTCCTCTCCTCTGGGCAGCCGTTTTGCTGCCAGCCGCCACCCTGTGTTGGTGACTGAAGCTTCACCGTATAGTGTGAAGTGAGGGGGAGAGATGCCTGCAGCCTGTTCTCTCTGAGGATCCCTTTGGCTCTTTTGGGTTCCACACAAAGAACAGAAGGATTTTCTCTTTGATGGAAACAGCTTCATGTGCCTGGTCTCTGAAGATGGAGGCTCCGTTACCTGCAAACAGGTGGTCACACAGCAGAAACTTTTATGAATCCTTGTGGCCCTGGGAAGGAAGGGGATGAAAAGGCCTAAGGACTCAGGGTCATTTTGGAAGAATTCTTAGAACAAAACTTCATACAACCTTGATGCAACTCCATGACCAGTATTAAGAAATAGCATCAGATGTGTGCTCCCAGAGACGCTGTCTGTTGTTCCTCAGGGAGCATCAGTGTTGTTTCATTAAGAGCTCCAGAGGATTGTAAGGTGAGGCCAAGGAGGTGAGCATGTGAGCTCCTGCATGTGTTTGTGGGAGTTCTGAGCAAGCTTTAGCCCAAAGAGAGGCAAGAGAGTCTGCCCCATAGGGCTTCTGAAGGGAAAAGTCAGTGCAGCCCCCATACCTTAGGTGAGCCGAATGTTGGGATATCTGTATGAGGATGAACACATGTATCCAAGCAGGAACAATCTCACTTTGTTCTCCATGTAGGAAGGGACTGTTCCTGAATCTTTTCTGAGACAAAGTCTGGAGAGCTTGGCCTTTTCAACATTTCAAAGTTGGCCTTGGAAATATAGCTTGTGGGTGTGGTGGGCACAGGGGAGAGATCTTTTACCTATGATGGTGGATTCTCAAGATGCTGATGTGATTCCTCCACACAGTACCGATGAGAAAGTGACCCAGAGCTGGAGGAAGAAGAGGAGGAAATGGCAGCTTCTCAGGTAACCGTCCTGTCCTAGGTTGGAGTCTGTGTTTGCTTTTCCTCCTGAAATGCCATGAATTGAGAATGTCAGAATCATGAATTCTCTCCTTCTGATATTCTTGCCTGGTGAGGATGTTCTCAAGTACCTTTTCCTTGTGCACTTAGGGTAGTCAGGATCAGCTCTTAAAAAGGCTGTCACTCTGCCCCAGAGCCTTTTCAGCATTGTCTGTGCACAGGATCCCTGTGGAGCATGAATTGTCACGATGAATCATTACCTGTCAAGGGTTGAAACTATTCCCTTGGTGAGACATCACCATGGGAAGGCATGTCTATAACAGTTTTATGGCTCCCATGTCATCCCCTTTAAGGGAGGTAGAAATATGGTAGAGAATACTACTGTTTCAAATATATAGTATTGAATGTTTGAAGACATTAAAAACATTAAAACCATTTCTTTTGACTTGCTGCTTTCATCTTGAGTCACATAATGACCTCAGCTTTGGCCACATGGCATGTGCCCTTTCCATTTCAGGGACTTCTGACAGTCAAGGATGTGGCCATCGATTTCTCTCCAGAGGAGTGGGAATGTCTGGACCTCGGTCAACGGGACCTGTACAGAGATGTGATGATAGAGATCTGTAGGCACCTGGTCTCCTTGGGTGAGGACCCCTTCCTTCCAGAATTCCTTTTCTCCCACTGGGTGTGGGATCCTGCATTTGCAGAATGTCTCCTGCCATTTTCTTGCCCATACAAGAGATTTTCTGACCCTACCATTTTAGGAGTAATTGAGAGTTGGTGGGTGCAGGTAGGTAGAAAGGCTTCACAATGAGGCATCCTCATTGTAACCGAAGTCCTCCTTGAGGAAAGCTGCCTCCTTCACTTTAGATTATTTGCAGTTCTGGAAGTTCATATGTATGAAGAGCTCTGCCGGCCTCTTAAAATCAGATTTGGACCCTTTACTTTTGACTCAGTAGTACTTAGATGGGGAAGAGAGGAACTGCTTTTTACCTGTCAGTCAGGGTCTGAAATGTGCTTTCAAAAGGCAGTATCTGGGGAAATTACTGCCTAGAATGTTTTACATTCCACAGTGCCATCTCTTGCACCTGAGTCCAATCCTAGATCGGATATTGGTGAATCTCTAGGAAAACGTATGTTTTTCTTTCCAATGAACAGAGTATGTTATCTCTAAGCCAGACCTGGTTCGCCTGTTGGAACAAAAGACAGATCCCTGGGATGTGAAGGGAATGGAGACAGTAGCCATACAGCCAGGTATGTGTGCATGGGTGGAGCAGATGACACAAGAAGCTTACAATAGGCTTTGGGAAGATGTGCTTCAATGGCACTGATTTTTGAGAAACACGGGTTTATTCTGCCTCTGTCTCAGAGCGACATCTGCTGCCTAAACTTGTGTTCCTTAGCCCTTCATGTGTTCTCCTTCACCAGGGAGGATTCTCTCTCACATCCACATGGAGAGCCAGAATCCTGGTCTTGACCTGTGAGGACCTGTATGTCTTGGCTATTCTTTATTTTGGTTTTTGTTTTTTTTTGCCTTTTTGCCATTTCTAGGGCCACTCCTGGGGCATATGGAGCTTCTCAGGCTAAGGGTCAAGTCAGAGCTGTAGCTACAGGCCTACACCAGAACCACAGCAATGTGGGCTCTGAGTCACATCTGCTACCTACACTACAGCTCATGGCAACTTGGGATCCTTAACCCACTGAACAAGGCCAGGGATCGAACCCACAACCTCATGGTTCCTAGTCAGATTCATTAACCACTGTTCCACAATGGGAACTCGCCCAGATGATATTGTTTTTTTTTATGTTTTTTTAATTTTTTTTTTCTTTTCTGAGTCTTTTACAGCCACACCTGGGGCACATGGAGTTTCCCAGGCTAAGGGTCGAATCAGAGCTGTAGCTGCCAGTTTACATCCATGGCACCACATCCATGGCAATTTGGGATCCTAGCAGCATTCCCAACCTACACCACAGCTCATGGCAACACTGGATCCTTAGCCCACTGAGTGTGGCTAGGAATTGAATCCATGCCCTCATGGATACTAATCGGATATGTTTCCTCTGAGCCATGATGGGAATTCCCACCTGGCTTTTTTTCCATTGCTTTTGGGTCCTAGGGAAGGCTGTGCACATTTCTAAGTAACTCTCTGTTAAGGTCTTTTTTCACGCTCTGTTTCTTCATCTAATCAGAAGTGAGTGAGGAGAGTCGTGGAAACACTGGAATTTGGTGCCAACATTCTAAGATCAATGGGGACAGATAGTGTATGTTTTCAGCTTTTAAATGTCCAATCCCATGGAACCTTGGAACATGACCCTAGAAGTTTCAGACTAAGTAACTGTATCAAAGCATAATGCACCTTCCTAAATGTTACCCTCAAATTTATTTCATTATATCCTTATTTTGGGAGGAACTAACCTGTGACATGTTAAGTGTATTTTCCCCTTATCAGTGGTGTAAGACTATGTCTAATTACTCATAGAATTTTTCACTAAATTAATGCACAGTGGAATACAGCTTATACCCCACAATCATTAAAAGTCTTCATTCTTCTTTGATTCCTGAAGAACCATCCTTTTCTAAATGTGTCCTTTTTAACCTGAAGCTTCTCAGAAGTGTGTTCTGTGTTTTCACTTTTGGATGAGATTTATATCAAAATCATCCATAATAGTAGAGTTGAAGTATCAACTATAACACATTCCAGATAGCACATATTTGGTTAGAGGTCAGTCAGATACTTAGTCATCACACCGTATCTATGAAAATGTTTGGTTCATAAATGTAAGAGTGCTTGAAGCAGAAAATATTTTTTTGTTTGTTTTTGGAAATCTATTTCTGGAGTACCTGTTGTGGCTCAGTGCATTAAGAACCCAATGTACAGAGTTCCCCTTGTGGCACAGGGGAAACGAATCTGACTAGTATCCATGAACTTGTGGGTTGATCCCAGGCCTCACTCTGATTTGACCCCTAACCTGGGAACTTCCATATGCCATGGGTGAGGTCCTAAAAAAAGAAAAAGAACCCTATGGAGTGTCCCTGAGGATGCGGGTTTGTTCCCTGGTCTCAGCCAGTGGGTGAAAGTTCTGGCACTGACACAAGCTGTTGTTTAGGTTGCACATGTGGCTTAAATCTATATTGCTGTGTCTTAAGCCAGCAGCTGAAGCTCTGATTCAATCCCTAGCCCAGAAGCTTCCTTACATTGCAGGTGTGTCCCAAAAAAGAAAAAAAAAATTCTATTTCCCTCAAGGTGTCATGAATCATGGTATATTTAATTTCAAACATTAGTATATGATTCTTTGCATATGTTACAACTTTCATGTTCTTCCTACATTTATAAAGAATGTTCTATTTGTATTTTAAAGGAGGCATGACAACCTTTATATTTTTATATCTGTTACAGTGATGTATCTGTAAAAACTTTCTTAAATTTTTTTGTCATTTAACTCCTTATTCATTCAAATTTTTAGTTCAGTTTTAGATGACCAGCTATAATCCATATTTTGTGAAATTCTCCTGCCTGTAACACATGCCACTGACTCAGAATATTTTCTTTTTGTTTATTTTTTAAAAATTTATTAGAATATAGTTGTTCTACAAGGTTGTAATACTTTCTGGTGTACAACAGAGTGATTCAGCTATAAAAAAAAACCCACATCCATTTTTTAAAGATTATTTTGCTTTACCCAGTACCACAGAATATTGGGTAGAGTTCCCTCTGCTATGTAGCAGGTCCCCATTTGTCAGTTTTTCCATTTACCCCAGTGTGTATATGCCAGTCCTAACCCCCCAACCTAGTCCTCCCCCGACGTGTCCTCTTTGGTAACCATAAGTGTGTTTTCGAAGTCTGTGTGTCTGTTGCTGTTCTGCAAATAAGTTCATTTGTCTACTTTAAGACTCCACATGTAAGTGATATCCTATGATATTTGTCTTTCACTGTCTAACTTTACTTAGTATGACAATCTGTAGATCCACATTGCTTCACATGGCATTGTTTCAGTCTTGTTATTGGTGAGTAATATTCCATTGTATATATTCATCTCACTCCTTTGGTAATGGACATTTAGGTTGCTTCCATGTCTTGGCAATTGTAAATAGTGCTGCAAAAATATTGGGGTACATGTATCTTTTTGAATTAAGGTTTTGTCTGGATAAATGCCCACAAAGTGGATTGCTAGATCATATAGTAGTTCTGATTTTCATTTTTTGGTCAAGCTGCATACTGTTTTCCATAGTGGTTGTGCCAGTTGAAATTCCTACCAACAGCGCTGGAGGGTTTTCTTTCCTTTGCACCCTCTCCAGCATTTAATGTTTGTAGTCTTTTTGATGATGGCCATTCTGGCTGGTGTAAGGTGGTACCTCATAGTAGTTTTGATTTCTATTTCTCTAATAATAGCAGTGTTGAACAGCTTTTCCTGAATTTTTTGGCCATCTGTATATCTTCTTTGGGGAAATGTCTATTTAGATCCTCCCATGTTAGGGACCTTTTCAGCTTTTGCCTCTTCAGATATTTTCTCTGGTCATAAGGATGGTCATTGTTAATTTTGATTGGAGGCTATTCACTTGGTTTCTATAGATCAACCCATGATTCTGCAGACCATGTCTGCAGCAGGTCTCCAAGGTGAACAGTCACATTCAGGGGGTGGGGTCTGTCTCCATCATCCTGGAACCTATTATTCAGCCCTTTTTTAATATGGGGTAGGAGCAATGGCCTTTTCTTCCTCAGCTACTTCCTGCTGGTTGGGGGGGAGGAGTACTGCTGGCTGGACTTGGTAGGTTCCTACTATGGAGGATGGGAAGAAAAGAAAAATGAGATTAAACACAGGTTTGGAATTTAGGTTCCTACTGGTACTGTTGAAGGAGGAGTGTAGTTTTAAATAATGGGGGCTCTTGGTCCTTATACATGTTGTCTCCCTTCTGTTGTTCTAAGAGGAGCCCTTGAAAAGGTAAGGTTGCAGCTGCCAGCTGATGTTGCATTGAGAACAGCTCGTGGCATCAAGTCTGACAGGGCACATAAATCTTAAGTTTTTAGCAGCATAGACTTATGTAAAATTACTCCCATAATATGTCCTTGCATTACCTTGGGTATCTGACCCATAGCTGCTCCATTTTGCCTTTTCTCTCTAATGGCCAATGAAGATGAGGGTTTCAGTTTTTCTAGATATGAGAAGATGCAAGAATTGGGGCCCATGAAAATCCTTATCTAAACTCTAACTATCTGAAGGCCTGTTCTGTCAGTGTTCCCAGAGCACAGAGTGTCTCACTCCTGGGTTCCACGCTGAGCTCTGCAAGGGGGTGCTGTGAGTTGGCAGCTGCAATGGCTCATGTTTTACTCCATGGAGAGGCTGATGGCAAGTGTCAGTCTTCAGTTCACAGTGCTTGCCCATGGTCATACATTTGACCATACTTTGGGGAGGCATATCATGACCATTTTGTCGTCCCACAGCACTAAGAATGAATATTCCTAGATCTGGCAAAGATTTTGCTGACAGGCAACCCAGTGTGTTATTACTAGATTAGGCCTTATTAACAGTAGTCAAAAGCCTCTGGACCACCTATCTTCCCTGTCTATTTTGGTCCAGGAACATATTCCTTCTTGCTGCATTTTCCCATATCTAGAGATCACTGACCTCTCATGGAAATGTATATCATTGTATCAGAGGCTCAGCTACAAATGCAGCAATGCAAGAAATAGCAATTTTGTGAAAACAGTTAATAAAATATAGATAGCAGTATTAGTAGAGTCATGATCAAAAATTTAAGTTAAGAGTTTTCATCCTGTTAACATTAGATGAAAATGTATTTATGGTCTGGGTAAGAACAGATTTTTTTTTGTCTTTTTGCTTTTTCTAGGGCTTCTCCCATGGCATATGGAGATTCCCAGGCTGCACGAATTTATATGCCTACCAACAGTGTATGAGTGTTCTCTTTTTCCACCCCTTCTCCTTTATTTATTGTTTGTGGACTTTTTGAAGAAAGCCATTCTGACAGATGGGAAGTGATACTACCATTGTGGCATTGATGTGCATTTCTCTGATAGTGATGTTGAGTATCCTTTTGTGTGCTGTTGGCCATCTGTACATCTTCTTTGAAAAAATGTTGGTTTGGGTCTTCTGCCCATTTTTCCATTGGGTTGTTTGTTTTTTCAGCATTGACTTTTATGAGTTGTTTGTGTATTATTTTGGATATGAACACCTTGTTGCTTGTGTCATCAGCAGATATTTTCTGGAACCACTATTATGTATTGGTTGGCACATTTTTTATATTTCCATAGTTCGTGTATATTGGCTTCATTCTTTTTCCCCCTGGTTTATCTGCCAGATGTCTTGACTGGTGATTTCCATTATTCTCTTTCAGATCTCTTATTGGTTCTGTGTCATTTAGTCTGCTATTCATTGCTTCTAGATTGCTTTTAATCCCAGCAGGTTTTTTTTTTTTTTTTTGTCTTTTTGCTATTTCTTGGGCTGCTCTCATGAGATATGGAGTTTCCCAGGCTAGGAGCCTACACCAGAGCCACAGCAACACAGGATCCAAGCTGCATCTGCAACCCACACCAGAGTTCACAGCAATGCTGGATCCTTAACCTGCTGAGCAAGGGCAGGGATAGAATCTGCAACCTCATGGTTCCTAGTTGGATTTATTAACCATCGTGGCATGATGAGAACTTTCCCAGTTTGTCTGTTTTTGTCTCATTTCTAGTTTCTAGTCCCTTGTTACAGTAGCCTGTGTTTCTATCAGTAATTTTTCTTAATTAGCATTTTTATTTTAAAATATTAATTTTAGTTGATTTATAGTATTCTGACCATTTCTGCTGTACAGCAAAGTGACCCCGTTATACATATATAAATATTCTTGTTCTCACATGACCCTCCAAAATGTTCTGTCACAGGTGACTAGTGAGATCTTATACAGCAGGACCTCATTGCTTATTCACACTCCAAATCCAATAGTTTGCATCAAAAAACCCCAAATTCCCAGTCCATCCTACTGCTTCCCCCTACCCCTTGGGGAAACACAAGTCTGTTTTCCATGTCCATGAGTTTGTTTTCTCCTATAGATAGCTTCATTTGTGCCATATATTAGCTTCCAGATTCAAGTCATATCATATGGTATTGGTCTTTTGGGTTGCTGCAAATGGCATTATTTTGTTCTTTTTCTGGCTGAGTAATACTCCATTATGTAAATGTGCCATTACTCTAGGAGGTAGATCAAAAAAAAAAAAAGATATTGCTGTGATTTCCTCCTGTGTGTGTTCTTGCCTCCTTTGTTATAAGTTCATTGACCATAGGTATGTGAGTTTAATTCTGCATATTCTATCCTATTCCCCTGATATATATTACTGTTTTTGTGCCCTGCCATACTATTTGTATTGCTGTAGCTTGTAAGTATAGCTTGAGGTCATGAAGCATGATTCCACCATCTCCATTTTACTTTCTCAGTATGGCTTTGATTTTTTTTAGGGGGGGGGAGTCTTTTCTGTTGCCACACATAATTTTTTTGTGTAGTGATCTAATTTCATTCTTTTACATATGGCTGTCCAGTTTTCCCAGCACCACTTACTTAAAGGTCTGTCTTTTCGCCAGTGTATATTCTTGCCTCCTTTGTCATAGATTAGTTGATTGAAGGTGTGTGGGTTTAATTCAAGGCTTTCTATCCTGTTCCAGGGATCTATGTATCTGTCTTTATGCCAGTACTGTAGAGTTTTGATGACTGTAGCTCTGTAGGATATTTTGAAGACTAGGGGCCTGATTCCTTCAGCTCCATTTTTATTTTTCAGGATGTCTTTGGTTATTCTGCGTCTTTTGTGCTTCCAAACAAACTTTAACATATTTTTGCTTGAGTTCTGTGAAAACTGTCCTTGGTAATTTCATAGAGATTGCATTGACTCTGTAGATCCACTTTGGGCAGTATAGTCATTTTGATACTACTGACACTTCCAATCCAAGAGCATGGTATGTCTTTCCATCTGTTTGTGTCATCTTTCAGTTCTGTCATCAGCATCTTGTAGTTTTCAGAGTACAGGTCTTTTGTCTCTTTTAGGTAGGTTTATTCCTAAGTATTTTATTTTGGATGTGATGGTAAATGGGATTGCTTCCCTGATTTCTCTTTCTGATGTTTCGTTGTTAGTGTATACAAATGCAGTTGATTTCTATGTATTAATTTTATATCCTGCAACTTTGCCAAATTTATGGATGAGCTCTAGCATTTTTCTCATAGAGTCTTTAGGATTCTCTAGGTATGGGATAACGTCATCTGCAAATAGTGCTAGTTTCCCTTCTTCCTTCTCAACTTGGATTTTTTTTATTTCTTTTTCCTCTCTGATTGCTGTGGCTGGGACTTCCAAAACTATGTTGAAATGTAGTGGAGAGAGCAGAGATCCTTGTCTTGTTCCTGATCTCAGTAGGAATTCTTTCAGCTTTTCACAACTGAGAATGATGTTCGCTGTGGGTTTGTCATCTGTGGCATTTATTATGTTGAGGTAGGTTCCCTCTATGCCCACTTGCTAAAGGGTTTGTTTTTTTTTTTTTTTTCAGAAATGGGTGGTGGATTTTGTCAAAGGCTTTTTCAGCATCTAGTGAGAGGATCACATGGTTTTTATCAATGTTGCTCAATGTTGCTACAGCTGAGGGAGGTATCATGTGTAACTGATACCGAAAGTAGAGTAACTGCACAGAAAATACAAGCAAGCACATTTGTCTGTAGTTTTAGGAAACAGACCTGGTATATCAGCATGGAGACTCTTTAATTCTTCCTCTTCCTACTAGTAGTACAAGATACAAAAATAAAGGATATTTAGGCTGCTAGTTATATCCCCACCTCTCACATCACCTGTATTAGGATGTAGGATAATGCAGAGCCCTTACTACCATCTTACTAATTAGTTAAATTGGAGAATCTTAACTTTTTTCCAGGGGATATTTTCATATTCTCCAATCAGGCCTCTGAAGGAGCCTTACTTATTCGATTCCAGAAAGTCAAATCTCTCATCACCAAAAATGGAAGTAAATTAGAAGGGTCTTAGATTTTACCATATTTGAAATTCCAGTGTTTTAGCCTTGCAGTTTTGACAATGTTAGGAAAAAAATATTTTAGATGCCTTAGTGTGAGCCAAAAAAAATATTTTCATGACACAAACGGACAGCAATAGTACTGATGTTTTTATCTGTAACTTTGGTATACATGTCCCATGGAGTGATGTAAAGTAGTCCAGTTGGCTGCTGTGTAATCAGTATATAGGGATTAAAGATCAGGAATCTTCAGCTTCGCTCATCCCAAACTCTTCAATTAGGATGAAAGCAATGCTGTCGAACATCTGAGCAGAGCAAGACACTGTCTGTATTTTATTCATCAGGTAATTAATCTGCACTTTGCCTCAACCAGAGACAGCCAGCATCTTCGTCAGTGTGTTGTACAAAAGTCACTGAACAGAGGCTGCAAGCAGAAGCTGATACAAGATAGGAAAGAAATGAAAGGCCCTTGTGGGATTTTCTCCTAACACATTGCAATCTCCCATTTACAGTGTGGGAGCACTCAACCCTCTGAGGAAAAAGGCCCAAGGAAGGTTTTTGTTTTGGTGGGTCTATAGGAGTGCTAAAGATGTGGAGAGGCAAGAAGAAGTTGGTGAGAATGATGATAAGATTTCAAAATCAGATTCATGGATAAAGTGATGTTTACCTGTGTGAATCAATGAGAGGTAGGAGCAAATTTAAGGAAACCAGATACAATATTTTCTGAATCAATGTAATGTCTTAGAAAGGTTGAAAAGCATTCACATTTTGATACAGTGAATTGAATTTTTGTGGAAAGCTAACATTTAAATCTCATTTATTAAATGTATTGGAATGAAGAATAGACAGCATAGTAACTTGACCTTTAGCTCACCTCTTCTCACAAGCACACAACAATCACAACTGTCAATAAATTCATTCAATAAATAAATAAAAATTTTTACAAAATTGAGAAAAAGCAAATTTCCATCTTGGTTCACAGCTTAACAAACCTGACTAGCATCCATGAGGATTTTAGTTTTATCCCTGGCTTCCCACGGTGGGTAAAGGGCCAGAATTTTGGTAAGCTATGGTATAGGTTGCAGATGTGGCCCAGATCTGATGTTGCTGTGGCTGTGGCATAGAGTGTTGGCTACAGCTCTGATTGGACCCCTACCCTGAGAACCTCCCTGTGCTGTGTGTGTGGCCCTAAAATACCAAAGAAACAGAAATTTCAATAGTGCCAATCCTTCAGCAATCATACAAAAGACTGGAGTCTACTGAGAAGAGAAAATATATTCTACATTGAATGACACACAGAGGAACCCTTGAGACAAAAGAGGGGGGTCTCCTTTGCAATGTACTCAACTGCCATACCACCCAGGTGGGAAAACCACAAACTGTAGAATAATTATATTGCAGAAGTTATCCAAAAGGAGTGAGAGCTCTTAGCCACATGCCACACTCTCCAGACTAGTGGTCTAGCATTAGGAGGTAGAGCCTCCACAGCATTTGGATTTGTAGGCCAGTGGGACTTAAAAGGCTGGTGCTCCAGAACACTGGAAGGATCAGAGACTACAATCTGGGAAGATGCACAGAAGATCTCACGATGCACTAGAAAAAGGGCAAAACCAGTGACACAATGGGAGACTTGGACAGTCCTATATGCTGGTGTCATCAGGACTCTTGGGCAGACGGGGTAGCAGGGCTCTCTTTGGGGTCATAAAGACTGGTAGCAGATATCACAGGGACCTATGTGAACTTTGGCCAGAGGCAGACAAGTTGGGTCCTTGGCAACAAGACCTGGCCCCACCCAACAGCCTGTAAACTACAATGCTGAGAAGCCTCATGCCAGACAACTAACAATGTGGGAATACAACCCTATCCATCAGCAGTCAGGCTATCTAAAACTTTGTGAGCCCATAGACATCTCTAGACATGTCCTTTGAAACAGCCCTGCACAACATAGAGCCAAGACCTGCTTCCTCCACCAGTGGTCAGGCAAGAGCCTCTAAAACCAGGAAGCCTGCATAAGCCTCCAGACCAGCCTCACCCACTAAAACACAGACAGCAGAAGCAAGGTGATATAGAAGGCAATCACTATAAGGGTATCATGATTTCTCAGCATACATTTTGCATATCAGAACGGAGGCATACAATATATTTAAAATGATGAAGGGGGGGAATCCAACCACCATGCATAAGCTACCCCAAGAGGCCTCATCCAGATTTGATGGGGAAATCAAATTCTTTACAGAGAAACCAAATTTACAAAAAAATTCAACAAACAAATCTAGCTTTAGGACTAAAAGAACTCTAAGTGGAAATGCTAAAAGAAATCCTCTATGTGGAAATGGCCACAGGTAGAACCAGGAAATTTATGAAGGAGACAATTAGGAAATGCTCTCTGTGGCAAAAATGCAAACAATAAAAGTAGGGAAGCATCCACAAATATATATCAAAGCTGGTATTTATAATTTAAAAACAATCATATTTGTATATAGACTACCATATTGCAACTTCATGATAACCACAAAGCAAAATTCTATCATAGTTATATACCAAAAAAACATTAAAAGGAATCCAAATATAAAGTGAAAGCTAGATATCAAATCGAAGGAGATGAGACCAAAAGGGGAAAGGAAGGGAAATCAGTACAAGATGGCAGAGGAGTGAGAGGTGGATATTACCTTCTTCCAAAAATATATAATAAAAAATCCATGTGTAGACCAATTCTCCCCGTACATCTACTGAACACTGAAAGAAGAAATCAGCCTTCCTTAAGGACAAGAAAATCTCCACATATCTGGAGTAAGAGCAATAGAAATGAAATGAAGGAGAAGCAGCGATCCCAATTAAAAGAACAGGAGACCTCCCCTGAAGGAGCAAACAATGAAACTGTCTAATAGACACTGCCTTCAAAAGGAGGTAATGAACGTACTGAAGCAATTAAGACAGGCTATCAACAGAAATGTGGATTATTGTAAAAAGGACCTAGAAACTGTAAGGAGGAGCCAAGAAAAATTAGAAAACTCCTTTGCCATGATAAAAGCAGAGTTAAAGGCAATGAGTAGCAGAATGAACAATGTGACCTGGAACTCGAATAATGGAAATCACCCAAGCATGACAGCAGACAGACAACCAAATGAACAGGAAGAAACTAAAAAGAAGAAGAAGAAAGAAGAAAAGAAAACACATAAGCGATATTGGGATAATACAAAACATGTTGATCTCTGCATGGCAAAGTTCCCAGAAATTGAGGAGAGTCAAAAGGGTGTTGAAAGTGTACTTGAAGCCTAAAATCTTCCCAAATCTAAAGAAGGAAAGAGATATGCCAGTACATGGGGCACAGAGGGTCCCCAACAAGACAAACCCAAACAGACCTACACCAAAGCCATACACTTTTTTAAAACAGCAAAAGTGAAAGATAAACAAAGACTTCTAAAGGCAGCAAGAGAAAAGCAAAGCATTAATTACAAGGGAACCCCCATAAGGCTTTCAGCTTATTTCTCTACAGAAAAGCTGCAGGCCAGAAGGGAGTGGCAAAATATAGTCAAGGTTCTTAAAAAAAAAAAAAGGGGGGGAGTCTGGAGGAGGATGGAGGATGAGTAGGACATGTGGCTCACTGATTCCTGGAAATACATTGAGAATATATCTACATGTGGAATGCTTCACACAGAACAGTTGCCAAACACTTGACAAAAGATCTCAGGATTAGGATAGGGCAAGAAAACCTTCATGAAACCATAAAGGACAAAAGAAAGAAGAAAAAGAGAGAGGGGAGAGGAGGGAGACAGGACAGTCACCCCTAGGAGGGAGTTGGAAAGAGGATAAGCTCTAGCATCCTGGGAGGCTCCAGCACCAGTGAGGAGGTCGGCCTGGACAGAGGAGGAACTTTAGAGTACTGGAGGAGAACAAAGCAATTGGTGTGAAGCAGTTAAAATGGAAACAATCCACAAACCACCAGTGGTACAGTGGCAACCGGATTCCAGTGCAAGAGTCAAGAATTAAAACTCTGGCCTTAGAGGTTAGACACAAAGAGAGATGAGGCTTGGCTGTGCAGAAAGACCTGAAGGAATTAGAGCATAGGGGACCACATTGAGGGTGTAAGCTTGAGGTGACCCAGTCAGGATTAGAGACTAGGCGCCATTGTTTGGGGGTGCGGAGACTAGGAGTGGCTACCTAGCAACACATGGGGAGCAGCAGCATCCTTAGGAGTTACAGACAACTCAGAACAGGAAGAGTAATAGTAGGGGGGCAGATGGAATGATAAAAGCTCTGCAGCTTCTGCCCGTGGTTCCATCTAGTGGAGCAAATTCCATGCCAAAAGAGCCCAGAGAGCCATCAGGGCAGAATCCCAGCAGCAGCTGCAAACTGGCTGGCTGGGGAAAAGCACAAGCTCCATGGTTCTGCTCAGTGGTCCTGTGGGGCCTGCACTAGTGGCACCCATTCCATTCCATGCCAGGGGAGTCCCAAAGGGGCCACTGGAGCACCTTTCCTGTGGGAGCTTTATGCTACCTGGCTGGAAAAAGCACAAGCTCCAAGGTTCCTACCAGTGACCCTGCAGGGCCCATGCCAGTGGCACTCCTTCCATGCCAAGGGAGCTATGGGAGACCCATTGGTACACATTCTGACCTATAGACAGCATTTCCTGCCTGCAGACAAGTCAGGGGAGAGACTGCCAGAGGTGCATGTTCTGCCATTGAACATTAGGGAGCAATTACAGCATTCTATAACACCATATACAAAAATAAACTCAAGAGGTATTAAAGACATACATTTAAGGCCAGATTCTATAAAACTCCTAGAGGAAAGCATAGGCATAATTCTCTTTGACATAAATCACAACAACACCTTGTTTGATTCACCTCCAAGAATAATTACAACCAAAACAATTATAAACCAATGAGAAACTAAATAAACTCAAAGGCTTTTGCACACCAAAGAAAATTACTGAAAAAAATGAAAAGGTAACCCACAGAACAGGAGAAAATCTTTTCAAAAAATCCAAACAGCAAGGGGATTTATGTCCAAAATGTACAAAAAACTCTTAAAACTCAAGAACAAAAAAACAACCCAATCAAAAAATGGGCAACAATCTATATAGACATTTCTCCAAACAGGACATACAGATGCCCAGCAGGCACAGAAAACATGCTCAGCATCACTAATTATTAGAGAAATGCAAATCAAAGCTACAATGTTTTGATACCTCACAGTCGTTAGAATGGCCATCATTAACACATCAACAAAAAACAAACACTGGGGAAGATGTGAAGAAAGGGGTCCCCTCCTACACTGTTGGTGGGAATGTAAACTTGTACAACCAGTATGGAAAACAGTATGAAGGTTCCTCAGAAAACAAAGTCTACAACTACCATATGATCCAGCAATCACACTCCTGGGCATATATCCATCCAGGGAAAGTATTTCCTTAAAAATACTCGCACCCCTATGTTCATCACAGCACTATTCGCAAAAGCCAAGACATGGAAAAAACTCCAAGGTCCATTGACAGGTGAATGCATTAAGAAGATGTGGTGCATACACACACACAATGGAATACTACTCAGCAGTAAAAAGGACAATATAATACCATTTGAAGAAACATGGATGGAACTAGAGATTCATACATAGTGAAGTCAGAAAGAAAGACCAATACCACATGATATCACTTATATGTGCAATCTAAAATATGGCACACATGATCCCATCTACAAAACAGAAACATGGGCATGTTGAACAGATTTGTGTTTGCCAGAAGAGAGGAGGGAGAGAAGGGGATGGATGGAGAGTTTGGAGTTGATAGATGCCAACTATTACATTTCAAACAGTTGGGTAAGAGGATCCTACTGTACAGCACAGGAAACTCTGTACAGTCCCTTGAGTTAGAACATGATGGAAGATGGTATTACAAAAAAAGAATGTGTGTGTGTGTGTGTGTGTGTGTGTGTGTAGGACTGGGTCACTTGGCTGTAGAATAGGAATTGAAGGAACATAGTATATCAGTTATATTTTAATTGAAAAATTTAAAAAAAACATGTCCTATCAGATTCTCACATCCTCCTTTTTGCTGTATGCAACATGGTTTGATGCTTGGTGGTGTGGCAACCATGTGGGCATAATGAGAGAACCAAAATCTGCATATCAAAACAGTTACAGAGAAGTGACAAAAGAGAAGGTACCTTATGTTTTCTCAGTCCTTTTATCAACTGTGAACATCAACCTATTCCCTGTGAACATATGGCAAATAGACATTCTCTTCTATAAATATGCATCAGCTACTTCGTGGTATAAGTGAACATAAAACATTAACTACCAAAAGACACATTACCACATATCTTTTATATCAGTGCTGAATGGGAGCACAATCTTCAACCAAATTTCATCAGAGTAAGGACCACAATTGAAAGACAGTTCCTCCTAAGCCAGTCAAGATGTGTCAAAAGACAAAATGGGCTGTGAAAAATTGGGGACCATCTAGACAAATTGTTTGCAAAAGAAAAGTCCACTGCCCCTGACTGGTGAACTTTTAATCCATCTAGGGGATCCCCTGGTCCAGAACCCAGAACTCATGACAAGTCTATCACACTGTTCAGAGAAAGTGAGAAAGGACCCTGCCACTGGTGGGTCAGCTTCCCTGGAAGGGTATTCATTTAAAGGAGATATAATTCATGTTGCAGTTATATAAGTGGCAGTAGTTTTCTGTGAAACTAGAGCACACGCCTTGCTGACCTGTCTTTACAATGCCCAGAAGGCAGCTTCTTCTCCCAAATCTTCTCAATGTGGCACTTTAAAGATGTCAAGACTGTGATCTACCACACGCAAGGACCAGAGCACCAGGTGTGGTCAGCACCAAGGTCCTCACAGGTTTGTGAAGTTTGCTACAGTGATATGGATTTAATGTTTGGTAACCATCAATTGTAAAGATATTCATCTGGCATTGAGGCTGAAGGCATATGTGAATGACTTAATGAAGTAAAATTAAAAATGTGCTGACAGTGCTGGTACACGGAAAGGAAAAAATGTGTGTGGGAATTAGCATTCTCATATAAGCTAAGGAGTCAAGAGGCCCCGTCAAAAGTTGATGGAATGAGGAAGGAAGTTTACAAGAGTGACTGACACAGAGTAAGAGTGTCAACATTTAATTTCACTCAAGACACAGTGATGGTGGGCTGATGAGATTAAGATAGTGGAGTAGAAGGCCTGGAGCTCAACTTCTCTCTTAAAAACAACAAAGTTCACAACTAAAGGCTGAGCAATCTTCAACCGAATGGACTGGAAACATTAAAAAAGATACTCTACTCCAGAAAGACAAAGAGGAGGCCACATCAAGAGGCAGGAGGGGCAATTTTGTGATATAAACAACCCCATACTAGCTGGGTGGGAAGCCCCACAGACAGGAAATCAACTGGTTTCACAGAGACTCACCTACAGAGTGAGAGTTCTGAGCTCCTCATCAAACTCTCACGTGTGGGGACCTGGCACTGGGAGAAACAGCCCCAGGAGCATCTGGCATTGAAGGCCAGTGGGGCTTGTGTGCAGGAGCTCCACAGGACTCAGGGAAATGAGGACCCCATTCTTAAAAGGCGCACATAGATTTTCACATGCACTGGGTCCCAGGGCAAAGCTAAGTCTCCATAGGAATCTGAGTCAAACCTGACTGCAGTTCTTGGAGGACATCCTGGGAAAACAGGGGTGAACATGGCTGGTTGTGAGGGAAGGACATTGGAAGCAAAGCTCTTGAGAATACTCAGCAGTGTGCCATTCTCTGGAGGTGGCCATTTTGGGAAAACGTGGCCCCACCCATCAGCACTGAGAACCCCCAGGCCAAACAACATTGTGGGCAGGATCACAGCACCGCCCCTCAGTAAACAGGCTTCTAAAGACCCCTCAGGTACACAGCTGCCTCTATTCTCATCCTGAGACAAAGCCCCACCCACCAGAGGGATTCAAACCAGCTCTGCCTACCAGTGGGCAGGCATCAGCCCCTCCCATACCAACCTCAGCCACAAGGAGGGCAGACACCAGAAGTAAGAGAGGCTATAACTCTACTATCTGTAAAAAGGTCACCACACCAAAAACCTCATAAAAATGAAAAGACACAGAACCATAACTCAGATGAGGGACAAAGGAAAAACCCCAGAATGTCAGCTAATTGATCAGGAGATGCTCAGCCTCCAGGAAGAAGAACTTAGACTGTTGATGCTGAAGATGATGCAAGACATTGGAAATAAACTGGAGGCAAAGATGGATAACTTACAGGAAAGACTGACCAAAGAGATACAAGATATAAAACTTAACTGAGAAGAGATGCAAAATACAATAACTGAAATAAAAAATTCACTAGAAGCAGCCAACAGCAGAAGAACGAATAAGTAAGGTGGGGCACAGATGAGTGGAAATCATGGATGTGGAACAGAAAAGAGAAAAACAAATGAAGAGAGTCTCTGAGAACTCTGGGACAACATTAAATGCACCAACACCCGTATTATAGGGGTGCCAGAAGGAGAACAGAGAGAGAAGGGGACAGAAAAAATATTCCAAGAGATAACAGATGAAATCTTCCCTCACATGGGAAAGGAACCACTCAGTCAAATCCAGGAAGCACAATGAGTACCATATAAAATAAACCCAAGGAGGAATACACTGAGCCACATGTTAATCAAACTGACCAAAATCAAAGACAAGGAGAAAACATTGAAAACAGCTAGGAAAAAGAAACAAATAACATACAAGGGAACTCCAACAAGGTTATTGGCAGATTCTCAGCAGAAACTCTGCAGGCCAGAAGGGAGTGGTATGATATACTTAACGTGATGAAAGGAAAAATCCTCCAACCAAGATTACTTTACCCAGCAAGGCTCTCATTCCGATTTGAAGGAGAAATCAAAACCTTCACAGTAAGCAGAAGCACTATTTTCAATAGCCAAGACATGGAAACAACCTAAATGTCCATCGACAGAGGAGTGGATTGAGAAGATGTGGTACATATACACAATGGAATATTACTCAACCATTAAAAGGAACAAAATACCAGCATTTTTAGCAACATGGATGGATCTAGAAATTATCATGCTAAGCAAAGTCAGCCATACAATGAGACACCAACATCCAATGCTTTCGTTGACATGTGGAATCTGAAAAAAGGACAGACTGAACTTCTTTGCAGAACAGATGCTGACTCATGGACTTTGAAAAACTGTGGTGTCCAGAGGAGATAGTTGGGGGGGTGGGGTGGGGGGATGTGCTTGGGTTGTGGGATGGAAATCCTGTGAAATCGGACTGTGATGATCATTATACACCTATAGATGTGATAGATTCATTTGAGGAATAATAAAAATAAAAATAAAATAAAGATGTCTTCACAAAGTTTATTTCACTCACACTCCCTCTCCATCAAACTGCCACTGATCTAAGCCTGGGAAAATGGAATAACCTCTGTCTAGTAACCACATCTAGTCCTCAGGCCTGACTAGAAATTTCTCTAAATCATGAGGTCAGTGTCTGATTTCCCAGATTCTAAGAAAACCACTACATTTTCCAAGTCTCCATCTCTGTCATTTCTACATTAGAATTCAGCACCACTAGGTGCCTAAGACCCTGGAGTGGTTAAAATGAGCCTCCTTGCCCTTTCCTTCCTACATTCAGGAAGAACTCCCCATATTTACTTTCAAAGTATCTTGGGACTCTCTAAAACAACACTGTCCTATTTCATCAGTCTTCACATGACTCCTAATGCTGAGTTAAACCTTTGGTCGATTGAAGCTTCTCCACTCTTACCATATTAACTAATCACGATATTGTAGTTCCATCTCATAAGTGACTGAAAATTTGTCGCTGAAATTTCTCAGTGCTTCAGAAAAAAATGGAGAGTGCACATGAGAAATTACCAGGGTGGTCTACTTGGTTGACTGGGTGAGGACCCTGTGTGCATAACAAAGGAAAAAAGGACAATACCTGGGATTCACAGGTAGTAAGGAAGACAATGAGGATACACTTGAAAATTGGTAATTAGAATTAGAAAATGAAAAATGGAATTTTCTCCTAAATTTAGAGTGTCAATGGTGTAACCAGAGAACAAGGAATACACTCTCCACAGGCAGATTGATGCAATTCTTCATTTGGTACATTTTCTACCTCTTACCTCTTTCTATGGCATCACTCAATTGGAATATTTGTCTCCTAATTAAACAGTATCAATAAACACCTCTCAGCATCAAGTGTGTTCCTTCCTATGCATGCCTAAACAACTTCATGACTTGGGAATAGTCCGTTATAGTTACAATTTATGTTGCAGTTACATAACTGGCAGTAGTTTTCTGTGAAACTTAGAGCACATGCCTTGCTGACCAGTTTATATACTGCCCAGAAGGCAGCTTCTTCTCCCAAATTGACTCCACCATGTGACATTTTAAAGATGTCTTCACAATGTTGGTTTAACTCACACTCTCCCTCCATCACACTGCCACTGATCTAAGCCTGGGAAATGCAATAATCTAAAGAAATGTAGGATTAACAGTGACAAAGGTGGAAGAGAAGGATGGAGGTGGGGTTTGTGACTGACATAGGCACACTATTGTCCATGCTATGGACGGTTTGTAGGGACCTGCTCTATAGCATAGGGAACACTTCTTGATATTCTGTCATAACCTATCTAGGAAATAATCTGAAAAAGATTGGATATATGTACATGTATAAATGAGTCCCTGTTGTGCAATAATTACCACCACAATGTAACTCAACTCTCCTTCTATAAAACATTAAATTAAAAAAAGAGAAGAGAAAAAATAAGTGAAGAAAACTTTTCTTACTGTTCTTCTCAGATTAAGAAGGCAGTGGAGTTCCCATTGTGGATCAGTGGTTAAGGAATATGACTAGGAACCATGAGGTTGTGGGTTTGATCCCTGGCCTTCCTCAGTGGGTTATGGATCTGGCATTGCCATGAGCTATGGTATAGGTTTCAGATGCAGTTGGGACCCTGCACTGCAGTGGCTCTGGTATAGACTAGCAGCTACAGCTCTGATTCAACTCCTAGCCTGGGAACCACCATATGCTGTGGGACCTGCCCAAGAAATGCCAAAGAGACAAAAAAAAAAAAAAGGAAATAATACAAGGTAAAATTCATTTAAAATCAACATAATACACTCACAAAGGGATTACTCTCATCTTCAAAGTAATTTCTGTATACCATTACATTTAATGAAAACCATTCTTCAAATGCCTGAGCACATCCTAAAAGAAATGGTTCATGAATTTTAACAAATAAAACAATCTAGTCATTTCCATGATGAACAGGCAAGCAAAAAATACAGGATCTGCATGGGGAGCCGCTGGAGGCCAGCTCTGGCTGCCAGGGTGTATATGCCCCAAAGGAGATGGATGTGTGTCAGGGGATATATACAGAGACAGCCTCTTCATCCCTTTTATCAGGGCACTGGACTGCTCAAATTTTATTGGCATAAGTGGTTGATTATATAGACAGTATTTTACTACAGATTACATTACAGCGTTAAAAGTACATTGGTTAACTATTACATAGCACTGCAGCTATACATCATATTCTAAGATCTTTATCTTAACTAAATTTAGCGAGTATAATTTAAGGGCAATTAGGTAGAGTACATCATGTTTTAAGATCTTTATCTTAACCAAATTTAGGGAGTACAATTTAGGGCAATTAGGTACAATACATCAGGAGGAGTCTCAGTACAAATCATCCCATGGCCAGCCAATCTTTACAAGTTGAAGCGATCACAGACACAAGAATTTGGCATTCACAAGTCTTGTTTTTAGACTGGTGCTTATCTTTAAAGTGTTATGGCAGGGAGACAGTATAAGAAAATATAAACCAACTTAACTAGCTATCACTTAAAAGCTTTTAAAATCAAGGACAAAACACAGCTAGGTTTCATGAATAATATATATCTAACTTCTATGAACATCATTAAAATCCTAACTCTTAGGTTTACTATATAAGTAGTTAGTAGATAAACACTATGTTTTAACCAAGTTGGATTTAAATAGGGGAAAGTCCTTCAGGATGGAATTCTTATTATATTATTGTTGTAATTATGTTAAATCACAAATCACCACAGGAAAATAAGAATGGAAAATAAGAATAATAAGTAAATAATCAGGAAAGACTGAGGAAAACTGAATAACAAATAAAACAACAGGAAAGAATAGGTCACCTGAGAAACAATCCGTGTTCTCTGGTGCAAACATGGAAATTGTTTTCCCAGGAAAGCCCCAATTCTTCCCCATCAACATCAAAATGAGAGCTGTGTAAAATGAGGCTTGCCCTTGGCTTGCACCATACAGGCAGGTCTCAGCCTGAGCAGAAGCCCACCTTCAGCATGCATCATTCAGGCAGGCCTTTATCCTGACCTGAAGCCGAGTTTTGGCATTCACATTCAGGCAGTTCTTTATTCTGACCAGAAGCTGAATTTGGCATGCACCATTCAGGCAGGCTTTTATCCTGAGCAGAAGCCCACCTTTGGCTTGTACCACTCAGGTGAGCTCCCTTCCTTGCTTAAGAACCTGCCTTCAGGTTTTTCTGCCATCAGGCAAGGTTCCTTTTTTGAGCCCATGCATCTCCTTGGCTCCCTGCAGGGAGCATCTCCCACCAGGTCTCAAGAGGTAGGAAAATAATCTATTCAATTTAATGTAGACAAAATAGATTTTTATTACCAATATGCAGGGTTAGGTAGTTTGGAAGTACTTCATGCTGAATTTTGAAATTACCAGTTGTGATCCAATATGTCTACATTCTTTCTAAAAGTGTGTACACACACCCTCTTCCTTTGTAGTCTTCTTACTTCTATCTCCATATATTTCCATATGGCATTCCCTGTATACAAAACCATGAAAATACAATGGGTCAAATAGAAATATTGTCTCAGAATTCCAAAGTCTGGATGTTCATTGTTCTTGGGACTTTGCCAAATTAACATGTTTAAAATGAACACCCACAAATGTGGGGTGAGTACAGGTTCAACAACAGAAATCAAAGTAGATGAATTTAGGACTCACATTTCCTAAAATATTCAATAGCTGGTCCATGCCTGAAGCCCAAAGCAAGAGGCAGGGAGAGGCAGTGGCAGTAATTTGGTGCATGCATTTATCAGGGACAATGATTGAAGTGTGGGGGCTTCCTGGTATAAGTGTGTATTGTGGAATGAAAACCCAAGTGAGTAGGATTTTCATACTCTGAGGAGTCTTATTGAAGGCATCCATGAAAGGAGGAACCAGAATTTGTCTGGAAGACTGAGGATCACAAGGGCTGCTAGGGAGACAGAGCAAGAACTTGCATTTGCTTCTGAGTTTGCAGCCTTTTTTCAAGAGCACATGCTCACAGGAATGGCTGGTGTGTCAGTTCACATTACCCACAGGCTGCCCAGGTACACCAAATGATGCTGATGAAGCAATATCAGGACACAGTTTAGGTAAGTTTTCAACAATCCTCCAGATAAACTTTATTATAACCATCATAACATGCCAGTCCTTAAAAAAATAAAATATCATGTACAAATTAAATGTAAAAAAAAAAAAATTGAGTTTTGAGGCCAGTAGGAAAAGGAGTTAATTATAGATGTCATCCTAAGTTTTAATCAAATAGGTTAGTGTTACCATCCATCACCTAAAACCTTAAATAATGTGGGATGGTTTCATCCCAGTGGTGTGATAATACTTCATTAATTACTCATCAATTTACCATGTTAAAAACCATTCCATTTGATTAAATAAAATATACTGCTTTCACTAATAATGCACATGAAACTTTTCACAATGCACTGTATGATCCTAGATCAAAATGCAGAATATCAGAAATCAGAAGCATTCTTGTCCTTCAAATACATGGCTCTGAGGCTTTTGATTTCTAGGGTTTACACAACAGGCGAATTCTTTAGTGAACACGGATACACATTAGTTTTACTACTATTAAGCAAAGAGTTAACTCTATTTTTCTTGAATAACTGTGACAACATCTTTATTTGAAACATCTCAACACAGATTCATGAGTTCTGCTTTTATGAATATACATCAGATTTCGTACAAACTGACATCTTTTTAACATGAAAAAGCAGTTGGAACAGATATTTAAATTGCGGAGTGATCTTACAAATAATTATAAAAAATTATTTCCAAAACACTAACAAATGGTGATTTTAAATCAATCATATGTACCATCTCAATTTGTGTTTTCTTGCACATTTATATGACAGGGTCCTTAAATTTCCATGGAGTATTAGATAGATATATTCCCCACCAAATGTGGAAGGGCTCCTCTTGTCTCTGAAGTTGCAACCATGAAAAACAAAATTCACATACATCCTAGGAATAAAATGCATAAGCATTAATAATTATAGAGTTGAATTACAAGCATTTTTTTGTCTACTAAGCCCAGATAATGTTCAAAGAGATACATTGATGAGAATAATACCAGCCCAAACATTCCTCCCCTTAATCTTCTTGTCCATACTGAGGTTTTCAGTGTTTCCACAGCAGCTTATTTGATTAAGTTCTGAGTTAGAGGAATTTCCAAAGAGTTATTGACTGAATTCATTCTGCTATGCATTCCCTATAGGGGGTTAAAGTTGATTTTCAATAAACACTCCCCTATAATTTTTACATCATTAATGTTTCCTTCCTGTAAGAACTCTGGTGTTCTCTAAAGTGTGTACTTAGTAGAAACATCCTTCATCACATATTACACTGGCAAGATTTCCCTCCATTGTACATTTTCTGATGTTAAGACAGGTGAAAACTCTGATGAAGGGCTTTTTCACATTCTCCACATCTGTGAAGTTTTTCCCCAGTATGTATTTTCTCATGTCTAGAAAGTACTGAATGCTGTTTATAGGATCTGTCGCATTTTTTATACTTGTCAAGCTTCCTTATTTAATGAACTCTCTGATATTAAATGAGATGTGAGTGATAGGTAAAGGCTTGGCCAGGAGTTCCCATCACGGCTCCAAGGTTAATAAACCTGACTAGGAAGCATGAGGTTACACATTTGATCCCTGGCCTCACTCAGTGAGTTAAGGATCTGGTGTTGCCGTGAGCTGTGGAGTAGGTTGCAGACGTGGGTCGGATCACACATTGCTGCAGCTGTGGTGTAGGCTGGCGGCCACAGCTCCAATTAGACCCCTAGCCTGGGAATCTCCATATGTCACCGGTGGGGCACTAGGGAAAAAAAAGAAGGAAAAAGGTAAATGCTTGGCCACTTTGATTACATTTGTGTGGTTTTTACCCAGTATGGATTCCCTGATGTTGAGTCAAGCTTGCATTGCCACTTAAAAGTTTTGTCAGTCTGTACATTTTGTAAAGCTTCTCTCCAGTGTGAGGTCACCAATGCTGATTAAAACCTGACTGCTGACTAAAGGTTTTGCCACATTCTGTACATTTTTAAGACTTCTCTCCAGAATGAGATCTCTGATGCTGAATAAGCCAGGAATGCCAATTAAAGGATTTGCCACGTTCTGTACATTTGAAAGGCTTCTCTTCACTATGAATTGTCTGATGCTAAGATGAGAATGCTGATTAAAGCCTTTGCCACATTCTGTACATTTGTAAGGCTTCTCTACAGTATGAATTCTCTGATGCTGAGTAAGATGAGAATGCCAATTAAAGGCTTTGCCACATTCTGTACATTTGAAAGATTTCTCTCCAGTATGAATTCTCTTATGCCGAGTAAGATGAGAATTCCAATTAAAAGTTTTGCCACATTCTGTATATTCATAAGGCTTCTCTCCAGTATGAGATGTCAGATGCTCAGTAAGAGATGAATGCTGAGTAAAGCCTTTGCCACATTCTGTACATTTGTGAGGTTTCTATGTAGTATGAATTCTCTGATGCTCAGAAAGATATGAATGCCATCTAAAGGCTTTCCCACATTCTGTACATTTGTAAGGCTTCTCTTCAGCATGAGAACTCAGATGGCGAGTAAGAAATAAATGCCAATGAAAGGCTTTGCCACACTCTGTACATTTGAAAGGCTTCTTTCCATAAGAATTCTCTGATGCCGAGTAAGTGATGAATGCTGATTAAATACTTTGCCACATTCTGTACATTTGAAAGGCTTCTCTCCAGTATGAATTCTCTGATGCTGTGTAAGATTAGAATGCCAATTAAAGGCTTTGCCACATTCTGTACATTCTAGAGTCTTCTCTCTAGCATGGGAATTCAGATGCTGAGTAAGTGATATATGCCAATAAAAGCCTTTGCCACATTCTGTACATTTGTAAGGCTTCACTCCAGCATGAGAAATCAGATGCCAGGTAAGATGAAAATGACAATGAAAGGCTTTGCCACATTCTGTACATTTGTGAGGCTTCACTCCAGTATGAGATCTCAGATGTTAGTAAGATGAGATTGCCAATTAAAGGCTTTGCCACATTCCTTACATTCATAAGGCTTTTCTACAGCATGAGAACTCAGATGCCGAGTAAGAGATGAATGCCAATGAAAGGTTTTGACACATTCTGTACATTTGTACGGCTTCTCTCCAGTATGAGAGTTCAGATGGTAAGTAAGACTGTAATACCAACTAAAGCCTTTGCCACATTCTGTACATTGATAAGGCATCTCTCCAGTATGAGATCTCAGATGCTGAGTGAGATGAATATGCCAATTAAGGCTTTGCCACATTCTGTACATTTGTAAGGCTTCTCTGTAGTATGAAATCTCTCATGATCGGAAAGATATGCACACCATCTAAAGGCTTTCCCACATTCTGTACATTTGTAAGGCCTCTCTCCAGTATAAATTCTCCAATTCTCAGAAAGCTGTGAATGCTGCCTAAAGGCTTTGCCACATTCTGTACATTTGTGAGGATTCCCTGCAGTATGAATTAGATGATGTCTAGTAAAGGCTGAATATGGTGTAGATTCTTCACATTTGTCAGGTTTCCCTCCAGTACGTTTTTTCCTATCTCTTTGCAGATTTAATGACTGATGATACACTTTCTCATGTTCTTCACACTTGCATCGTTGCTTCCTGGTAGGATGATGCTGATGTGAGAGAAGTCTTGAAGCCTGTCTAAAAACATTGCCACTCTCATGAAAGTGGCAAGCTTTCTCTCCAATATAAATTCTCTGATATGCAGTGAGATCTGAGCCTTGAGAAATGCCATTCCTATGTTGATTTCTTATTGACTGGTTCTTTGAAAATTGAGTTCGCTGATGTTTCATGAGATTTGAGTCCGGGTCAAAGTTAGTGAGATTCAACACAGGAATTACTTCTTGTTCCAGTGTGTATACTCTTATATTTACTGAATACAAAGCTCTTGCTGAAGGCCTTGCTCACTTTAGTACACATGGCATGTTGGTCTATATTAACAGTATTATCACACCTATTGACTGAGGATGATTGGATCAAGACCCCGCCTTTAGTGTCAATATTAGGGATGTTGGGACAATGGGGAAATAATTGTTGGTTGAAGATTGATGGACCCTTGCTGTTAGATCTCCCAATTTGATCACTTTGGGGGGCGTTTCCCCCCATTTTTAAATCTCTGGTGTTCATAAATGTTTGAATGAATGTTTTGTCCAAGCATACATTCATGTTTTGCATCATCATTTGTAGTACAGTCTATAGGATGATCCTGATTTTCCAAATTTCCTTTCAGAGAAGATCTATGTTTCAAATAATAACATGGGTCTTTGCTTACAAAAATATATTTTTCTGCCAATGGTACTGACTTAAAGTGGAGTTTTCCACAGTTTGATTTAGATCCTTGATCTCTTTTAGCAGCAACATTTTCCTTGTGGATAAAAGTCCCATGAGGAGCATGTGCATCACAACAACCTTCCTGCCCTTCACACGCCCCCTTACCTTCGCTGCCTATAATTACATCAAAAGTGCCAACAGGAGAGCTTTCATATTTTCCCAGCAGCATTGTTGGTAAGAAAAGTTCCATGCCTGGGTTTTGTGGCATCGACCCTGGGTGTCATGAGAAGACAGAGCTGAAAGATAACAAATAACAAATTATCCAAATTATGATTTTCAGTGAACACACTTAACAATTTCATGTACAATGGACAATCGCTTAGCTAGATTAAAAAATAAAACAGAGAAGCATCAACTGAAATCAGAAGTGAAAGCAGAGATCCTATAAGTGACACCACAGAAATAAAGGTGTGTGTAGGATGATACTAAGAATATGTGTATACCAACAAATTGGACACTTCACAAAAGGTATGAATTTCCAGGGAGATACAACCTATTTAGATTTCAGCATGAAGGAAAAAATAATCACAACAAACCAAGGACTATCAATTAGACTAAAATATTAATTTCAAGGAATCCCCAAAAGAGCAGTGTCTGGATTAGGTACCTCAACAGGATACTTCTGACTCAGGAAAAAAAGAAAATGAGAATTAATATGTGTCATTTTCTTTTATTCCTGAGTCAGAAGTATCCTGTTGAGATATCTACTCCAGACATTTTCTCTTTTAGGGATTCTTTGCAATTAATATTTTAGTATTATTTTGTCCTTTTCATGGCTGAGTAGTCTTCCACTGTGTATATGCATATACACATATATATATACACATATCTCCTACTTCATCCTTACACATTCATCCATTGATGGACATTTAGGTTATTTCCATGTCTTAAGTTATTGTGAATAGTGCTGCAGTCAACATAGAGGTGGACGTATCTTTTTCAATGAAAGTATTGTCTGGATATATGCTGAGGAGTGGGATTGCTGGATCATATGGTTGTCCTATATACAGTTTTCTGAGCAACTCTGCACTGTTTTCCATAGTGGTTGTAGCAATGTACATTCCCACCAAAACTGAAGGAGGCTTTCATTTTCTCCACAACATCTCCAGCATTTGCTATATGTAAGCTTGTTAAAGATGGCCATATTCACTGATTGGAGGTGGTACCTCATTGTGGCTTTGATATCCATTTCTCTATTAATCAGTGTGATGAACATTTTCTCATAGGCCTAAAGGCTGACCATGTTTTCACTGCAGGAATGTATATATATTTTTTGTCTTTTTGCGATTTCTAGGGTACTATCATGGCATATGCAGGTTTGCAGGCTAGGCATCCAATAAGAGCTGTGGCCGCCGGCCTACACCAGAGGGACAGCAACCCCAGATTCAAGCCTCATCTTCATGCTACACCACAGCTCACAGCAATGCTGGATTCTTAACCCACTGAACGAGTCCAGGGATTGAACCTGCAACCTCATGGTTCCTAGTCGGATTTGTAAACAACTCTGCCATGATGGGAACTCCCAGAAATGTCTATTTAGGCCCATTTTTCAATGTAGTTCTTTGTATATTTTGGAGGGTAGGCCCTCATCTCTTGCCTCATTTGCAAAGATTGTATCCTATACTCTGGGGTTGTCTTCTCACTTTTGTAACTGGTTTCCTTTGCTGTGCAAAAGCCTTTCAGTTTACTTAGGTCCTACTCATTTATTTTTATTTTGTTGTTGTTGTTGTTGTTGTTGTTGTTGCTATTTCTTGGGCTGCTCTGGCAGAATATGGAGGTTCCCAGGCTAGGGGTTGAATCGGAGCTGTAGCCACCGGCCTGTGCCAGAGCCACAGCAACACAGGATCCGAGACTCCTCTGCAACCTACACCATAGCTCACGGCAATGCTGGATTATTAACCCACTGAACAAGGGCAGGGACCGAACACGCAACTTCATGGTTCCTAGTCGTATTTGTTAACCACTGCGCCACGACGGGAACTCCTACTCATTTATTTTTGTTTTTATTGACCTTCTTCCAGGAGATAAAGCAGACAAGACATTGCTGTGATTTAGGTCAAAGGGCAAAGAGTGCTCTGCCTCTTTTCCTCTAGGACTTTTATAGCACCTGGCCTTACATTTAGGCCTTTCATACACTGCACTTATTTCTGCATATGGTTTTAGTACTCTCATTTTAATCTCTTCCATGTAGGTGTCCAGTTGTCACAGCACCACTTATTGAATGGACAATCTTTATTCCACTTTCTGTTCTAGCCTCCTTTGTCATAGATTAGTTGACATTAGGTGCTTGGGTTTATTTCTAGGCTCTCTATCCCATTCCATTGATCTCTCTCTCTGGTTTGGTGCCAATATGATACAGTTTTGATAACTGCAGCCTTGTAGTATACTCAGAAGTCTGGGCACTTGATTCATCCATTTCTTTTTTTGTCTTTTTCAACAGTGCTTTTGGCAATTCGAGGTCTTTTGTGTTTTCATACATGTTCTTAAATATTTTGTTCTGATTCTCTGAAGAATGTCCCTGGTAATTTCATAAGGATTGCACTGAATCTGCAGATTGCCTTGGGTAGTATCATCATTTTGATCCTATTGATGCTTCCAATCCAAGAGTATGGTGTCATCTTCCCATCTGTTTGTGTCATCTCGGAGTTCTTTCATTAGTATCTTATAGTTTTCAGAGTATAGGTCTTTTGTCGCTTTAGTTAAGCTTCTTCCTAGGTATTTTATGCTTTTTGGTGCAATGGTACACGGGATGGTTTCCCTACTTTCTCCTTCTCATATTTCATTGTTAGTACATTAAATGCAGTCCATTTCTATGACTGAACAACCAATGAACCACTAAGGAAAATCAACAGATACTTAGAGACAAATGATAATGAAGATACAACAATCCAAAACCTTTTGGGACATGGCAAAAGCAGTGCTTAAAGGGAAGTTTACAGCAATACAGTATTATCTCGGGAATAAAGAAAAAGCACATATACAACCTAACTTTACACCTGAAACAACTAGAGAAGGAACAACAGACAAAGGCCAAAATTAGCAGAAGGAATGAAATCACAAAGATGAGAGGAGAGGAGTTCCCAGTGTGGTGCAGCAGAAACAAATCCAAGTAAGAACCATGAGGTTGCAGGTTGGATCCTTGGCCTCGATCAGTGGGTTAAAGATCCAATGTTGCCATGAGTGGTGGTGTAGGTTGCAGATGCAGCTCGGATCTGGGGTTGCCCTGGATGTGGCAAAGGCCGGCAGCAACAGCTCCGATTGCACCCCTAGCATGGGATTCTCCATATACCATGGATGTGGCCCTAAAAAATAACAACAACAACAAAAAAAAAACCCACAAAAACAGTAGAGCAGAAACCTGGTGTAGCCCAAGGTCTACAGCTCTGATTCAACTCCTAGCCTTGGAACTTCCACATGCCACAGGAATGGCCCAAGAAAATGGTGAAAAGACAAAAAAGAAAATGATTAGAGCAGAAATAAAGGAAACTGAAACAAAGAAAACAACAGAGATCGATGAAACCAAATGTGGTTCTTTGAAAGGATCAACAAAATTGATAAACCTTTAGCCAGGTTCATCAAGAAACATAAGAGGGTTCAAAGCAATAAAAATAGTAATGTAAAAGAAGTTTCTACTCACACAACAGAAATAAATAGGATGATAAGCGACTCCTATGAGCAATGACATGCACATAAAATGAACAAAGGGACATTTGTAAAATTGAAAAAGTGATCAAAAACATTGAAAAAACAAAACTCAGAACTTGATGGCTACACAGGAAATTCCATCAAATATTCAGAGAAGCGATAATACCTACTCTTCTGAAACTCTTCCCAAAAAAGAGCAGAGGAAGGAACAATCCCAAGGTCATTCTATAAGGCCACCATCACCCTGATACCCAAACCAGAACAATGTACCACACAAAAGACAATTACACGTCACTATCACTGATATCCACAGATGCAAAAATCCTCAACAAAATAATGGCACACTACATCCACATACATTTCAAGGATTATACAGCATGACTGAGTGTGATATATCAAGGAGTCTTCAATAGCCACAAGTCAGTATGACACACCACATCAACAAATTGAAAAATGAACACTGTATGAGCCTCTCAATACATGCAGAAAAAAGCTTTGACAAAATCCAACACTCATTTCTGAGAAAAATGCTCCACGAAGTGGGCATATAAGGATCCTAATGCACCATAATAAAAGACACATATGACAAAACCAAGGCGAACATCACTCTCAATGGTGGAATACTGAAAGCCTTTCCACTAAGATCAGGAAGAAGACAAGGTTGTCCACTTTCACTACAGCTGTTCAACATAGATTTTGGATGTCCTACAACAGCAATCAGAGAAGAAAAAGATATACAAGGAATCCAAATCAGAAAAGAAGTAAAACTAGCATGGTTTCCAGATGACAAACTATACCTAGAAAATCCTAAAGACACGACCAGAAAACTGTCAGAATTCACCAATGAATTTGGCAACGTTGCAGCATACAATGTTTTCTCATGTCATACTTGCAAGGAAAGAGAAATAAAAACATCCACAGCAAAAAATGAGTCCTAATCAAACCTACAAGCCTTTGTAAAGCAAAGCAAACCATTTCAAAAAAAGATCAACATTTGCTAGTGTTCTCTTTGGGAAGCAGAGGAGGGGAAGTGTATCTCTTTGATAAAGCTTGATAAAATTATGAAAAATTATGAAGTTGTGAATTTTTCACATAACTTACAATACATCATCATTGAGGTCAGTATGGAAATGTAAAAGCTCAACTTGAAATTTTAAAAAGTGATTCCAATAGAGTATAATAGACTTGGTTGCAGAGTTCCCATCGTGGCTCATTGGTTAATGAATCCAACTGGGAACCATGAGGTTGCATGTTAAATCCCTGGCCTTGCTCAGTAGGTTAAAGTTCCAGGGTTGCCATGAGCTGTGGAGTAGTTTGAAGATTTGGCTTAGATCCTGAGTTGCTGTGGCTCTGGTGTAGGCTGGCAGCTACAGCTCTGATTAAACCCCTACACTGGGAACCTCCATAAGCTATGGGAGTGGCCCAAAGGAAAAAAAAAAGACTTGGTTGCATAGTCAAAACAAATCACCATTTCTGTGGAATGAGGATGCAGGGCTGTTCTACTTCTGAAGAGGAGAAAGTGGATGGCACACAGCAGAGATGCTAAGAAATTCCATCTTAATAAGGGAGGATGTGATACATAGGAAGTGACTGCCTACATATGAGGAAAAATTAAAATGAGCTGCCTGATTCAAACCTGGAAAGCTGGAGGTTGGGAAATATGGTGGAGAAGCAGGATGTGGAACACACTTTCTCTGGCAAATGGATCAAATATACATCCATGATTATCTCCTCAGTGATCATAGATCATCTACAGAATGCTGTCAGAAGAGCTCTGATTTCCAAACAGATAAGAAAATCTCCATAGACCTGGCTGTGAAGAAAGAGAGAGAAAAAACTCAGGATGGGAGTAACACCCCCACTGGGGAGAGCTGTGAAAGATGAAAGGTTTCTGCACACAGGCAAGGCTCCTCACTGGAAGAGACCACCTGGGACAGAGAAGGAGCTCTGGAGACTCAGGAGATTGTAGCAACTGTTTATAGAGGACAAACTGGAGAACGACCTGCAGGGATCCTTGGTACTCCTGCCCAGCACACCACAGCCAGATATACTGAGCTTCTGAGGTGAGCCAGAGAAGGGTGCTGCGACTCAGATTGCCAAGGTCAAATCCAGAGAGAGAACTGGGGTTGGTTGTGAGGAGACAAACTGAGACAGCTAGGGTAAAATGCACCATAATTGAGGTAATCAGGAAGAAGACTGGGACCTCCAGAGAGGCTTCATGGTTTTGTTGGATTGGACCTCTGGCATGGCAACCTCCACATGTCACCAGTGTGGCCCTAAAATTAAAAAAAAGCACACACACAACAGAACAAAATCATGGGAATGACCAAAAATAAACTACAATAGACATACTCATAAGTAAAAGCAATTCAGGGAGTGCCTGTCATGGCGCAGTTTTTAAAGAATTCAACTAGGAACCATGAGGTAGTGGGTTCGATCCCTTGCCTGGCTCACTTGGTTAAAGATCTGGCGTTGCCGTGAGCTGTGGTGTAGGAAGCAAATGAGGCTTGGATCCTGCATTGCAGTGCCTCTGGTGTAGGCTGGTGGCTACAGCTCCAATTAGACCCCAGCATGGGAACCTCCATACGCCACGGGAGCAGCCCAGAAATGGGAATGAGACAAAAAAAAAAAGAAGAAAAAAGAAAAAACAATTCAAATACAATACTAAAAAGTCAGCAAATAACAAGAGAAAGGAAAAAGAAGAAAAAGAGACCAATAAAACCATATCCATAATAATTTATAAAAAGGAAATAAGGACATATACATCAATATTCTCCTGAACGCAAATGGATGAAATGCTCCAATCAAATATATAGACTGGCTGAATGGATATAAAACCAGACCCATCTATGTGCGATCTACAAGAAACCAACTTCAGATTTAGGGACACATGTAGACTGAAAATGAAGGAATGAAAGAAGACATTCTATGCAAAGGAAAACCAAAAGAAAGCAGGAGGAGGAAAAAAGACTTAAAAATTAAGAATATTATGAGGGACTAGAAGGACACTATCCAATCATCAAGGGACAAATCTATATATGCAACCAACACAGAGGCACTGCAATATATAAGGTAAATGTTCACATTCATAAAATGAGAAATCAAAAATAACACATTCATGGGGGACTTCAGTGCCCCTCTTTCAGCAATGGACAGATCATCCAGACAGAAAAGTCAAGAAACACATGCATTACATGATACCATAAACAATATGGTCTTAGTTTACACATATAGAATGTTTCATCTGAAAGCACATGAATACACTTTCTTCTCAAGTGCCCAGGAGAAAATGTCCATGAGAATTCATATCTTGGGCTACAAATAAAGCCTCAGGAAATTCAAGAAAACTAAAATTATATCAAGCATTTTATTTCACCACAATGTGATGAAACTAGAAACCAACTACAAGAGAAAGACAGTAAAAACAAAAAAACAAACAAAACAAAACACAACTGAAACAAGTGAAGGCTGAATAATGGATCACTGAAGAAACAAAAAATACCTGGACACAAATGACAACAAAGACAAAACCATCCAGAAGCTATGGGACACAGCAAAAGAAGTTCTAGGAGGGAAGATTAAAGCAATACAATCCTACCTCAAGAAACAAGAAAAACCCCAATTTTACAACCTCATCATACACTTCAGGCTACTAGGGAAAGAAGAACCCCAAATCCCAAAGTTAGTGAAGGAAAGCAATCAGAAAGATCAGAGCAGAAATCAAGGAGAGAAAAAAAAAACTGAAGCAATAAATGAAACTAAAAGGTGATTTTTTGAAAAGACAAAAAAATTTGATAAACTTTTAGCCACATTCATCAAGAAAAAAATGGGAGAGGTTTCAAATCAGTAAAATCAGAAATAAAAAGAAAGAATTTATGAAGGATATCACAGAAATACAAATGATCATAAGAGAAGCAGGAAGGAAACAGAAAAGATGAACTTACCAGTCATGAGTTCTGAGACTGAAATGACGTACTGTGATTACAAAAATTGCCACACAAAAAAAGGCTAGGACCAGATGGCTTCACAGGCCAAATCTATCTGAGGCCAAATATTCAGAGAGGAGGTAACACATATCCTCCTGAAACTCTTCCGAAGAAATTGCAGAGGAAGGAACACTCCCAAGCTCATTCTATGAGGCCAACATCACGTTGATACCAAAACCAATGAACATTCCACAATAAAGAAAATGACAGGCCGGTATCACAGATCAACGGAGATGTAAAACTCCTTAACAAAATATCGGCAGATGGAATCCTATGATACATTTAAAAGATAAAACAACATGATCAGGTGGGGTTCATCTATGGTATGCAAGGATTCTTTGGTCTGTGCAAATAAATGAATGATATAAACCACATAAACCAAGTGAAGAATGATAACTGTGATCAAGTCAGTAGATGCTGAAAAAGCTTTTGACAACATTCAATACCAAGTTCAGATAAAATCTCTCCAGGACGTGGGCATAGAGGGAAGTTACATCCACATCAGTAAAGACATATATGTTGAATGCATAGCTAACTTAATTCTCAATGGTGAAAAGATGAACACTGTGAACTATGTTTAGTAACTTAAAACACAGTATGACAATGGGAGAAATAGTTATGACTACATGTATGTATAACTAGGTCCCCATGCTGTAAAGTAGAAAAAAAAGTGTGTGGGGGAAATAACAATAAAAATAAATTTAAAAAAAATTAAAACATTTCCACCAAGACTGGGAACATGGCAAGAAGGTCCAGTCTCACCCCTGTGACTCAATATTGTTTTGGATGTCCTAGTTCTGCCATTCAGAGAAAAAAAAAAAGAAAGGGAATCTGAGTTAGAAAAGAAGAAGGACAAATGTCTCTCTGTGCAGATGATGTCATAACTAGAAAATCCAAAACATACCAGAAAACTGTTAGAGCTGATCAATAAATGTGGTAAAGATGTAGAATACAAAAATAATACATAGAAATAGCTTCCATTCCTAGACACTTACAATGCAAGATAAGAGATCTACTAAGGAAACAATTGCATTTGCCATGCCATCAAAGAGAAAAAAAATATCTGGAGATATATCTACCTAAAGCGGAAAAATATACTCTCAAAACTACAAGATACTGATGAAGGGCAACAAGGATAACACAAACTGACTGTAAGCTCTACCACACTTTGGATTGGAAGAATCAACATTTTCCAAAGGACTATACTACCCAAGGCCACCTACAGAGTCAGTACCCATCCCTATTACATTAACAATGGCATTTTTCTCAGAAGTAGAAGAACATGTTTCAAAATGTATATGACAACACAAAACATTCTGAATCATCAAAGCCATCTAGAGAAAGGAAAATTAAGTGGAGGAATCAGGATCCCCATCTTCAGACTTTACTACAAAGCTACACTGATTAAAACAGGATGGTATTGGCACCAAAACAGAAGTAAAGGTCAGTGGATTGGAAACCCATGCACCTAGGCACAACTAATCTATGGCATGACAGACAACAGTATACAATGGATAAAATATGGTACCTTCAATAAGTGATGCTGGGAACACCGGACAACTACATGTACAAAAAGTGGTATTAGTACACTCACTAACACGATCCAAAAGAATACACTCCAAATGCATTAAACACCTAAACATAGGACCACATACTATAAAACTCCTAGAGGAAAATGTAGGCCGAAAAACCTTTGCCATAAATTGCAGCAATAAGCTTTGTGACCCACCTCTTAGAGGAATGAAAGGAAACACAAAAATACAGAAATGGGACCTAAGTCAGCTACAAAGCCTTTGGACAGAAAAGGAAAACATACACGAAATGAAAAGACAACCCACAGACTGTGAGAAAATCCTTGCCAATGATGCAGCCAACAACAAAGAGCTTTCCAAAATATTCAAACATCTCATACAGGGTTATACCAAAAAACAAACAACCTAAATAGAAAATGGACCTCAATTCTAAACAACAGTTCTCCAAAGACAGACACACAGAAGGGCAAAAAGCAAATGAAAAGATGGTCAACACCACTAACGATGAGAGAAATGCAAATTGAAATTAAAAGAGAAGATCCTGTGGTGGCTCTGTGGGTCAAGGACTCTCGAAATTGTCTCCCTGAAGATGCTGGTTTGATTCCTGGCTTCAGGAAGTTCGTTTGGGATCCAGTGATATGTAAGCTGCACCAGAGGTCCCAGATGTGGTTGAGATCCAGTGCTGCACTAGTGCTGCAGCTGTGGTGTAGGCCATGGCTGTAGCTCCATTTCAACATCTAGCCCAGACACTTCCATATGTTGCAAGCATGGCAGTCAAAATTTTAAAAAAAAAAATCCAAGGACTTATTGCCTCATACCAGTCAGAATGGCCATCATCAAAAAGTCTACAAACAGTAAGTGCTGGAATAGGTGTGGAACAAAGGGAGACCTCCTCCACTCTTGCAGGGAATGTAAGCCGGTCAAACCACTGTGGAGAATAGTATGGAGGTGCCTTCCAAAACTAAATATAGAATTACCATATGATCCAGCAATTCCCGTTGTGGCCATCTATCTGGAGAAAACTGTAATTTGAAAGCATACATGCACTCCAATATTCAGGGCAGCACTATTTACAATAGGAAAGACATGGAAGCAAATTAAATGCTCATCAACAGAAGAATGGATAAAGAAAATGTGATACAAACATACAGAGGACTATTATTACTCACCCATAAAATACAAGGCCATTTGAAGCAACGTGGATGGGCATAAAAATTATCATAGTAGATGAAGTTGGACAGAAGAGGACAAATATCACATGAGATTGCTAATATATGGAGATGTATAGAAATGATACACTAGAATGTACAAAAAAGAAATTACCCAATGATTATGAAACCAAATCAATCATGACCAAATGGGAAATGGGTGGGAGGCAGATGAATCTGGGCAATGGGACAACATAGAAACACTAGTATACATAAACAAGAGAGGTAACAATGGCCTACTCTATAGTACAGGGTAATCTACTCAATCCTGTGTGATAACATAAATGGACAAAGAGCCCAAAAAGGAAAAGGTATGTGCATATGTATAAATGACACATTTTGCTAAATGTCTGAAAGTACTACAATTTCTAAAATTTCCTATACACTTCAATAAAGTGTATTCTCAAAAAAGAAGAGAAAACAACCTATGGAATGGCAGAAAATATTTGCCAGTGATGCAGTGGACAAGGGCTTAACTTCCAAAAGCAGAAGAGTCAAATGAAATGAGATCACATGGAAAAACCTGGGTACATCTGAGGAAACAATCATTGGGTTAAAGGCAACCTTCAGAATGGAATTGAGGGAAACGAGAAGGTAGTTGTTCAACAAGTTCTGAGTCTGTTTCTCAAGATGAAAATTTCAGCAGTTCACTATCACAAACATGCAAATAGAAATAATAAACATAACTGTATAATTCAAATACTTAACATGGTATTTTTCTGTTTCTTTTTCCAAAAATTAAAAATGCATCAACACCTAACATTGACAAAATCATAAACATGTCAATAATTACGTCCAATTCAAAAGTTCTTCTCACACAAGAAATATAAATTCCTCAACACATGGAGGCATGATGTAGATGCTTTCCATAAGCACTCATAAAGACAAACAACAACCCTGACCATTAACCAAGAAAGACAAAGAAATTACAGAAAGAATGAACAATGGAGGGGTAATCATTCAAGAACACAGTTTTACTGGCAATACACAGATTGGGCTTTCCAATTTGAATGCAACATCATATTGTGTCCAGTCTGCTGAGTTGAAAATTGTCAATTACATTCTGAATATGCCAGGAAGAAAAATGAAAATTAACTCATTTTGGTAAACCTGTCCTAGAAAAGGAGGCAATTTTTTAAGAACTGTGAAGCAAAAATTAGAAAATTAGTTGCTGAGAAATCTGAACACAGCATATGCATGCATTTAAAAAGTAACACATCTAAATAATTGTCACATTGAATAGGGACTACACATCTATGAAAAGGAAATGTTTCACAGATTCAGATATAAGACGGTGGAGTAGAAAGCCTCGAACTCACCTCTTTTCACAGAAACACCAAAATTAACAACTCACTGCTGAACAATCATCAACAACACAGACTGGGAGCTACCAAAAAAACATATCCTACACACAAAGACAAAGAAGAAACAACATCAAGATGGCAGTAGCGGAGTTTTATCGATATGAGCCCACCGGGAAGGCATCTCATAGACTGGAAAATAACTATATTGCAGAGGCTCTCCAACAGGAGTTCCCAAACCCTATCAGATTCACAGCCCAGGGGTCTGGTATTTAGAATAAATGTCCCCAGACCATTTGTCACTGAAAGCACAGGAGCACCACAGGTCTTGGGAAAAGAAAGACTCTACTCTTGCAGGGCACACAAAGGTTTCCATGTGCACTGGGTCCCAGGACAAAGCAGGGACTCCATAAGAATCTGCATCAGAACTACCTGCAGCTTTTGCAGGGCCTCCTGACAAAGAACAGATCAGATGTGGCTCATTGTAAGGCCAGGACATTGGAGCTGGAGGGCCCAGGGAATAAGCACAGGTGTGAGCTCCCCTGGAGGCCACCTCTTTGGAAAACTCTGGCCCCATCCATCAAGGCTGAGAAGCCCCAGGCCCAACAACAGAGTGGGAACCCAGTAGCAAATAGGCTGCCTGAAGTCCTCTCAGGGACACAGCCACCTTTCTACTCACACCCAGAGGAACAAGACTTAGGTCCACCTACCCATGGGCAGGAACCAGTCCCTTCCACCAGGAAGCCTGCCAGAAGCCCCTGTATCAACTTCACCCTCAAAGTTTCCCACTCCAGAAGGAAGAGAGGTTATAACCATATAGCCTGACAAAAAGACACCACACAGAAAGCTAGACAAATTGAAATAGTGGAGAAATATCTGTCAGTTCATGGAAAAGACAAAAACCTAGAAAAATAGCTAAGTGAAGTGGAGGCAAGCAACCTACATTAAAAATACTTTAGAGTAATGAGGGGGTTCCCATTGTGGCTCAGCAGGAAGGAATCTGACTAGTATCTGTGAGGACATGGGTTCAATCCCTGGCATCCCTCAGTGGCTTAAGGATCCAGCATTGCCAGGAGCTGTGGTGTAGGTACCCAGCTATGGCTCCAACTGGACCCCTAGCCTGGGAACTTCCATATGCCATGGGTATGGCCCTAAAAAAAAAATTTAGAGTAATAATAGTGAAGGTGATCCAAGATCTCAGAAAGAAACTGGGGGCAAAGATGGATAAATTACAAGAAATATTTAACAAAGAACTAGATTTAAAGAATAAACAAACAGACATGAACTACATGATAACCAAAATAAAAAATTCACGAGTAGGAACCATGAGCAGCATACAGCAGGCAGCAGAATGAATAAGGAAGGTGGAAGACAGACTGCTGGAAATCACTGATGTGCAATGGAATAAAGGAAGCAGAAGGAAAAGAAATGAGGATAGTCTAAGAGAACTGTGGGACAACAGGCAATGCACCAATATACCCATTACAGGGGTGATAGGAGTTGAAAGAGGGAGAGAAAGGATCACAGAAAATTATCTGAAGAGGCAAAAGCTGAAAAGGTCCCTAACATGGGAGGATCTAAGTAGACATTTCCCCAAGGAAGATATACCAATGGCCAAAAAATACACAAAAAGGTGTTCAACATTGCTGTTATTAGAGAAATACAAATCAAAACTACTATGAGGTACCACCTTACACCAGCCAGAAGGGCCATCCTCAAAAACACTACAAACATTAAAAGCTGGAGAGGGTGCAAAGGAACGAAATCCTTCCAGCACTGTTGGTGGGAATTTCAATTGATACAACCACTATGGAAAACAGTATGCAGCTTCCCCAAAAAATGAAAAACAGAACTACTATATGATCTAGCAATCCACCTTCTGGACATCTACCCAGACAAAACCTTAATTCAAAAAGATACCTGCACCCCAATATTCTTTGTAGCACAATTTACAATTACCAAGACATGGAAGCAACCTAAATGTCCACTGACAAAGGAGTGTGATGAATATATACAATGGAATATTACCAATAAAAATGATTGAAACAATGCCATGTGAAGCAACATGTATGGACCTGCAGATTACCATACTAAGTGAAGTTAGACAGTGAAAGACAAATATCATAGGATATCACTTATACATGGAATCTTAAAGCAGACAAATGAACTTATTTGCAGAACAGCAACAGACACACTGCCAGAGTCCAGTTCCAGCAGTCAGGGTATTCCTGGGGGAATGGACAGTGTCAGCAATTCACATGGAGGCAACCTCTTTGTCCCTTCTTTCAGGGCACTGAACTGCTCAAACTTTATTGGCATAAGTGTTTGATTATATAGACAGTTTTTCACTACAGATTACATCATAGTGTCAAATGTGCATTGGTTAACCAGTAGACTTTCTTTTTTGATCACATGGTACAGTAGCAATACGTCATGTTTTAAAATCTTCAACTTAAGTAAATTTAGTGAGTACAATTCAAGGACAAACAGGCACAGCATATCATGTGGGAAAGAGGAGACTCAGCACAAACCATCTCATGGCCAGCCAGTTCCCACAAGCTGAAGAAGTTACAAACACACAAAAAAATCCTGTCTTCAGACTAGAGTCTATCTCCAAAGTGTCCTTGGCAGAGAGACAGTGTGAGAACATACAAATCAACTTAGCTAGCTATCGCTAAAATTTCTAAAATCAAACACAAAACTCACAGCTGCATTTCTTTTGATTAAGAATAATATATGTCTAACTTCTATGGACTTTATTAAAAATCCTAACTCTAAAGTTTACTGTATAATTAGTTAGTAGATAAACACTATGTTTTAATTAAGTTGGATTTAAATAGGGGAAAGTCCTTTAGGATGGAATTTTTATTGTATTATTATTGTAATTTTGTTAAATCACAATTCACCACAGGAAAATAAGAATGAGAAATAGGAATAATAAGGAAATAATCAGGAAAGACTGAGGAAAACTGAATAACAAATAAAACAACAGGAAAGAACAGGTCACCTGAGAAAAAAATCCATGTTCTCTGGCATAAACATGGAAATTATTTTCCCAGGAAAGCTCCAATTCTTCCCCATCAACATTAACATGAGAGTCATGGAACCTGAGGCCTGCCCTCAGCTTGTACCTTACAGGCAGGCTTTCTTCCTGACCAGAAGCCCACCTTCAGCATGCACTGTTCAGGCAGGCTTATATCCTGTCCAGAAGCCCACTTTCAGCATGTACTGTTCAGGTGAGCTCCTTTCCTTGGTTAGGAACCTGCCTTCAGGTTATTCTGCCATGAGGCAAGTTCCTTTTTTCTGATTAGGAGCCTGCCCTTGGTTTTGCACTGTTCAGGCAAGCTCCCTTCCTTCACTCCTTATATCTTCTTGGCTCCCTACAACACACACTTTGAAAACACACTTATGGCTACCAAAGGGGACAAGTGGGGGAAGGACTAGATTGGGGGGTGAGGATTGACATATACACACTGTGATATATGGAAAAACTGGCTAACCAGGACCTGCTATATAGCACAGAGAACTCTATCCAATATTCTGTGACACTCAATAGGGAAAATTATCTGGAAAAGAATGAATGTGTGAATATGTATAAGTCAATCACTCTCTTGTACAGCAGAAATTATGATAAACTTGTAGAGTAACTATATTCTAATAACATTTTTTAAAATGAAAAAAAGCAAATACTCTGTGTCAGTGGCATGTATTGCAGGCAGAATTTCACAATATATGGGTTATAGTTGGTCATATAAAACTGAACTAAAAATTTGAATGAATAAGGATTAAAATGACAAAGAAAAATTTAAGAAATTCATTATGGATAGAGTGCTATAATACATACAAAAATATTAAGGTTGTGATGCATTCTTTAGAATACAAATAAAATCTTCTTTATAAATGAAGGAACAACATGAAAGTTGTAACATATGCAAAGAATCATATACTTATAGAATAAATGTTTGAAATGAAATATACCATCATTCATGACAACTTGAGGGAAATAGATTTTATTTTCTTTTTTGGGACGCACCTGCAATGTGAGCAAGTTCCCAGGCTAAGGGGCAAATCAGAGTAAGTTCAGGAATGAACCCGCATGCTCATGGATACTAGTCAGATTTGCTTCCACTGTGCCACAAGAGGAATTCTGTATGTTGGGTTCTTAATGCACTGAGCCACAACAGGTACTCCAGAAATAGATTTTTTTTAAAAAAAGAATATTTTTTGCTTTAGGCACTCTTATATTTATAAACCAAACATTTTCATAGATACGGTGTGATGACTAAATATCTGAATGACCTCTAACCAAATATGTGCTATTTGGAATGTGTTATAGTTGATACTTCACATCTACTATTTTGGGTGGTTTTGATATAAAACTCATCCAAAAATGAAAACACAGAACACACTTCTGAGAATCTTCAGGTTAAAAAGGACATATTTAGAAAAGGATGGTTCATAAGGACTTAAAGAAGAATTTAGACTTTTAATGATTGTGGGGTATAATCTGTATTCCACTATGCAGTAACATAGTGAAGAACTCTATGAGTAATTAGACATATACTTACAGCACTGAAAATTGAGGAAAATACACTTAACATGTCACATTATAGTTCCTCCCAAAATAAGGATATAACAAAGTAAATTTCAGGGTTACATTTAGGAAGGTGCATTATGCTTTCATACAGTTACTTAGTCTGAACTTTCTAGGGTCATGGTGCAAGTTTCCATGCCATTGGACATTTAAAAGCTGAAAACATACACTATCTGTCCCCATTGCTCTTAGAATGTTGGCACCAAATTCCAGTGTTTCCATGACTCTCCTCACTCACTTCTGATTAGATGGAGAAAAAGAGTGTGAATAAAGAACTTAACAGAGAGTTAACCAGAAATGTGCACAGCCTATCCTAGCACACAAAAGCAATGGGAAAAAAGGCAGGTGGGAGTTCCCATCATGGCTCAGAGGGAAGGAATCTGACTAGTATCCATGAGGAAATGGATTAAATCCCTAGCCACACTCAGTGGGCTAAGGATCTGGTGTTTCCAAGAGCTGTGGCGTAACACAAACGCTGCTCAGATCCCAAGTTGCTGAGGATGCGGGGTAGCATGACAGCTACAGCTCTGATTTGACCCTTAGCCTGGGAACATCCATGTGCCCTGGGTGTGGCCCTAAAAGGGTCAGAAAAGAAAAAAGTAAAAATACAAGAGCCAGGACATTCAGGTCCTCACAGGTCAAGACCAGGATTCTGGCTCTCCATGTGGATGTGAGAGAGAATCCTCCCTGGTGAAGGAGAACACATGGAGGGCTAAGGAACACAAGATTTTGGCAGCAGATGTCGCTCTAAGACAGAGACAGAATAAACCCGTGTTTCTCAAAAATCAGTGCCATTGAAGCACATCTTCCCAAAGCCTATTGTAAGCTTCTTGTGTCATCTGCTCCACCCATGCACACATACCTGGCTGTATGGCTACTGTCTCCATTCCCTTCACATCCCAGGGATCTGTCTTTTGTTCCAACAGGCGAACCAGGTCTGGCTTAGAGATAACATACTCTGTTCATTGGAAAGAAAAACACATGTTTTCCTAGAGATTCACCAATATCCGATCTAGGATTGGACTCAGGTGCAAGAGATGGCACTGTGGAATGTAAAACATTCTAGGCAGTAATTTCCCCAGATACTGCCTTTTGAAAGCACATTTCAGACCCTGACTGACAGGTAAAAAGCAGTTCCTCTCTTCCCCATCTAAGTACTACTGAGTCAAAAGTAAAGGGTCCAAATCTGATTTTAAGAGGCCGGCAGAGCTCTTTTATACATGTGAACTTCCACAACTGCAAATAATCTAAACTGAAGGAGGCAGCTTTCCTCAAGGAGGACTTCGGTTACAATGAGGATGCCTCATTGTGAAGCCTTTCTACCTACCTGCACCCACCAACTCTCAATTACTTCTAAAATGGTGGGGTCTGAAAATCTCTTGTATGGGCAAGAAAATGGCAGGAGACATTCTGCAAATGCAGGATCCCACACCCAGTGGGGAGAAAAGGAATTCTGGAAGGAAGGGGTCCTCACCCAAGGAGACCAGGTGCCTACAGATCTCTATCATCACATCTCTGTACAGGTCCCGTTGACCGAGGTCCAGACATTCCCACTCCTCTGGAGAGAAATTGATGGCCACATCCTTGACTGTCAGAAGTCCCTGAAATGGAAAGGGCACATGCCATGTGGCCAAAGCTGAGGTCATTATGTGACTCAAGATGAAAGCAGCAAGTCAAAAGAAATGGTTTTAATGTTTTTAATGTCTTCAAACATTCAATACTATATATTTGAAACAGTAGTATTCTCTACCATATTTCTACCTCCCTTAAAGGGGATGACATGGGAGCCATAAAACTGTTATAGACATGCCTTCCCATGGTGATGTCTCACCAACGGAATAGTTTCAACCCTTGACAGGTAATGATTCATCGTGACAATTCATGCTCCACAGGGATCCTGTGCACAGACAATGCTGAAAAGGCTCTGGGGCAGAGTGACAGCCTTTTTAAGAGCTGATCCTGACTACCCTAAGTGCACAAGGAAAAGGTACTTGAGAACATCCTCACCAGGCAAGAATATCAGAAGGAGAGAATTCATGATTCTGACATTCTCAATTCATGGCATTTCAGGAGGAAAAGCAAACACAGACTCCAACCTAGGACAGGACGGTTACCTGAGAAGCTGCCATTTCCTCCTCTTCTTCCTCCAGCTCTGGGTCACTTTCTCATCGGTACTGTGTGGAGGAATCACATCAGCATCTTGAGAATCCACCATCATAGGTAAAAGATCTCTCCCCTGTGCCCACCACACCCACAAGCTATATTTCCAAGGCCAACTTTGAAATGTTGAAAAGGCCAAGCTCTCCAGACTTTGTCTCAGAAAAGATTCAGGAACAGTCCCTTCCTACATGGAGAACAAAGTGAGATTGTTCCTGCTTAGCTACATGTGTTCATCCTCATACAGATATCCCAACATTTGGCTCACATAGGGTAAGTGGGCTGCACTGACTTTTCCCTTCAGAAGCCCTATGGGGCAGACTCTCTTGCCTCTCTTTGGGCTAAAGCTTGCTCAGAACTCCCACAAACACATGCAGGAGCTCACATGCTCACCTCCTTGGCCTCACCTTACAATCCTCTGGAGCTCTTAATGAAACAACACTGATGCTCCCTGAGGAACAACAGACAGCGTCTCTGGGAGCACACATGTGATGCTATTTCTTAATACTGGTCATGGAGTTGCATCAAGGTTGTATGAAGTTTTGTTCTAAGAATTCTTCCAAAATGACCCTGAGTCCTTAGGCCTTTTCATCCCCTTCCTTCCCACGGCCACAAGGATTCATAAAAGTTTCTGCTGTGTGACCACCTGTTTGCAGGTAACGGAGCCTCCATCTTCAGAGACCAGGCACATGAAGCTGTTTCCATCAAAGAGAAAATCCTTCTGTTCTTTGTGTGGAACCCAAAAGAGCCAAAGGGATCCTCAGAGAGAACAGGCTGCAGGCATCTCTCCCCCTCACTTCACACTATACGGTGAAGCTTCAGTCACCAACACAGGGTGGCGGTGGCAGCAAAACGGCTGCCCAGAGGAGAGGAACACCAGTGAGCCAGAACTAAATCCTCATGGTGGGGTCAGCTAACTTTGGACAAGGGGACAAGGACACACCACAGGGAAGGACAGCCTCCACTGGAAACGGTGCCAGGAAACCTGGCTTCCACCTACCACATGATTTCTCTACTGCACACAAATCCAACCAAAAACCCAGTTTTCCACATGGAGCCCCTCTTGAATCCTCTGAAGACAGACACCCTCGGAACTCTGTCCCACCTAGGAAGCATCTCCCCATGTTTCCTCAGTTCTCCTTACATTGTCCTCTCAGGATCACCTCCATTGTCAGGAAACCCAGCTCCTGTCTGCACAGACACAGCCCCCTGAGGCCCTGGAGCCAAAACCCTCCTGAATCCAAAGATGATGGAGCTTTGATAGCAAGGGGGGGGGCCAGCAAGTCCCTCCTGGAGCCCAGGGGGAGCCAGAGTAAACACAACCCCTCCCAGCTGCCTGCACAGCCCCCCACCACTGCCAAGCCCCTGTAGGCACCCTGGGTCACAGAGGAGAGCCTGCCCCCTGCCAGACCCCACCTCACCTCCTCTCTGTGGAAAGTATAGGCCTCAACCCCTCCTCAGAGTCACTGGACACAGTGCCCCCTCCTGGCAGAATGCATGAAAACCTTCCATTTCAGATAGTCACACTGAAATGGAGACAATATCCCACCACTTCTCCAAAAAGAGTTAAGGAATGATTCCCTTGCGACCATCGGGTATGAAATGAACACAGGCACAACTTTACAACTTACACCCAATTCACTCACAAGTATTCACCTATTAAGAGTATATTATACAGAAGAAAATCACCCTGAGCTTTCAGTGCTCACACACAACACAAAAAGGCAGACGAGAAAAACAAACAAGGAACACTGCGGACTTTACAAAAGTAGAGATTTCTACTTGGTTGGAAGACCTTCATTTAGAAAGCCAAAAGACAAGTATCATTCAACTAGACTGCCTACTGCCCCTTCATATGCCCACTGAATCCTACTCTTCCCTCTGCTTCCATCTCAAAGTGTCTTCTCTTTGTCATATTTGATAGGTTCACATTTATTCACATTTAATGACATATGGAAAAAAATTGAAAGGAGAAACAAGAGCTTATGCACTCCAGGATTAATGAGTTTTGTCAGTGAGAAAAGACAAAACACAAATTGAGAGGTAGCAAGACCTGACAGAACTAGGTCTGCATCCATGCAGCCCACTTAACTAGCTAGGTGTCCTTGCCAGATTAAATTCTGGGATTCAGTTCTCAAGAATGGAGGGCACATGTCATAGCACCTGGCATTTAACGCATTGAAAATACAACTTGAGACTATCTCATAAAACCTCAAAAACTGGAGTACACGGTGGCCTAGGATCTAGCATTGTCACTGCTGTGACCCAGGTCACTCATATGGCACAGGTTGCATCCCAGGCCTGATAACTTACCCATGCCTAAACAAAATATACATAACAAAAACCCTTCAAACACTCTTAGGGAAACAACAACAAAAAAAAGCACTGATATTTAACCCAAAAGCTGCTGTCTCAGAAAAGCTGCCTAAATCCTCAGTGACAAGGAAAAGACATTTACTTACACAATTCTTTCCAAGCCAATCTCCCTTCCCACCAATACTACTTGTTATATAAGAGCTAAGGACTAAGGCTTCACAGATTTCCAAACTTCAGCACTTTCAAATGGTGTCTGGTATTATATCTAAGTGTTTCAGCCATTTTGAGTTTATTTTTGTGCATGGTGTGAGGGTGTGTTCTGGTTTCATTGATTTGCATGCATCTATCCAGGTTTCCCAGCAACGCTTGCTGAAAAGACTGTCTTTTTCCCATTTTATGTCCTTGCCTCCCTTGTCAAAGATTAATTGACCCTAGGTGTCTGGGTTTATTTCTGGGTTCTCCATTCTGTTCCATTGGTCTGCCTGTCTGTTTTGGTACCAGTACCACACTGGCTTGATGGCTGTGGCTTTGTAATAGGTCCTGAAATGTGGGAGAGTTATGCCTCCTGCTTGGTTTCTGTTCCTCAGAATTGCTTTGGCACTTCTGGGTCTGTTGTGGTTCCATCTGCTTTTTTGGATTGCTTGGTCTGGGTCTGAGGAATGTCATGGGTAATTTGATAGAGATGGCATTGAATCTGTAAAGTGCTTTGGGTGGTACGGCCATTTTTACAATAGCAATTTTTCCAACCCAGGAGCATGGACTATCTTTCCATTTCATTACTTCTTTAATTTCCTTGATGAATGTTTTATAGTTCTCAGCATATAAGACCTTGAGCTCCTTGGTCAGGTGTCTATCCAGGTGTTTGATTTCTTGGGGTGCAATTTAAAAAGGTATTGCCTTTTTGAATTCCTTTTCTAATATTTCATTGTTAGTATGTAGAAATGTGACTGATTTCTGAAAGGTAATCTTATATCCTGCTACTTTGCTGAATTTGTTGATCCGTTCAAGTAGGTTTTGGGTGGAGTCCTTAGGGTTTTGTACATATGGTATCATGTGTTGATGGACATTTACCTGGTTTCCATGGTTTAGCTATTGTAAAAAATGCTGCGTGTATGTATGCAAATAATGCTGTGTGTGTATCTGTTTTGAATTAGAGTCTGCATCTTTCCTGGATATATAGCCAGGAGTGGGATTGCTGGGTGATATATGGTGGCTCTGTTTTTTTGGTTTTTAATGCATCTCCATACTGTTCTCCAGAGTAGCTGCACTGACTTATAGGCCTGCCAACAGTGTATGAGGGTTCCCTTTATTCCGCCCCTTCTCCTGTCTTTATTGTAGATTTTTGAAGAGAGCCATTATGACCAGTGTGAAGTGACACTTCCATGGTGGCTTTGATGTGCATTTCTCTGGTAGTGACATTGAGCATCTTTTTGTGTGCTGTTGGCTGTGTGTGTCTTCTTTGGAAAAATGTTGGTTTGGGTCTTCTGCCCATTTTTCCATTGGGTTGTTTGGTTTTTCAACGTTGAGTCTCATGAGTTGTTTGTATGTTTTGGATATGAACCCCTTGTTGCTTGTGTCATCTGCAGATATTTTCTGGAACCACTCTTATGCATTGGTTGGCACATTTTTCGTATTTGCATAGATCATGTATATTGGCTTCATTCTTTTTTCCCCTTGTTTTTCTGCCTGTGGTATTGACTTTCCATTATTCTATCTTTCAGACCCCTTATTGGTTTAACCACTCTTATGCATTGGTTGGCACATTTTTTGTATTTGCATAGATCATGTATATTGGCTTCATTCTTTTTTCCCCTTGTTTTTCTGCCTGTGGTCTTGACTTTCCATCATTCTATCTTTCAGACCCCTTATTGGTTTGGTGTCATTTAGCCTGCTATTCCTTGCTTCCTAGATTGATTTTATCCCAGCAGTTTGTCGGATTTTGACGCATTCATCTTTCTAGTGTCTAGGGCCTTGTTACAGTGACCTGCGTTTCTATCAGTAATCTTTCTTAATTAGCACTTTTCTTTTAAAAATATTAATTATAGTTGCTTTACAGTATTCTGTCCATGTCTGCTGTACAGCAAAGTGACCCAGTTAAACATATAAAAACCTTCTTGTTCTCACATGGTCCTCTAAAATGTTCCATCACAAGTGACTAGTGAGGGCCTATACAGCAGGACCTCATTGCTTATTCACACTCCAAATGTAATAGTTTGCATCAACAAGCCCTGAACTCCCAGTCCATCCCACTGCTTCCCCCTGCCCCTTGGGGAACCACAATTCTGTTTTCCATGTCCATGAGTTTATTTTTTTCTATAGATGTCTTCATTTGTGCCATATATTAGATTGCAGGTAGAAGGGACATCATATGGTATTGGTCTTTCATGTTGTTGCAAATGGCATTATTCTAGGAGGTAGATCCAAAAAAAAAGATATTTCTGCGATTTCCTCCACTGTGTGTTCTTGCCTCCTTTGTTATAAGTACATTGACCAAAAGTATGTGAGTTTAATTCTGCATATTCTATCCTATTCCCCTGATCTATACTACCATTTTTGGCCCATGCCATACTATTTGGATTGCTGTAGCTTTGAAGTATAACTTGAGGTCATGAAGCATGATTCCACCATCTCCATTTTACTTTCTCAGTATGGCTTTGTTTTTTGGGGGTGGGAGGTCTTTTGTGTTGCCACACATGCTTTTTTCGTGTAGTGATCTAATTTCTTTCTTTTACACATGGCCGTCCAGTTTTCCCAGCCCACTTACTGAAAGGGCTGTCTTTTCACCAGTGTATGTTCTTGCCTCCTTTGTCATAGATTAGTTGATTGAAGATGTGTTCATTTAATTCAGGGCTTTCTATCCTGTTCCAGGGATCTATGAATCTATCTTTGTGCCGGTACCATACAGTTTTGATGACTGTAGCTCTGTAGGATAGTCTGAAGTCCGGGAGCCTGATTCCTTCAGCTCCATTTTTATTTTTCAGGATGGCTTTGGCTATTCTGGGTCTTTTGTGCTTCCAAACGACCTTAAAATATTTTGTTTGAGTTCTGTGAAAACTGTCCTTGGTAATTTCATAGGGATTGCATTGACTCTGTAGATTGCCTTGGGCAGTATAGTCACTTTGATACTATTGACTCTTCCAATCCAAGAGCATGGTATGTCTTTCCATCTGTTTGTGTCATCTTTGACTTCTTTCATCAGTGTCGTATAGTTTTCAGAGTACAGGACTTTTGTCTCTTTAGGTAGGTTTACTGCTAGGTATTTTATTTTTTGGATGTGATGGTAAATGGGATTGCTTCCCTAATTTCTCTTTCTGATGTTTCATTGTTAGTATATACAAATGCAGTTGATTTCTGTGTATTAATTTTGTATCCTGCAACTCTGCCAAATTCATGGATGAGCTCGAACATTTTTCTGGTAGAATCTTTAGGATTCTCTAGGTATGGGATCATGTCATCTACAAATAGTGCTAGTTTCTCTTCTTCCTTTCCAATTTGGATTCCTTTTATGTCTTTTTCTTCTCCAATTGCTGTGGCTAGGACTTCCAAACCTATGTTGAAGTGTAGTGGTGAGAGGAGACATTCGTGTCATGTTCCTGATCAGAGTGGGAATTCCTTCAGCTTTTCACCATTGAGAATGATGTTCGCTGTGGGTTTGTCATCTGTGCCCTTCATTAGGTTGAGGTAGGTTCCCTCTCTTCCCACTTGCTGAAGGGTTTTTCTCAGATATAGGTGCTGGATTTTGTCAAAGGCTTTTTCAGCATCTAGTGAGAGGATCACACGGTTTTTATTGGATTCTGCTCAATGCTGCTAGAGCTGAGGGAGGTTCCATGAGTAACTGATACTAAAAGTAGTGTAACGAGCACAGAAAATCCAAGCAAGCACATTTGTCTTCAGTTTCGGGCAACTGATTGGCTATATCAAGCTTGGCAAATCTTTAATCCTTCCTCTTCCTACTAGTAGTACAAGATACAAAAATAAAGGCTATTTAGGCTGCTGGTTGTATCCCCACCTCTCACATCATCTGTATTAGGATGTAGGATAATGGAGAGCCCTGACTACCATCTTACTAATTAGTCGAATTGGAGAATCTTAACTTTTTCCAGGGGATATTTTCATATTCTCCAATCAGGCCTCTGAAGGAGCCTTACTTATTCGATTCCAGAAAGTCAAATCTCTCATGGCATCCTGTCATCACCAAAAAATGGAAGTAAATTAGAAGGGTCTTAGATTTTACCATATTTGAAATTCCAATGTTTTAGCCTTGCAGTTTTGACGATGTTAGGAAAAAATATTTTAGATGCCTTAGCATGTGCCAAAAAAATATTTTCATGACACAAACGGACAGCAATAGTACTGATGTTTTTATCTGTAACTTTGGTACACATGTCCCGTGGAGTGATGTAAAGTGGTCCAGTTGGCTGCTGTGTAATCAGTATATAGGGATTAAAGATCAGGAATCTTAAGCTTTGCTCATCCCAAACTCTTCAATTAGGATGAAAGCAATGCTGTCGAACATCTGAGCAGAGCAAGACACTGTCTGTATTTTATTCATCAGGTAATTAATCTGCATTTTGCCCCAACCAGAGACAGCCGGCATCTTCGTCAGGGTGTTGTACAAATTCACTGAACAGAGGTGCAAGCAGAAGCTGATACAAGATAGGAAAGAAATGAAAGGCCCTTGTGGGATTTTCTCCTAACACATTGCAATCTCCCATTTACAATGTGGGAGCACTCAACCCTCTGAGGAAAAAGGCCCAAGGAAGGGTTTTGCATCTGTGGTTCTATGGGTGTGCTAAAGACGTGGAGAGGCATGAAGAGTTGGTGAGAATGATGACAAGATTTCAAAATCAGATTCATGGATAAAGTGATGTTTACCTGTGTGAATCAATGAGAGGTAGGAGAAAATCTAAGGAAACCCAGATGCAATATTTTCTGTATCAATGTAATGTGTTAGGAAGGTTGAAAAACTTTCACATTGTGATACAGCAAATTGAATTTTTGTGGAAAGCTAACATACATTTAAATCTCATTTATTAAATGTATTGGAATGAAGAATAGACAGCATAGTAACTGGACCTTGACCTCAACTCCTCTCACAAGCACACAAAAAACACAACTGTCAAATAAATAAGAAATAAATACATACATACATACATAAAACTTTTACAAATTTCAGAAAAAGGGAGTTCCCATGGTGGTTCAGAGGTTAACAAACCTGGCTAGGATTCATGAGGATGTGGGTTTGATGCCTGGCTTCACTCAGTGGGTTAAGGACCTGCAGTTGTGGTGAGCTGTGGTGTAGATTGCAGATGTGGCCCAGATCTGATGTTGCTGTGGCTGTGGCATAGGATGTCAGCTCCAGCTCCAGTTGGACCCCTTGCCTGAGAACCTCCCTGTGCTGTATGTGTGGCCCTAAAATACCAAAGAAACAGAAATTTCAATAGTGCCAATCCTCAGCAATCCTCTATACAAAAGACTGGAGTCTACTGAGAAGAGAAAGTGTGTTCTACATTGAATGACACACAGAGGAACCCTAGAGACAACGGGGGGGGGGGGGAGGGGGGCTCACTTGTAGTACAGTCAACTGCCATACCACCCAGGTGGGAAAATTACAAACTGTAGATTAATTATATTGCAGAAGTTATCCAAAAGGAGTGAGAGCTCTTAGCCACATGCCACACTCTCCAGACTAGTGGTCTAGCATTAGGAGGTAGAGCCTCCACAGCATTTGGCTTTGTAGGCCAGTGGGACTTAAAAGGCTGGTGCTCCAGAACACTGGAAGGATCAGAGATTACAATCTGGGAAGATGCACAGAAGATCTCACAGGCACTAGGAAAAAGTGCAAAACCAGTGACATGATGAGAGACTTGGACAGTCCTATATGCTGGTGTCATCAGGACTCTTGGGCAGACAGGGGGTAGCAGGGCTCTCTTTGGGGTCATAAAGACTGGTAGCAGATATCACAGGGACCTATGTGAACTTTGGCTGGAGGCAGACAAGTTGGGTCCTTGGCAACAAGACCTGGCCCCACCCAACAGCCTGTAAACTACAATGCTGAGAAGCCTCATGCCAGACAACCAACAATGTGGGAATACAACCCTATCCATCAGCAGTCAGGCTATCTAAAACTTTGTGAGCCCAGAGACACCTCTAGACATGTCCCTTGAAAAGGCCTGCACAACATAGAGCCAAGACCTGCTTCCTCCACCAGTGGGCACCAAGAGCCTCTAAAACCAGGAAGCCTGCACAAGGCTCCAGACCAGCCTCCCCCACCAAAACACAGACAGCAGAATCAAGACAATATACAAGGGAATCACTATAAGGGTATCATGAACTTTCAGCAGACATTTTGCATATCAGAAAGGAGGGGCACAATATATTTTAAATGATGAAAGGAGGGGAAATCCTACCACCAAGCGTAAGCTACCCCAAAAGGCCTCATCCTGATTTGATGGGGAAATCAAATTCTTTACGGAGAAACCAAATTTTAAAAAAATCAACAAATAAACCTAGCTTTAGAACTAAAAGAACTCCTCTAAGTGGAAATGCTAAAAGCAATCCCCTACGTGGAAATGGCCACAGGTAGAAACAGAAAATTTGTGAAGGAGACAATTAGAAAATGCTCTCTGTGGCAAGAAGGCAAACAGACAATAAAGGTAGGGAAACTTACACAAATATGATATCAAAGCTGGTATTTATAATTTAAAAATAATCATATCTGTATATAGACTACCATATTGCAACTTCATGATAACCACAAAGCAAAATTCTGTCATAGTTATATACCAAAAAAAAAAGTAAAAGAAAAAGGAATCCAAATTAAAGCAAAAGATAGATATCAAATCGAAGGAGATGAGACCAAAAGGGGAAAGGAAGGGAAATCAGTACAAGATGGCAGAGGAGTGAGAGGTGGATATTACCTTCTTCCAAAAATATATAATAAAAAATCCATGTGTAGACCAATTCTCCCCGTACATCTACTGAACACTGCAAGAAGAAATCAGCCTTCCTTAAGGACAAGAAAATCTCCACATATCTGGAGTAAGAGCAATAGAAATGAAATGAAGAAGGAGAAGCAGCGATCCCAATTAAAAGAACAGGAGACCTCCCCTGAAGGAGCAAACAATGAAACTGTCTAATAGACACTGCCTTCAAAAGGAGATAATGAACGTACCAAAGCAATTAAGACAGGCTATCAACAGAAATGTGGATTATTGCAAAAAGGACCTAGAAACTGTAAGGAGGAGCCAAGAAAAATTAGAAAACTCCTTTGCCATGATAAAAGCAGAGTTAAAGGCAATGAATAGCAGAATGAACAGTGTGACCTGGAACTCAAATAATGGAAATCACCCAAGCATGACAGCAGACAGACAGCCAAATGAACAGGAAAAAAATTTAAAAAAAGAAGAAGAAAGAAGAAGAAAAGAAAACAACATAAGCGACATATGGGATAATACAAAACATGTTGATCTCTGCATGGCAATGTTCCCAGAAATTGAGGAGAGTCAAAAGGGTGTTGAAAATGTACTTGAAGCCTAAAATCTTCCCAAATCTAAAGAAGGAAAGAGATATGCCAGTACATGGGGCACAGAGGGTCCCCAACAAGACAAACCCAAACAGACCTACACCAAAGCCATACACTTTTTTAAAACAGCAAAAGTGAAAGATAAACAAAGACTTCTAAAGGCAGCAAGAGAAAAGCAAAGCATTAGTTACAAGGGAACCCCCATAAGGCTTTTAGCTTATTTCTCTACAGAAAAGCTACAGGCCAGAAGGGAGTGGCAAAATATACTCAAGATACTAAAAGAAAAAAAAAAGGGGGAGTCTGGAGGAGGATGGAGGATGAGTAGGACATGTGGCTCACTGATTCCTGGAAATACATTGAGAATATATCTACATGTGGAATGCTTCACACAGAACAGTTGCCAAACACTTGACAAAAGATCTCAGGATTAGGATAGGGCAAGAAACCCTTCATGAAACCATAAAGGACAAAAGAAAGAAGAAAAAGAGAGAGGGGAGAGAAGGGAGACAGGACAGTCACCCCTAGGAGGGAGTTGGAAAGAGGAAAAGCTCCTGCGCTCTGGGAGGCTCCAGCACCAGTGAGGAGGACGGCCTGGACAGAGGAGGAACTTTAGAGTACTGGAGGAGAACACAGCAATTGGTGTGAAGCAGTTAAAATGGAAACAATCCACAAACCATGCGTGCTATAGTGGCAACCAGATGCCAGTGCAAATGTCGGGAATTACAACGCTGGCCTTAGAGTTTAGACACAAAGAGAGATGAGGGTTGGCTGCGCAGAAACAGCCTGAAGGAATTAGAGCATAGGGGACCATTTGAGGGTGGAAGCTGAGGCGACCCCCACAGGATTAGAGACTAGGCACCATTGTTTGGGGATGCTGGAGAGAAGGAGTGGCTGCCTAGCAACAGATGGGGAGCAGCAGCATCCTTAGAGCTACAGAGAACTCAGAGCAGGAGGAGTCACAGCAGGAGGTGGGGGAATGGAACAAGCTCTGCTGCTCCTGCCAGTGGCTCCCACTCTAGTGGAGCAAATTTCATACCCAAAGAGCCCCAAGAGGGCCATCTGTGCACCATCCCTGCCATACGTGGTGCTGGGAAAACTGGACAGCCACATGGAAAAGCATGAAATTACATCACTTCCTAACACCATACACAAAAATAAACTCCAAATGGATGAAAGACCTAGATATAAGACCACACGCTTTAAAACTCTTAGAGGAAAACATAGGCCAAACACTCCAAAAAATACACCACAGCAACATCCTCTCAGATCCACCTCTTAGAGTCATGACAATAAAAACAAAAATAAACAAATGTGATTTAACTAAACTGAAAAGTTTCTGCACAGCAAAGGAAACCCTAAACAAAATGAAAAGACAACCCACAGAATGGGAGAAAATTTTGCAAATGAATCAACTGACAAGGGATTGAGCTCCAACATTTATAAACACCTCCTACTGCTCAATACCAAAAAAAACAAACACCCCCATCCAAAAATGGGCAGAAGACCTAAACAGACAATTCTCCAAAGAGGACATACAGATGGCCAAAAAAAAACACATGAAAACATGTTCAACATCACTCATTACAAGAGAAATGCAAATCAAAACCACTGTGAGGTACCACCTTACACCAGCCAGAATGGCCATCATCAAAATGTCTACAAACAGTAAGTGCTGGAGAGGGTGTGGAGTAAATGGAGCCCTACACACTGTAAGACACGAAAAGACACACGTATTCCAATGTTCACTGCAGCACTATTTTCAATAGCCACGACATGGAAACAACCTAAATGTCCATCAACAGAGGGGTGGATCAAGAAGAAGTGGTACATATAACAATGGAAAATTACTCAGCCATTGAAAGGAAAGAAATACTGACATTTGTAGCAACAGGGATGGGCCTAGAAATTATCATGCTAAGTGAAGTCAGTCAGACAGTGAGACAGCAACATCAAACACTATCACTTACATGTGGAATCTAAAAAAAGGACACATGAACATCTTTGCAGAACAGATACTGACTCACAGACTTTAAAAAATTTATGGCTTCCGGAGTTCCCGTCGTGGCGCAGTGGTTAACGAATCCGACTAGGAACCATGAGGTTGAGGGTTCGGTTCCTGCCCTTGGTCAGTGGGTTAACGATCCGGCGTTGCCGTGAGCTGTGGTGTAGGTTGCAGACACGGCTCGGATCCCGCGTTGCTGTGGCTCTGGCGTAGGCCGGTGACTACAGCTCCAATTCAACCCCTAGCCTGGGAACCTCCATATGCCGCGGGAGCGGCCCAAGAAATAGCAACAACAACAATAACAACAATAACAACAAAAAAAAAGACCAAAAAAAATTTATGGTTTCCAACTGAGACAGGTTGGGGGGTGGGGGGAGGCACTGAGGTTTTGGGATAGAAATGCTGTGAAATTTGGTTGTGATGAGTGTTGTACACCTATAAATGTAATAAAATTCATGAAGTAATTTTAAAAATTCTGAAAATTATAAAGTATTATCAAAACAAGTTAGATCAGAATACCATTGTCTCTCTCTGTCTCTTTTTTTTTTTTTTTGGCCTTTTTAGGGTTGCACCCACTGCATATGGAGGTTCCCAGACTAGGGATCCAGTCGGATCTGTAGCCACCAGCCTACACCACAGCCACGGCAATGCCAGATCCTTAACCCACTGAGTGATGCCAGGGATCAAACCTGCATCCTCATGGATGCTAGTCAGGTTGGTTTATGACTGAGCCATGACAGGAACTCCGAGAATATGCTTGACTATGAAATTATGTGGCATTTGGGACACTGACCTTTCACAGTGTTAAAAATCTGCATATAACTTTATACAGTCAGCCCTCTGTATCTGGGGCTCCACATCCACAGATTTGATCAATAATGGATTATCTAGTACTATGGTACTTATTTAGTGAAAAAAATCCATCTAAGTAGACTCGCCTCGTTCAAACCCATATTGTTCAAGGTCCATGTTTGTGTATTGGAAAACTTATATATCAAGATGGAAATGCTTCACATATTGACCTACAGATTGAACAAAATGCTATTCAAATTACAGCTGGCTCACTGCAGAAACTGAAGGGCTGGTATTAAAATTCATGTGGAAATTCAAAGGAACCCAAATAGCCAAAACAATCTCAAAGAACTATAAAACTGGGGCACTCACAACTCATGCATCCCGATGTAAAAACGTGCTATGAGATGGCAATAATCACTACGATTGTCATAGGACTGGTTCAAGGATTAGTAAATAGATCAATGATATAGAACTGAGAGTCCAGAAATAAATGTAAATGACTGTACCTTTGTGGTCAACAGATTTTTGACAGTACAGCCAAGGCAATTCAATGGGAGGAAGAATAGTGATGTCAACAAATGGTGCTAGAACAACTAGTGAGTTCATCCACATGCAAAATAAGCTGGACCCCTTCCTCCCACATATACAAAACTTCACTCAAAATGGACCATAGACATAAATATAAGTGACAAAACTATAAAATTCTTAGAAGGAAATATTAATATAAATAGTTGTGACCTTGCATTTGTCAATGTTGATTTTGTTTTTGTTTTTGTTTTGTTTTTTGGTCAATGTTGTTTTAACATGACATCTAAACATAAGTGACCAAAGAAAAAATAGAAAAAGCAGACTTTAACAAAGCTAAAGAAGTTTTGTGATCAAAGAACTATATCAAGAAAGTGAAAGGACCACCAAGAGAATGGAAGAAACCAATTTGCAAATCATATATCTGAGGAGGACTATGCATTCAAAATATATAAAGAATTTTTACAACTCAACAATAAAAAGACAAGTAAGTCAATTGGTGAGAAAAATGGCGAAAGGATTTGGATAGACATTTCCCCAACGAAGACACACAAATGGACAGAGTACATGAAAAGATGCTCAACATCATTAGTCATTAAGGAAATGTAAATCAAAATCACAGTGAGATACCACTTCACATTGACTCCAGATGGCTCTCATAACAGGCCCTGCTGAAGACAGACAGAAATTGGAACCCTTATATATTGCGCTTAGGAATGTAAATTGCTGCAAACACTGTGAAAACTAGGTTGGTGGTTCCTCAATAAGTTAAACATGGAATACCCATATAATCCTGAAATTTGGCTCTTGGGTATAAACCCAAGACAACTGATAACATACGTTCAAACAGAAACTTGTGCATGAATACACAGAGCAGAATTATTCTTAATGACCAAATAGTGGAAAGAAATAGTGGCCTGGATAAGCAAAATGTAATTTTTCTCTACAATGGACTTTTATTCAGCAATTTAAAAACTCATCCTGGGGAGTCGGCCCAAGATGGTGGTGGGAGGGACCCGGGCTTCATCTATGCCCTCCCAGTGAGGGGCGGGGGGGGGGGCGGTAGGGGGACCGGTAGCCCAAGTCCACCCCCGGTCGTTCTCCTTCCCTAGTTCTGTGGCTGGGGAGGTACCCTTCCCCTCCACGCCTTGGAGCCTTTGCCTCTGTCTCTGGGTGGGGCCACGCATCCTCCGCCTCTATCACCACCCCCCACCCACCCCTGTCTCTGCCTGCAGCTGTGGTGGTACATGTGCCCTTCCCTGAGGTGACCAGTGCCCTCCTGGAGTGCCTCAATCAGCAGCGGCTGCAGGGACAGCTCTGTGATGTGTCCATCTGAGTGCGGGGAACGGAATTCAGTGCTCATCTTCTCGTCCTGGCTGCGTCTTCCCCTAATTTCCATGACCAGCTCTTACTCAAGGGCATATCTTACTTCAAGACTGTCCTGGCTTCAGCTTACACTGGCCGTCTCTGCATGGCCACTGCTGCCATTGTCCACTTCCTCACAGTGGGGTCTGTGCTCCAGATGTGGCACATCGTGGACAAGTGCACTGAACTCCTCTGAGAGGGTTGGGCCTCAGCCACCACCACCACCATCACCACTGCTGCAGCCACGTCAGTCACTGTCCATGCTGCTGGGGTCTCCCTGGGAGTGGGGGAAGAGTACCCCTGCTGCTATGGGCTCTGTGCGCTCCCATGCCTCCAGCCAGGCCAGCAAGAATCAGTCCCCCAGCAGCAGCAACTACTTCAGCCCCTGGGAGTCGACTGATTGCTCCTCTTCCTCCCAAGAGGCTTTTGCGCTTCTGCAGTGAGGAGTGGGGAGCGTCGGAGGTGGCGGCTACGTGTTCCCAGCCTCTGTGTTTGGCAGTGGAGGGGCTACCTCTGGGAAGCTGATGCTGGAGGCAGATGAGCGGTGTGATGATAGCGGGGATGGGGGATGGGGGCGATGGTCCCTGGGGCTGGGCTCCGGTGGCCCGCCTGTGCACCCCCCAGCATCGTGCCACAGAAACCCTGGGTGTACATGAAGCGGGGTGGAACCTGCCCCACACCAGCACCCCTGGCTCCCCAAGACCCAGACCTGGAAGAGAGTGAGGAGAAGACTTGGTGTTGACCTGTGAGGATGATGAAAGTGAAGAGCTGGGGGGTGGCTCCCAGGATCCACCAGGGGGAGAACCTGAGGCACGCTTAGTACTAGTGTTGGCCCGGACCCTGTCTGAGCCGCCAGACAAGGGCGAGAAGCAGGTCAATTTCTGGGAGTCCTCCAATGACTTTGGCCCTTATGAGGATGGGGGTCCTGGGGCAGAGCTTGAGGATTCGGGGAGGCAACCCCTTCTTCTGACACTCCCATCCACCCCCCTAGGCCCCTGGTTCCACTGGACATGCAGGGCAACCAGATCCTAGTCTTCCCATCCTCTTCATTCACTTCCTCCTCCTCCTCCTCACAGGCTTCAGGCCAGCCGCCAGGGAACCAATCTGAACACGGGGCGGTGATGATGGGGGGGTGCGCCGTCAGGAGCCCTGGGCAGGCCAGGTGGCACTGGTGGGACCCCTGGAGGGACACATAGTAGGGATGGATAGAAGATCTTTCTGTGCCACTGCAGGAAGTCCTCTCCCACAAGAGGATGCATGATCAGCAAGTGAGCAGGCACCTCAACCTGCAGCCTTTTGACTGCTCCATGTGTAAGGAGAAGTTCAAGAGGAAGCATCACCTGATAGAGCACAGGAAGACTCACACAGGCCTCAATCCCTACAAGTGTGGCATCTGTGCCAAGAAGTTCATGTGGCAAGGCAGCTTCATGTGCCACCTGGGACACTGTGAGGCAGGGGCAGGGCCGGGGCCGGGACCCAGTTTGGGGGAAGGCTGGGACCTGGGGGCAGCCCTTTGGGCCAGCCTTGCAGCCCAAGAGAGAGTCCCCTGTCTGGGGCAGCAGCAAGGAGGGGAGTGGGGCCATGCCCGCCTCCAGCCTTCGGGTCTGGTCGCCTCCATCTGTCCACAAGGTGGAGATGGGCTTCATGGGGTCAGAGGAGAGAAGTGAAGAGGCAGGTTACTGGAGGTATGCTGGGAGCCGTCGGTGAAGGTCTGCCTGCTGACAAAGTCCAGGAGACTGAGGACCCCAGACTGCACAGCATGTCTGGGAAAGCCACGGTCCTACTTCTTCTTCTCTGCCTGCTTATGCTGTTAATAAAAACTGTGAGAGCTGGGAAATTGCTGTCAAATAAAGTTCCCTGAAAAACGACGCCTGGGAGGCTACACGTCGGGGCTTAGTGTTTACACACAAATTCCTACTACCCCCTTGTTCTATGATCATCATCCACTTCTGAGTTTCCTCCCTTTTTTCTATAGAGACCCTAATAGAATGCTTTCATATTTAGACTGTTACTGTTTAACCTGTGGAAAACCCTGGAGACAAAAGAGAGGCTTGAGGCACAGGTCTCTCCATGCTCCAGAAGGCAGCTCTTTTTTTGCTGGGGACTAGTTGCTGAATAGGATAGATATTGGGCCTTAGTTATAGGAAAACTTGTGCGGTTTGCACCACATAATTGTATACAGGTCAGGAATTTACCTACTTTCGGTCAATTGTATATTGCTATGCCAGGCCTGTTGGCCCAACCTCAAGGAGTGTCAGTGCTGTGGTTTCTAGTTCTTTGAGAATCAAAATAACCTTTGATATATATGATTAACCTTTACTAATAGAATATAGTTTGGCCTTAGGTTTTAGGCACATAATAATACTTTTAATTGTAAAGCTAATAAGTTCATGCTTTTGCTACCTACAAAATTAGATCATTAACATGAGTACATTTAATTCTAAAAAGTCAAGTGGAAAGTACCAAAAAGAGCATTGTTTGTGTTCACAAATGTACCTAGTCATGTACCAGGTCATAAGGTAACATTTGACGGAGTGGAAACTTAAAAAATATCACCAGATGTATGATGCATGACGTATGCCATAGGAAATAAAAAAATTGTATATAAGCTTGGTTGATTCAAACAATAAGCGAGCAGTTCTGCAGAAGCATCAGGTCTGTGTCCATTCTTTTGCCGATGCCGCTCATCCTTCAGGAAGCCCTGGTCCGCCTGAAGTGGGACTCTGGCAGGGGTAGCCTTCCAAGAAGAGGGAAGAGGGGCAGGGAGCCAGGGGCGCTGTGGCTCTTCAGTGATGTCCCAACACACCTTCTGCCTTCCTATCTCAATAGGCTTCTACATATTCTGGAGGGGGACTGTGTTGCACCATGGATCAACCCCATTCCACCCCGCAGCCCCTCCTCCCCAAAGTATCCCCAAACCCAGCCCTTCCTTCCCCTCAGGTGGGTACACTGAAGCCCCAGCCCCCAATAGAATAGGGCACACATGGTGGGGGTGGGGAGGGAGGGGGGGCTAGTTGAGCATCCTGGAGTCACTGGGTCAAGGGTCAGGTGTTTGTAGTCTTACCTGAAGTTTTCATTTGTGTTGTTGTGGGGACCAGGACTTTGAACTCCACCCTTGTCCTGGAACATACCCTGTTCCTCAGAGGATGTGCCCCTTATTTCTATCCTAACCCCTCCTCCCCCACCTTGGGGTCCCCCAACTTGATTCTCACTGGGGAGGGGGGCAGTGAAGATAATGAGGGAGTAAGTTGTAGGAATACAAGGTTATTATGTTAAATCTTATTTTTTTAAATGATGATTGAACTATTCATCCTAATATGTGGATGGGTCTAGAAAAGATTAAGCTAAGTGAAAAACCAATCTCAAAAGGAATATTATTGTAAATCTATTCATAAGAAATGTGCAGATGGGCAAAACCATAGAGACAGAAAGTAGATTCATAGTTGTGTAGAACTAAAGAGTTAGGGAGACCTGAGGTTCATGGGTATAGCTCTTTTTCTTATGGAGTGAGGAAATTTTCTGAAATGGCTTATGACGGTGGCTGCACAACTACATGAATCTAGTCAAAGCCATTGAAATGTACACCTTACATGGGTAAATTATTGGCAATATGAATTTTATCTCCAAAAGTTAAAAATATGCATGTCCTAGTGATTTGACTTCTAGAAATGTTTTGTAAGAAAGTAAGTGTACAAGTGTTCAGATGGAAGCATACATATTCAGCGTGCCACTGTTCAAAACAGCATAAAACTAACTAAATAAATATCCATCAATAGATTCAAATTGAACAAATTAAGATGCCCATACAATGAAATACACTAAGTCATGCAAAATGATTACCTTCATATCTATGAATAAATACAACATAGTAGTAGGGAGGCAACTGTGGTGAGGCAGAGTAATAAAAGCACTCAACATGAGTTTAAAGAAGATGTATTATGACATGTCTATAGATATACATTTTTGTATATGTAAAAACATTGCTGCTAGAGAAGAAGTGGGGAATAAATGTGAAGTTGAAGGCTCTAACAAGACTTCGATAAAAACCAAAATGTGAAACCCAATGAGCTTCAAACTAACCTCTCAAAGTTACTTGGACCAGGGTAATGAGAGATTTCATATGCTGCTAGGACATACACACACAGGCACACACACACACACAGTGACATATGCTCAAAGTCCTAATTGAGTAGGAATTAAAAAAAAAAAAAACTTGGTGGAGGGAAGGAAAGAAAAAAATCCTAGCTCCTGAGCAGAGAAAGTAACTCTGCAGTGTAGGAGAAAACAACAAATGTGACAAACTCACCGATAGCCACAGTGAATTAGACAGGTTTGGAAAGACAGAAGTGCTTTATCCTGCACAGTTTTGTTACACTAAGAACTTCATGTTAATCCTAGGAGCAGGGCAATAGCTAAAAGGCATTAGAGCAGTATGAAGCTATAAAGAGAAGCAAGAGTGGATGGGAGGGAGTTGGTAGACAGCAGTTAGGCATGGCTGGGGCGAATTGAAGATGAAAAGGTCTGGAGCTGGGAAACTCAATTTACAAATGGACCGTGGCCAGGCCATATATTAAAATAGAATTCTGATCACCCAGCTCTGCCACAACTAGTCTGGGAAGCCAGCGACAACCTCTGCAACAATTGGTCTCACATGGTGAAGTTTTGGTCAATAAGTGTCAGCCGCCCTAATATTTGCCTCTCCTTCCCTTGATTCTAGTTCAAGGCCGTCCAGAGAAAGCCATGCTTGTTTGCCAAACCAGTCACACAGGAAGCCTCACTTCCAGGCAACCCACCACCAACTTTCCCAGACCAATGACCCGCCATTACATTATACCTGCAGTTTCTCCCCCCGCCACACACACAGAGTTTTCACAACCACAACCACACCCACCTTTGGTCCGCTGTCAAACACAGGTGATGGTGGCCAACTCCCTCGCTTCAGCAAGCTCTGAATAAATAGGCTTTGCTTGTCCTCATTCGGATGGTCTCCACTCCTCCTGCAAAGTATTACTAATCAATGTAAAGGGGTATCTTGAGGCCAAAGGAATGGCTAAGCCAGAGCAGGAGCGAGTGGAGAGATATTCTACCATGTGTCTCCTGAGTAAGATAAAACCTGCCTAGGAGCCATGGTTTGAGCTGAGAACTTAGAAGAAAATCACACATATGGTACCCTGGAATTTACAGGGGAGACTGAGCGGTCAATTTCAAACTCTCAAGGATTTTAATTATAAATTGGCACTATTCTGCAGAACTGTAGATACACTAACAAGATTTTGAATGGCTCTGGTGATAGTTGCTTATAATTTTGTTAAGATCAGGCATGTTAGAATTCATCTCACATTTCGATATTATTGGTAGTGTGGAGAAAATTGTGGCATTCGGTACCCAACACCACTATTAAAAAAAAAAAAAAAGTATCCTGGAGTTCCCATCATGGCTCAGTGGTTAACGAATCCAACTAGGAACCATGAGGTTGTGGATTTGATCCATGGTCTTGCTCAGTGGGTTAAGGATCCGGCTTTGCCCTGAGCTGTGGTGTAGTTTGCAGATGCCGCTGGGAACCTGCATAGCTGTGGCTCTGGCATAGACCAGTGGCTACAGCTCCAATTAGACCTCTAGCTTGGAACCTCCAAATGCCATGGGAGCGGCCCTCAAAAGGCAAAAAGACAAAAAGACAAAAAAAAAAAGTATCCAGAGTGAAATGTATTGAAGAAGTGATTATGTTTTCTGTGAAAGTCACCTAAAAAACAACGAATATTCTCTTGCTATTATCTTTGAATAATATACTTTAAATACATTACAGCTACACAGTAATAAAGTTAGCCTGAAATCACTAGGTAAGTGAACACATAAGTATGTGGATACGTAACTGAGAACAAACAAAGGAATGTATGCTGCAAAGATATTTTAGATTCCAAACAGGATAGACAGAAGCTGCTTTCACTAAATATCCACAAAAAGAATTATTACACACTCTGCAAGTAGAACTAAGTTTCCAAAGTGAAGAAAACTCAAATTAGGCTTAAGTCCATCATACACATATTTTGTGTAGGGGGATATACATTTACTATAATATATAAAACATAGCTATATTTTATTTCTTTGTATACTCATGATGTGATATATATTACCATTAAGGCAACATGGTCTTTATTTTTCCTTGCTTTTTTTTTAGGGTCCCATCTGAGGCATCTGGACGTTCCCAGCCTTGGGGTCCAATTGGAGCTACAGCTGTCAGCCTACAGCACAGCACATGGCCATGCTGCATCCCCGACCCACTGAGAAAGGCCAGGATCTGCATCCTCATGGATCATAGTCAGATTTGGTTCTTTGTTTTAACCTATTCCTGAAGAGTTAGAAGTAGGCTTTACTATATTTAAAACAGAAAAGCAGGCAAAGCTAATCGACACGATGGACATCGCCAAAGAGCTTACCCTTGGGAGGCTGGGGAAGGAACAGCACCTGGAAGCGGACACAAGGGGGTGCTGGTTGTGTTCTAGTTCTTAACCTTGGTGCTGGGCTGTATGGGTGGGATGGGCTGGTTTAATTTGTGAAAATTCCTTAGGTGGTATCCTCGTTGTGTCTTTCTGATATGTATTTATGAGAAGAATTCTTAAAGACATCTACATTCTATGTCATTTGAAAACCCAGCATTTCTTTCAACTTCTTTTAGGACAGAGGGGTGGAAAGCAGATGAAAGAGAGATCTCAAGGCTCAGTCTCCCCAAACTCTACGATTTTGTTCTTTTTGGAGCTGCACCTGAGGCATATGGAGGTTCCCAGGCTAGGGCTTGAATCAGAGCTGCAGCAGCCAATGTACACCACAGCCACAGCAACTTGGGATCCAAGCCTTGTCTGTAACATCCACCAGAGCTCACGGTAACCATGCATCCTTAACCCATTGAGCCAAGTCCGGATACATGCTCATGGATACTAGTCAGATTTCTTACCATTGAGCCACAATGGGAATTTCCAAAAGTAAAATTTTTTTAATATGTAAAGCAATGCATAATCTTCCTGTCCCTTTTCACATCTGCCTTTCTGCCCCTTATATGGCTATGTCTCTTGTCCACCCTGACCACAGGGATACCCCCAGGGGGGCTTGCTCCAAGTAATCCAGGAACTCTTCCTGGATTACTGGCTAATGGTGCCAGGGTGGGGGTGGGGTTCTGAGTGCACAGACCCCTTCTTAGTGACGGCCATGTAACCCAAAAGTCTTTCCCATCAAGAAGTAGAGTCAAGAGACCTGGCTTTGTCTCAGCACTGTCACTAGCTCACTGGGTAACCTTGAGGCAAGTTCCTTGACTTTGCTTGGCCCTCTTCCCCATTCCCCACAAAAGGAGGTAGTAGACTGGATGGTGTCTAGGGCCCTTTCCTAGCGAGGCCAGGGATAGAACCAGCAAGTCTTCATGGTTACTAGCCAGATTGCTATTGGCTGAGCCACGATGGGAACTCCTGATGGTGTTTTTAATCTGAAATCTGAAATCAATTGCATTGACTATTTGGCTTTGCAGTATAGGGTAAACATACTTGCTTCATTGCTTATTTATATAGAGAGACTACAAAAGAAGCTATTCATTGCTACTGATTTGATATAAGAGGCTTTAATGTTTATGAAAATATTTGTTACTTTCAATAACACCCAATTAAACTCAAAAAAAGAGTTCTCATCATAACTCAGTGGTTAAAGATTCTGACTAGGAACCATGAGGTTGCAGGTTCGATCCCTGGCCTCGCTCAGTGGGTTAAGGATCTGGTGTTGCCATGAGGTGTGGTGTAGGTCACAGACATGGCTGAGATCCTGCATTGCTGTGGCTCTGGCATAGGCCGGTGGCTACAGCTCCAATTAGACTCCCTACCCTGGAACCTCCATAAGCCTCAGCTGCGGCCCTAGAAAAGACAAAAAGACAAAAATAAAATGAAGTGAAATAAAATAAAAAGTCATACAAGAACATCTACAATACTCATTGGGGAGTAAGATGGCAGAGGAGTAAGAGGTCATGCTCCCCTTCCCCCACAAACACAACAAAAAACACATCTACATTTAAAATGACTGGCACAGAACATCAACTGCCTGCTGGCAGAAGGACTTAAAGCTCCAAAGTGGGCAGAAACTATAGGGGTGTGCTAAAGGGAATAAGGAGCTTGGCAAGAGTGAAGCCATCTTGCTGCCACCATCCATCTTGGTGAACTTAAGGTGACTCATGTGCGGGCTCTGAGAAGAACAAAGTCATTAGGACTTGGAAAACTCTGGACCCCAATTGTTCTAAGGAAATTCAGTAATAGCCAGATTGTGCTTGAGGTTAATCATTAAAGTGACAATATAAGGCATTCTTTAGAGCTATACACCTTCCTGTACCCTGCATGTAACTAGACATTAATGTAGCATGTTAGGCTCATAAGCAAGCACTATAAATGTATCCTCCCCCCTTTTGTCTGGGGTCTATGATTGGGAAGCAATTCCCTGGGGACCCACTGGCATAATAAAGCTGTTCTCCATCTTCCCTGACTGTCCTCTGAGGTGATTTCTGGGAGTTCTACAACAAAACTCTTGACATAACTGGGTAGAACAAAAGAAAAGAGAGAGAGAGAGAGAGAGAACTACTAATTGTAGTTCTTTTTATACAACAGAAATGTTCATTTCTGAGTCTATTTCCCAACGTGTAGTCCTAAGAAAGGAAAGTTTGATTTCCTTTGAGTTTCTGTTCTATGCCTTTGTTTCATTTGTATAAAGAGCTTCTTAGGATGGACAACTTAAAATTGACATTTAGAATTTGGGCAGTTTTCAAATATAGGAGTTCTCACCATTCTGCGAGACCTCACTTTGATGTTATTCCACTTGTGGTGGTGAGACAAGGAAATACAAAAACAGGGGGAATTTGAGGATATGATTATCCCAGAAGGACTTGTACTGATAATTAGTTGTTCCCAGGTTGCTCAATATGCCCTTAATCTGTATTTATGCAAAAAGTGTTAGCTCAGTGCCCAAAAGCTTTGATTATTTTACTGTATGTTAGTTCCAGATCTGAAAGTTATACATTCACAAACTTGAGGCAGAATAGTAACTCAGGGAGTCAGTGAGCATGAGCTTCAATGCATTCTTTGATATGGCCACTGATTAACATATATGGCTTACGGGCTCCAGGGAGTAATGTCTCCACAGGCCTTGTTTCATTGTAAGAAATGCCCATTCCCCATAGACTTTGTTTACTATAGAAAACATGAATCTCTAGCCCACTCCTCAACTGATAAGAAAGGAATGAGAGGGGGAGTTCCATTGTATCTCAGTGGGTAACAAATCCAACTAGGAACCATGAGGACACAGGTTCAATCTCTGGCCTTGCTCAGTGGGTTAAGGATCCAGCATTGCCCTGAGCTATGGTGTAGGTCACAGATCTGGCATTGCTGGAGCTATGACATAGGCCTGCAGCTACAGCTCTCTTTAGACCCCTAGCCTGGGAACCTCCATATGCTACTGGTGTAGCTCTGGAAAAGACAAAAAGACAAAAAAAAAAAAGGAATGAGAGGAATGGGGACTTAATCTAAGGAAAGAAAAGGACAAAGAAAAGCACAAAACTTTGGGGACATTTCCAAGCCCAAAAGCCCTATTGGGCAAGGACTGATATAGGTAATTGAACAAGGCCAATGAGAGAAAACCACATCTTTCTAGACCCCACATTGGTGCCCCTCCCCACGTTTAAGAGATAAAAATCCCTATAGGACAACAAAGAAGGGGGGCTCTTCTCCCCCCTCCCAGCAACTATGGGCGATATCTGCTTTCCTTTAATAAAGACTTTGCTTGCTGGCTTGCTGCCTGTGTGTTCATGGAGATCATTCTTTGACTGACTTGAACAAGAACCTGGATTCCGGTATCATCTTTCCAGGATCATCCTGACTAGATATTTTACTTTGTAAATATTCTAGAGTGGGAGAAGATAAACACTTAACCTCTATTTTGCCAAAAGAAAGGGTTGGGATTAATACAGAAGGAAGTTGAAAGAGAAGTTCTGAAATCCTGAACCTTTGTCTCCTTTTCACAGCTTATTCACAATGTCTTTTGGATGCAAGGTGGTTGTAAAAAGTACTGTAGTTCAATTTACATGCAAACGAAAGCTATTGTATGAAATGTGCTATTTCATTATTTAAATTGGATATTCCAAGGACACTAAATGATTTTTCTGGATGAATTATAATTCCTTTCCACAAGAGCATTTCAGTAGAGACATGAGCTTAACAATTATATTTGTTGAAAACAGGTATGTAGTTTTTTATATAATTTACACCAAAACCGCCCAATATTTTATTGAGTTCAGAATAAACTGTTCAGAATAAACAGTTCAGATGCATCTTATGGAACACAAGCCTACACTTTTACAAGTACAGATTCTCACAGTCACAGAAAAAGTTAAAAACCAGCCATACAATTGTCAGGTAATTACATGGTTATCGATTTCTACTCAAACAACTTTAGCACTTTTTCAATAAAACACCCAGTGTAACTAGAGCGCCTAGTTGTCCTTATTTGCATAAGAAAGGTTCTGACTAGAACACAGCTGGGTACTCCTCTTTATTTCCATTGCTCCTCCTCATTGGGGCATTTAAGACACATAATCTTTGCTGTACACTCTGCCACTGCAGATCATTTACTTGATTCAAGATTGCCAGGGGAAAGGCAAAGATATTCTCAAAAAGTATAAAAACTCAACAAGGAGTGGCATGTATGCTAAAAGTGGCATTCCTGAACAAGTCCATGACAGTGAAGCCCCATCTGATTCACTGGCAAGGTCAAGGGTGAGACCAAGAGTATCAAATTATGAGTCCTTTGAACTTTACCTCCTCTTTGACTTGGTGATGGTTTTATTATTTTTCTAATGAAAGTTCTTTGCAATTTCTAACATGTTTAGGACACAAAGGAAAGGAAATGTTATAGAGTTAATCAAGATGGTGAAGGGCAGGAGTTCCCATCATAGCTCAGCAGTAAGGAATATGACTAGCATCTATGAGGATGTGGGTTCCATCCCTGACCTATCTCAGTGGGTTAAGGATCTGGCATTGCCATGAGCTGTGGTGTAGGTCACAGACACAGCTCAGATCTAGCATTGCTGTGGCTGTGGCCCACAGATGTGGCCCTAACATGACCAAAACAGAAAAAGAAAAGATGGTGAAGGGCATCAGAAGTAATGGTGTCACCCCAGTTTGAGGCCATGGAGCAGGCAGAGTGAAGTGGACCAAGGAAAAGGTATAAGTGTGATTGGTTCTTTCTGGGCTCAGGCCTTTCCAAACTCTGAAACCAGTGAAGGCTTTGGTTCCTTTGATGCCATATTGAAATGCAGAGACAGAGTTTTGGGTAAAGGAGAAATAGCTTTATTGCTTTGCCAGGCAAAGGAGGGCCACAGCAGGCTAATGCCTTAAAGACTGTGCCTTCTCCCACCCCCTTGGAAAGAACTGCAAAGTGTTTTATAGTAAAAAGGAGAAAAAGAGGTTTTCAGATAGGAATCAGGATTGGGACAGACACGCAGTCTTCTTTCTTTGGGGGAATCCTAGTCATCAAAGAGGCAGTCAGCTGATCTCAGCCTGATCATGACGGTGGTCTTCTGGGTTATTGCCTAGAATAACAGTACTTGTGAAAAGGGCATGTTGAGCAGAGATTAGAACAGACTAGGAAAGTTCCTGAAAAAAATCATATGCTAATCATCTTTAACCCACAGGCAATTATGCTCAGGGTGCCTAATCTTAAGCTTATGGGTGATTGTGCTTAGGGTGTAACTAAGTCCAGGAGAAGGACAAGGAAGGACTCCAGGCTTCCACTTCAATACTGGAAGGCTTCCAGTATTCACTTCAAAAAGAAGGGGAAGGAATATAACTTTTCTCTCAGGGGTATGAGGCACCTGCATTGCCATCACCATCTTCACTCTTCTTCCCTGAGTCAGTACTAGAATATGTGGGCACAACATTAAAGACTATGCCCAAAATGTCAGTAACCAAGATAAGTCACAACACTTTCAATGCCTTTTTCTTTGAGGGGAGGCTACACCTGTGGCTTGGGGAAACTCCACGGCCAGTGGTTGAACCATCACCATTACAGAGACAATGTTGCACCTTGACCCCCATGCCACATGGGAACTCCTTAATGCTATTTTTGGAAAACAAATGAAAATCAAAATAATGCATGATGAACAAAATAGCAAACTTTTAAATACATAGAGGGTGAGCAGAGCAATGTCAGAGCCTGAGGCCAAAGAAAGAAATTAAGAATTCTGGTTCTGTCAATAACTAGATCCTTGTTTTCACACATCATAGCCTGAATTCTGTCCTCTATTTCTACCCTTTGTTCTCCCTTCACCACATGCCTTCACTCCCCAAACTCCAGATCAATATCCCATCTTCCATCCTGGGCTTCCATGAGGCCAGAGTGATCCTGGAGAGAACACTGGATTCTAGCCATGGATTCTTTTTTTGTGTGTAGGGCCACACCCACAGCTTATGGAGGTTCCCAGGCTAGGGGTCTAATGGAGCTGTTGCTGCCAGCCTATGCCAGAGCCACAGCAATGCCAGATCCAAGCTGCGTCTGTGGCCTACACCGCAGCTCATGGCAACACCGGATCCTTAACCACACACAAGTGAGTAATGCCAGGGATTGAACCCACAACCTCATGGTTCCTAGTGGGATTCATTTCAGCTGGGCCACAACAGGAACTCCATGGATTCTTTACTATATCAATTCTCATCCTACTATAAAATAATATAATTGTATCCTGAGGAGTCTTGGCAAGAGACAGTGGGGTTGAGAATTGGAGGCTCTGGCCCCTGTCAACTGCTCTGCAGAAACGTCCTATCAATGTCCTCCAGAATGATGTCATCTTATTGTACACTAAGAATCCACAAGAACTAACTGCAGCATCTCCTGACTTGACACTTTTAAGATGATTATGACACTGTTTTTTTTTTTTTTTGCAAGTTCTCACAATACCATATATCATCTATTTTGTGGCACTTGCTATGCAAGCAGCCATATAATATTCTTCAAAGCTTTCAACTCAGTATCAAGTAAGAGCAAAGATTATTTTGATCTACAGACATTTCTCATTTTTTTCTACTTTCAATGTAACGTTTCCTGTGAGTTTGTGTTAGTATGTCAGTTTGCACACCATTTTCTTCTTTCCAGTGCACTCTACAAAGAGTTTTGTTTCACAACTCTGTTATGCTCTGCTAAATAGAACTTGTACAAACTGAGCCATGTCATGAAAATTTCAAATACTTCAAGTAAACCAAAGCAAAAATAATTCCAATTCTTCAGCATTTGGAACAAACGTTTTAATAAGATTCGCTTTGAAAAATAAAAAAAGTTCTAAAGTCGCAATCTGATTTTTTAAAAATAGTGTTTTCTGTTAAGTATTTCTATGTAATGATATTGTGAATGACCGTTATTCATATTGACATTTGTGGAGTTGTGTTCCTAGAGTGTCTGAGCCTCATTCTTTGTTTATTCTTTATGTTTAATTTTGTTTTGAAAGTATACCTTTAGGGAATTCCTGCCATGGCTCAGAGGTAACAACCTCAAGTAGTATCTGAGGATGTGTGTTTGATCCCTGGTCTCACTCACTGGCTTAATGATCCAGCATGGCCTTGAGCTCTGGTGTAGGCCATAGAGGTAGCTCTGATCCGGCTTGCTGTGGCTGCGGTGTAGGCTGGCAACTACAGCTCAGATTCAACCCCTGGCCTGGGAACTCTCCTAGGCAGTGGGGTGGGCTCTAAAAAATAAAAAAGGCAACAACAACAAAGAAGTACACCTGTTAAAAAGGTAGAGAAGGAGGGAGGAAAGAAGAGGTTATGTCTCTGCAAAGTGCTTTCCCAAGAACTTTATGAAATTAGGTATCATTCTGCCCATTTCTAGATGAGGAAACAGGAGTGAAGAAAATGAGAGAAATCTACAATCCCACAGCTAAGTACATACAGTTGGAATACAAAGCTGTGTGCCTTCCAAAATGTGTTCTTAAGCACTAGGGTGCAATAGGAGATATAAACTCCTTATTGAAGCCACATATTTTATAATGGAATAAAAAATATGTTTGTGACCCGCAAATGAAAAAGTGAAGAAAAGCTTCTGCTCAATGGGTTTTGCTAATCAGGGAAGAGAGGGAATGCCAAAACTCTTGTTTCTTGACTCCTTGCAGTCAAGAAACAATAGTGCAGCCTTGAGAAATACTGGGTTCTGGTTCCTGCTCAAGGACTGTACATAACTGAGTGTTTTCCAGCTCTTCAGCAGGAACTAAGGTCCCCACCCATGTAGAGGATGGTAACCTCAAGATGAGCAAAAGACTTCTCTCAAGCTTGTTACCAACCGATGGGAAGAAAGTCATCCACCCTAGAGCCCTCACCCCATCTTTTGCCTGTAAAGAACTTCTCCCCCAAACCATTGAGGAGTTCTGGGGTTTTGAGTACCAGAAACTCATTCTCCTTGCTTAGCCCTGGAATAAATCTTTCACTGCTCCAAACTGCAATGCTTGTTGTTTGTCCTCACTGTGTGTTCTGTTAACATCTCCTCTTGGAGGCAGCATAGAGATCCCCACTTCAGCTTACTTAACCAGAACACTTTGTATTTCTCTGTATGTACAACTCCCACTCCATTCAACAAGTTTGCATCCATTCCCTCCCAAGTCTCTCTCATCTCATTTCAAGCACCTTTGGAAAGTACTATTTACTAATTTTTTTTAAAGAGAAAAATACCTGCATACAATAAATTTCCTTCTTTTATTATTATATTTAAGCAGAACATTTTAACTATTCTGAAAATAACCATATCAGAAAAAAACTCGGCTTTTTCCCTTTTATTTTCCAGGTGGCAAAGTAAGTCCGTATGTTTTAGGGTTTTTTGTTTTTGTTTTTTAAGCTTTACAAATCCACAAAACAAAGTGGGATGTTTAGTCTTGTTCCCTCTAAATCTCATTTCTGTGGGATACAGAAATAGGCATTCTTAGATATAGCAAGTATGCATACCTATATGAGCACAGACACGTCTCTGTGTCCCCACACATACATGTTTCACACTACATGTTAAAGGTTTGTGGGTGTCATTGCAGGTCTTTCCGTGTATGCACAAAGGGGAAGGAGAGGAAGAGCAACGTGCTAAAACAAGGGGAAGCAGCCAGACCTCAAGACCATAAAGCATCTCAGAGAGCAACACACATAAAAAATATTCCATTCCTCAGTAATTAAATCACTGATACATGTAGAACACTTTCAGTTCTTACAGAGGAGGGGTAAGGACAAAAGCAAGATAACTTCTGAAGTCATCTTGTAGGGAAGACAATGGTAATTCTTAAAAGCAATGGGTCCAGAGGAAGAATTCACTGCAAGATAATGACTCAGCAGGTGGGCTGGCTCCATCCTGCTCAATTCAGCTGAAGCCTGCCCAGCAGGGCCAGATCTTCAGGATTCAGGGTCACAGGGATTGGGCTTCTGTCTTAAGGAGTTTTGTACATCCAAACTCTGATAGGGACTCCCATTTTGTACCATGGAATATATACAAATTAAAACCACACACTCACCCCACAGTACAAGAACAAACAAGAAGAAGGGAAGCTGCTGCCACCAGCAATTCAGAAGGTTTAGGAACCACAGCTGTAACCTACCTGCTAAGGATTCTCTCACTCACACCTGTATATTCCTGCCAATGAGGCACAACTCCTTGGACCTCTTAAAGGCACCAAATGACTATCTCCTGAACTGGAGGCAGTCATCCTTTTGTTTTGTTTTTAATTTTTAAATTATAGTTGATTTACAATGTTCTGTCAACTTCTGCTGTACCGCAAAGTGACCCAGTCATATATATATATGTACATGTGTTTCATTTTCTCATATTATCCTCCATCATGTTCCATCACAAGCGATTGACTATAGTTACGTGTGCTATACGACAGGACCTCATCGCTTGCCTGTCACCCTTTCAAATTCAAATATTATGTAACATGACAGACTGCATCAAGGGGTTAAAAATGCTTCACTGGATGTCCTTTGCAGTGATAGATAAAGCCCACATCCTAACTTCTGCCTTAAGGATCTTGCCACAGCAGCTCCTGGCCAGTCAATTCCGCCTCCACAAGGCCGCCTTCACCTGTTCTGCTTCCTGCACCTGCCTGCTCCCCCAGGGCCACACCAGGTCCTGGTTCCTTGGGCGCCAAGTTTCTCATTTGCAGGGCCTGCTCACTGGCTTCCTAGACCCCTTTTACCCTCTGTCACTTCCTCAGGCTGAAGCCAGGGGAGTTCTGGGTGGGGCCCAAATCTGTAGGGCGGGGCAGGTCCACCCATTCACGCTCCCAGGAGCCAATAGATCCTCTGCTAAGGGCAAAGAACTGCCCCTCAGGCACTTCTCACCCTGAACCCCGGAAGTGGTGAGAAGCAGGAGGTGATGTTGACGCTTCCCCCACCCCA